>NC_053390.1:537206648-537527330 GCF_905171765.1 Bufo bufo | reverse complement strand
GATGAACTCTGTTTTTGAGTCATTGTTGTTTACATTGATATACAAAACAGCAATTATGCATTACTTTTAATCACTCCCTACCATTCCCTTTCCCCTTCCCCCTACCATTCCCTAGATTCACATCACCAACCTATCACAGTCTATCTTTCCCCCCTATCTCGCTGTATGATTCTTCTAATATAGTGCTACTAATGCCTATCTCTTCCTTCACATACTTTTCGTTTCCCCAACCCGTCTTTAAGATCCTCCATTAAGTACCATGTTGTTAGTTTAAATGGGGACATTATCCTTATATATTCTGACTCAGGGATATACTCCAACATGAAATTCCCCCATACTTGATATAACTTCCTACCCAAGACTTCTTTCTTACTAAGTGCATCAAGCCACTCTAGAAGAAATGTATGTCGCATTTGGGCGAGTATCATGTCGTTAGTAGGGACCTCAGGTTTAAGCCACATTTTGAGCAGACAGCTTTTGGCTACCATCAATAGCCTATGTCCCTCTTGTGATAAAACTTTTTTGGGTTCCTCTTCCACGTCTGTACTCCCTGACTCTATTGCAACATGTAATATTACCATGCTTGGCATAACATTTCCCTGAAACTTGCTTATTCGTCTAAGGATCTGACCCACTTTTTTCCAGAACCCTTCCAGCTTGGGGCAACTCCACAGACCATGAAACAGATCAGTCAGCGGTGTCTTGCACCGGGGAAATGCTGTCAAGCGTTCTGAATCCCCAGCTCTGCCTGGGAAGTTGAAACCGTAAATCGCATGGTGCAATATCTTGATATGGGTTTCTCGACACTTCTCATTAGCTATTGTCCTGAATAGAGAGGATATACCAGAGTAGGCACATTTGGAAATCTCTGTTATCTCCAGTATCTGTCCCCATTTGTTGAATATTTTCGTACGATCTTTGGATCTCCACCTGTCCCTCAGCAGTTGATATAACAACGTAATTGTGGGTCTGGTTTTAAGACTCAGTATTGTGTCGAAGTCATTTGTCTTCCACTCCCTTGAGAGATCTTTAACAAGATTCCTGCTATAATCTCTAATTTGCAAATATGGTAAGTAATTTGGTCCCTGCAAATCCCATTTTCCCTCCATTTCCTGTAGTGTGGCCCAACGGTTTTCCCCTCCCTTGAAGAGATCTCCCATTTTCCTAATCCCTTTAACGACCTAGGGCTGAAATAGCTTGCTATTTGTTCCTGGTTCAAACCCAGGGTCATGCAAGAGTGGGTGGTGCAAATTGGTATGATAATTGGAATTGTTTCCTCATGATTTTCCATGTCACTATTGTGTCCCTCAATATTGAGGATCTTTTTATTGTGGGCGGGAGTTTGGGTAATCTAGTATGTAGCAGTGCTACCATATCCCAAGGTGCAGCCAGTTCCAAGTGCAAATTCGAGTGATATGACGTCTTATTTATCCAATCTAGGATATGTCTGCTTATGCATGTCAGGTTGTATCCTCGGATATCTGGGAAATTTAACCCCCCGTGTTCTTTTCGCAGTTTTAGTTTCCCTAGCGCTATTCTCAGCCTCTTCCCCCTCCAGATGAAACCAGTGAACCCCCTTTCTAGTAGTGTAATGTCTGCATGTCGGATGAGTACTGGTATTGTCTGAAGCGGGTATAAGAGCCTGGACATCTCCATCATTTTGATTAGATGGCATCTCCCTGTCAAGGAGAGTGGTAGGTTTTTCCATCTGGATAGGTCAGATAGTATTTTGGCTATCAACGAAGGGTAGTTAAGTTGATATAGGGAGTGTGGATGTTTACCGATCTTAATACCCAAGTATGTTATGTGGGATTTCACTTGCATTACCGAAAGATGAGGTGGTAAGTGTATGGCCTTCCGTTTGTCTGAAAATAGAGTCAGAATTTCACATTTGGAGGAATTAACTTTGTACCCTGAGTATGACCCAAAATCCTCTAACATTTCAAAGATTTTCCCAATGTGCCTCTGTGGATCAGCCAGGAATAGGACTATGTCGTCCGTGAATAATGCAGTTTTAACCTGTCTATTTCCTATCTTAATCCCCTCAAATATCTCTAACTGGTTCAGACTCCTCGCCAAGGGTTCCAGTGCCAGATTGAAAAGAAGGGGAGACAGCGGCCACCCATGTCGAGTGCCTTTCTGGAGTGGAAAAGGACTATAGAGGAAGCCAGAGGTATACACCCTCGCCCTAGGGTTACTATACAACTGGGACAGAAACACCTGGAAGGATCCACAGAATCCCATCTTATCTAGGACCGCATCCAGCCATGCCCACCTGACATTGTCGAACGCCTTCTCGGCGTCCAGAGTGAGCATGGTGGGGTCTCTCCTTACCTCGGATCATTATGAACCCTGTCTAGTACAGCTAGAACGCTTCTAATGTTTGTCACAGCCGACCGTCCCTGCACAAATCCTACTTATTCTGGGGCTAGCCTATCAGGGTGGGCATCAGGACTGCCAGACGGTCCGCCATCAATTTAGACAGGATCTTAGTGTCTACATTGATAAGCGATATAGGTCTCTATGACCCTGGTAACTGTGGGTCTTTCCCCGGTTTGGGTAGCAGTTTAATGTAGGAAACATTTTTCTTGTCAGGTCTGGCTTTCCCCTTTAACACCTCATTATATAGTTGCACTAGTGTTGGAGATATCTGTGTCCGCAATATTTTATAATACTCCCCTGTCAGACCATCTGGCCCCGGAGCTTTTGAGTTCCCCAATCGCTTGATCACAGATTGAAGTTCCTCATCTGTAATATCCGCGTTCAAGCGTGATACCTGTTCTTGAGTAAGCTGCGGTAAGCGTACTTTATCAAGAAGGGTGTCCGTTAGATTGGCTCGTGCCTCGTCTTTATAGAGAGCCTCATAATATTCCCCCACAATGTTATTTATATCAGCTGGATCATGGACCACATCATGATTCTTGTTTTTAAGACTGGAGATGAACTGAGGTGGCCTTCTTCCCCTGGCCAAGTTAGCCAGCAGTCGCCTGGCTTTATTACCTGTTTTGTATAAGGTCGCCCCATAAGATGTGAATATCAGAGACTCCTTTTCTCTTGTAAATTGGTCAAATTCCTGGCGTGCCTCCGTCCACCTCCGCCTATTTTCCCCTGTGGGAACCTCTGAGAAGGCCATGTACGCCCATCTAACCTTGTTACTTGCCTGCTCCAACCGTGCCGAAACCTTTTTCTTAATTCCAAATACATAGTTCATTATCCTCCCTCTCATTACGGCTTTGGATGCTGACCAGAACAGTTCCGGCTCTCCCATATGTTCCTTATTAGTATCCTGATACTCCTCCCACCAGCTCACTACTTTATTCACAAAATCCTTGTTTGAGATCATATGTGATGGAAACCGCCACAGATAGTCTGAGCCCTCGCGGTAAGTATCCCGCAAAATCAGCACCACCGGCGCATGATCAGATATGACCATGTCTCCTATGGTCGACGACTCTACTCTGCCCTGCAAGGATTGGTGTATTAAGATGTAATCTATACGTGACCAGGAATCCCTTGCGTGGGAGTAGAATGTGTAACTCCTCTCATCTGGGTGTAGGCTGCGCCACGGGTCAATCAAACCCACCCCATCCATTAGTGGTTCCATTGGGCTATCCTGCGTTCTATTCCCACCCAATCCACTCCTTTTCCTATCCTCTGAGGCTCTTACCACTGAGTTGAAATCTCCCCCTATGATTTTGTTAGGGCAATCAACTCTGCAAAAAATTGGGTATTGCTGGAATTCGGGCCATAAATGCAATAAATACTATATAGGCTCTCTTGTACCTGAAGTAGGACGCTGACCCACCTCCCTTGGTTATCAGCTGTGTGACGCAACACCTGACGATTTAACTGCTTGTTGAGCAGGATCAGGACTCCCGCCTTCTTCTGGTTTGCTGGGGAACCTATAGCCTTCCCCACCCACAATTTTTCCATATGCTCAAAATCCCCTGTTTCCATGTGCGTTTCCTGCAGTAGTGCTATATCAGGGCTCAGCTTTTTGAGGTATCTGAGCACCATCCACCTTTTCTGCTGTGATCGCAATCCTTTGACATTCCATGACACCACTTTCATTACGACACCCTATTCACACTGCCCCTTAAGGTACTGGTGGAATCAGTCTGCGAGACTATATGCTAAGATAGACTGTGATACCCCTCCGTCAAATTATACCTCCCTTCCCCCCCTCTATCGTCCCCTTATAAACAGTAGTATTTAAACCTTCTTCCTCCCCTGAATTCACACTCTTCACCAACTTCCTTTTTTCTGAGATGCAAAACTTCACCCACCCCTTGGTTGCTTTTGCTTTATCAGGCTAGTGTGACATTGCCTCCACAATGTGGAATCTGATATACCGGCAACCTCCCCTTGAACATAACACATTGACCCATAAAATAGCCTGCTGTAAGCATTAACACTAAGCATTAACAGTATTGGTGCATAGCTAGTCTAACTGTCATTGCTTAAACTGAGATGACATACGTTTTGTATACGTGACAGATCCTCTTTAATGGCCTTATACTGTATCTACCTTGAAAAGAAATTCAATCTTTAAAGTCTTATTTACAAAGCACATTTGGTTGTATTTGAGAATTGCATTAATTACTATTAATTGAAAAAAAAACTGTGTTTTTGTTTAAATAATGAATTTGCATTTTTTGGTGCATTAGAGGTACGCTATATGATCAAATGCATGTGGGCACCTGGCATTCACCCCTATATGAAGTTATTGTTTATCTCGCTCCAAAACCATGAACTTTAATATGGAGCCGGGCCCTCATTTGTGGCTATAACAACCTCCAAAGGCATCCCACAAGATTGTAAAGTTTGCCTGTGGGAATTTTTGCCCATTACTCCAAAAAACTTACATGAGGTCAGGCATTAACAATGGAAAAATGCTCTGGCTCACAATCTGGGTTCTAATTCATTCTAAAGATGTTCTATGGAGTTGAGGAAAGCTGCTTCCCCAAACCGTTGATGCAAAATTGGAAGTATATACCATATATTTTGCTTTATAAGATGCACATGATGATAAGACGCAACCCAAGTTTAAGAGGAGGAAAATAAGATTTTTTTTTTTTATCAGACCTCAAATTAGACCACCATATCAGCTCCTCAGATTAGACCCCCATATAAGATCATCAGATCATACCCCATATCAGAACATCAGATCAGACCCCCATCAGACCTCCATGTAAGACCCCCTTATCAGACCTCAGATCAAGATCAGACCCTCATCAGAACTACATGTCAGACCCCCGTATCAGACCTTAGATCAGACCTCAGATCAAGATCAGACCTTCATACCAGAGCCCTGTATCAGACCTCAGATGAGACCTTAAAATAAATAAATTCACTTATCTCTCCTGCTCTGCCGCTCCTCTGCAGGTCTGGCAATGTCCCCTGCATTCTTCGCCCCCTGATTTTCTCTGGGCCCTAACTATGTGCAGCGTTAGGTCATAGTGCGCGCACAACGTACTGACTCTGTATGCAGTCAGGACAGTTCAGCATGCCCCCAGGGAAGAAGAGCAGAGCCTCACTTCCGGCTCCCTGCTCTTACTGCATACTAAATTTTAAATTAGAGGGGCAAAGGTTTAAAAGTAATATAAGGAAGTATTACTTTACTGAGAGAGTAGTGGATGCATGGAATAGCCTTCCTGCAGAAGTGGTAGCTGCAAATACAGTGAAGGGGTTTAAGCATGCATGGGATAGGCATAAGGCCATCCTTCATATAAGATAGGGCCGGGGGCTATCCATAGTATTCAGTATATTGGGCAGACTAGATGGGCCAAATGGTTCTTATCTGCTGACACATTCTATGTTTCTATGTTTCTAGTGAGCCCTTTCATAATGGAAGCACTCATTAGTATTAACTTTATAAGACACACTAACATTTCCCACTACTTTTGGCGAAAAATACAGTAATTGTCTAAAATGTCTTTATATGTTGTAGTGTTAACATAACCCTTCATTGGAAGTAAGGGACCTAGCCCAAATCCTAAAGAACAGCCCAATACCATTATCTGTACACTTCCATTCTGGTATGTAGTGTTTTGTCAAACTGAGATTCATCATTCAGACTGCCAATGAAATATGGTAGCGTGTTTTATACCACTCCAGCTGACACTTGGCATTGTGCATAGTGGTCTTTGGCTGGTGTGAAACTTTTTAATCATGGAAAACAATTTCACAAAGCTCTCGATTCACAGTTCTTATGCTGGTGTCAGATGCAGTTTGGAACCTTGTTGTGAATCATGCAGCAGAGGACAGGTGACTTTACATGCTTCAGCACTTGACAGCTCTATTATGTGAGTTTGTATGGCTGCTAGTGGGTGGCACTGTTGCCTTGCAGCACTGGGGTCCTGGGTTGCAATCTGACCAAGGACATCTTCTTGGAGTTTATTCTTGTGAAAATTGACCCTACTAGATGTTGTACAATGAGCACCTACATGGTAGCCTTTGATTCCCGTGTTCCACAGCACTCCGAATGACAGGAATTTTCAAACTGTGCGTTAAGTCCATTGGGTGAAAAAAACGCATTACAAATGTCTATATGGTTTACCTCTTTGTAGCTGAACTGTTGCTTCTAATGTGCAATAATAGTACTTGCAGTTGACCATTGCAGATTAGAACTTAACTTCTTTTGACAAAGATAGCATCCTATGACAGTGGCATGTATCACTGAGCTCTTCAATACAACCCACATGGAAAAGCCTGAGCTCAATAGTTAAGAGGGGTGTCCACATAGTTTTAGCCATATAATGTATCAGAGGTTATCCAATTAGGGCATATGGACATCATCGAGAGGATTTCTTCTCTTGAGACCCATTCTTTAAGGTAGAGGGGAGAGCCTCTATGAATAAGGTTTGAATCTACACTCATCTAAGTGATAATATTGCATGTAACAGAATATTGTTATAAGAGTAATACTGATGTAGGCTTTGGCCTTGTAACATTATATGACTATATTTTAGTCCAAAATGCTTCTACTTTTATAATGTACTCATCTCAAGATTGACCCTAAATAATAAAAATGTTTATGCATGAGCTCATGCATGTTATATGGCAAAATAAACATCCAGAGCTTTTTTTACGACTGAGGAATATCAGATTTACTACTCAGGAGCCACAGGCACAACCTGCTTTCTGATCATTCAGTGTAAGTGTAAGAAAGATATAAGGTTCTTAGTATCCATTTCGATTATAATCTTTTGCAGTCAATCTGGACTGAGGGCAGGCTATCATTTTAAATAATTCCAGCAAAATCATATACATGTTTGTCTTAGTATGGGGGTTCCCTTCCCCTATTCCGATGTATGTGTGACTGTGATAGATAACAAAACTGTATAGTGCAATCATGTGCCAGGGAATAGCTGTTATTGACAGCCCCCTCCAGTGCTAATGAATATCCTTACCCAGACAGTAAAGATCTTATGTCATATTTGCTATTACTGTAAATGGAACATGTCATCAATTTTTTTTTTTCTGCCAGTTTAAACCAGATAGCAAACATCTCCTTTTTGCTAATCTGTTTTTATTTTCTTATTACAGACTTTTTAATTCTATTTCCTGAACATGATTATGGGGCAGCCATCTTGCATAAGCTGTCCTTAACAGCAAAAAGTATTAAGAAAATTGCTTTATGGCAGCCCCATGAGCCATGGCCACAATGGTCAAGACAATAGGTCATTTTCTGATGACATATTCCCAACAAATGCTGTTAAACAGTAAAAAAAAAAATTCAAACTAGGTTCCCATACTTGCACAATGACTATAGTTAATGGAGACTTCCGGAAATGCCAGAATGCAGAGAGATCTCTGCCGGAACAGCCACCAGATATAAAACGCTAAAATGTATCATCAGTTATATGCTTTCCTAACGGCAGCATAAAATGGTGACAGATACCCTGAGTGAAACGCTGGGTCACTTATTTTTATTGACCCAGTCATTTCTTAAAATCCCTGGCGATTGTCAGTATAACGATCCCTCAAGATACAATGGCCTCAGGATACAAGATGGTCTTTTTTGACCCATCGTAAGTTGAAAGTAGACTCAACATACAATACCTCAGACTCAGATCCAACCAATCAAGGTCACTTCTCTGGTAAAATATCTCTATTAGTTGCTAGTTAGCAGCTATTCCTGATTATTATATGGAAGGACTTGTTTTATATGTCTTAATTATCTGCTTATTTTCTTAAATCTTCATTTTCTCTTATCTTGGATGACATTTTAGGGCTTTGGAACCGATTACTCAAGTTACAATGGTTTCAACATACAATAGTTGTCCTGGAACCAATTAATATTGTATCTTGAGGGACCACTTGTATTGTCAAAATGCATCCTTTATTTTTTTTAGCTTGAAGATGCACACAGTTGGGCAATAAGTTGACATAGCAGGTAACAACCTATGGTGCATTAACAACTAATGTAAGGTGGCAAAACCATCTTCAACTACTGAAATATCCCTCAGAGAATATTCTTGCTGCTCTCAAATGTTGATTTCTTTTAGCACCCTGCCCACTGAGGTCTGTTTCTTCCACACCTGCCTTACTGTGTCTATTGGAGCATATGTTGCATATGCATACTTACCCCACTGTAGGTATCAGCTGATCATTGGAAAATCACTTTAGAGGGCTATTTTAACTGCAGACATTTACAGCATATGTGCATTTATCAAGGTAATGGTGTTGCCTTGACTGCCATTCAGCAATCTAATTTATTAGACATCCATGCCATATTCTGCTGTGGGGATAAAGATGGAATCCCTGCTACGTGTATATCATTGCCATCAACGGTTTTGCATTATGTATGCAAATTATGCATCAGAAATTGTTTTGATGTTCACTTTTCATAAATAACATTATTCTTTATTTCACATTAAGATTCTCCTCTCTCTCGAGATCTGTCCTCAAACATTTTTGTCTGAATTCCTCAGCTATTACATCAACCTACAATTTGCCCATCCCATCTCTTTATCAGAACATTTCATTCAGCAGAGCTTCCTCATCTGACATACTGGTCACTTTGAGTTAACCCAGATTTTCCCTCTGACCTGGATTTGTGGGCATTTCTGGCTTGTGACCAGGCAAGCTTGACTTCTGTCTCTAGAATCATGTAAATGAGTCTGTGCTTCTTTTTCCAGGCTTGTATTCCGTCTATACCTTCAATGGCACATAATATTTTCAATGACTGCAACTTTTCCACTTTTAGTAGGCATAATTAAATAAAAGTAATGTCCAATTATTGTCTTGCAAATGTCTACTAACTACCTTATTTTCTATTCTGCCATAAAATATCTCTTGGCTCAGTTTATTTTTTTAATATTTACAATATTTTTGTTTGGAATTCTGAAGCCTAAACCCCCATTTAGAAAAAAAACTTCCAATCTGGCAACATTTTAAAAATGTGCCATTGTGGTGGGTAGTTAGACATTTATGTCTGTGCTAGAGGCTTTGTCTGGCACAGATTCTGCTGTTACTCATCTCCAGCAACCTGACACTTCCTCTATCAATCCTATCTTAAGATGATTGAGGTTTATACCCTTACTTGTAAAACGTAGCGAAAAGATACTAGAAGAAGGTCATGCAATACATAATCTAATCACAGAGGGCATAGACCAAATTATATTTATTAAAATTAACTTTTAATAAATATGTTATAAAAATAGAGTGAGGCCTCAATGGGCTACCACTATGTATCCATACATAATGCTGCTAGATAAAGTAGGTAAAGAAATAGTAAGATGGGCTCAATGGGACAAAATATCTGGGGTCTGGCCTTATCAGGTCTCTACATTACACTAAGCCCAGAGGAACACCCCGATGGTGGGTGGCCTCTGTCCTCATACCTAACCCTGATATGCCCCTAGAAGCCCTATCAAAACACAGAAAAAAACACATAACCAATAACCTTACTTGACTGACCCTGAGCTTGACCTTAGCCTTGTTCCTGGATATTACTCCTGCCATGCCCTTGGGATTGTTCACCTCGTACTTGTTTCCGTTCCTAATTGCACTCCTACTAAACAGTTATTCCCCTGCTATTTTCATTGTTGCAGCTCTAGTCCTCCCTGAATCTGTTTATATGACTGTAGCAGTGATGTCATATATTCCTCATGTGAGTGCTGCAGCCAATCATTGGCTTCAGTGGTATATAGCAAAGGCCAGTGATTGCTTGTGGCACTGGAAACAGCAGGAGAGTAACTGATGTGTAGGTTATTTTTTTTATTTTATTACATTCAGATCCACTAGGAACATTTTTAAATAACTTGAGCAACCCCTTTAATATTTATTCAAGTTAAATATTTTTTCACTACATTGTATTTATTTAGGAATCAGGTTGGTGGCCTTTATTTAGAGTTTAAGAGGAAGATGAAGGAGGCAGCTGTATTATTACCTCACTCTAGATTCAGTGGCATAGCTATAGGATCAAAGTGGTTTCAAGTATACCCAGACCCTATGTGAGATGGACCCTCAGCTCTCCTTGTCAAAATTACCGTTATTCCTATTGGCATGAAGCTTGCCTCCAATTATTACTATCCCAAAATCCATAATAATTGAAACTGCTGTTTTGGTTATATTTTCTTATGTTATGCACTAAATAAGAGCTTTTTTATGCATTTTGACTGTAGTTTGAAGGTTTTACTACAAAAGGAGAATGTAAAGTTTATGTTAGTTTTGATATTATGTGTATTTTAATGGTAAAAATCATATAAAGAATGCTTTTATTTTTTTATGTTTGAATGAAGCAGGAATTAGATTCCGGAAGAGAATGTTGCTAAGCTAATTCCAGCTTAGTGATCTCCATGCCACAATAGCTCTGGAGGTCAGGGTTTTTCAGACAGGAGAGATGCTGGCCAACTTGAACTCTGTTAGTTTGCCGGAACCTGCATGCTGCGGGGCATTCCAAGGTGTAAGCACCACCACCCTCTGACATTGTAAGTATCCATCCACCCTTTAAACAATTCATAAACTGAGCACACTGCAAGTAGAATGGACATTTTGGTGGTGAAAGTATCTCTAAATGCAAATATCACCAGGGTAGTTAGGGCAGAAGAGGCTCATAAGCTGATCAATAGAATGTTGGGATGTTATCCTATTATGACCCTAATTCTAAGTCCTCCCTTCTGCAGTGATTCCGGCCACACTATGGCAGCACCACTGGCATTGCTTTGTTGCTATGGCAGCTAGCCCCACTCACTGGCGTAGCGTGGGGGGGGGAAGCGCTCATCTTCATAGTCCTCTGTATCGCCGTCCTCAGGACAGCGATACAGATGGATGCTGCGTGGCAGGGGAGTGGCGTCCCCCTTCCTCTGATAGGCTGCAGGCACTAGGCCTGCAGCCTATCGGACACCGATGCAGGCGTCTCGATGACGTCATCGTGCCGCCTGAGCCGTACAGCACGGGACACAGGCCGGAAGAGGCCTGCATAGGATTGTTGCCAGCCTGATGGAGGTAAGTATAAGTGTTTATTTTTTTATATGGTACAATACTTGTTACTGGCACATGATTGGGGAGGCACTTCTTACTGGCACATGATTGGGGGCCACTTCACTTCTTACTGGCACATGATTGGGGGGCATCTATGGGAGCACTTCTTACTGGCACATTATTGGGGGGCATCTATGGGGCACTTCTTGCTGGCACATTATTGGGGGCACTTTTTACTGGCACATTATTGGGTGGCACTATGGGGGCATCTATGGCGGCACTTCTTACTGGCACAATATTGGGGGCACTATGGGGGCATATACTGAGGCCACAAAAAAGGGGTATTTTATATAGGGGGCACTATGGGGGAAGGGGAGAGAGGAACACTATGGGGGCTTCTACTGAGGCCACAAAGAAGAGGTATTTTATATGGGGGGCTCTGTATAGTGGCATTTAATACTGGGACACATTATGGGGGGTACTATGGGGAAGGGGGGAGAGGAGTACTATGGGGTCATCTACGGGGGCACTAAGAAGGGGTACTTTATACTTGCAAATTATGGGGGACACTGAGGCCATCTACTAGGGCACTATATATGGGTAATTCTATACTGATAGATTATGGGGGGCCGGCATCCCGCATGGTGACAAGGAGTGTGGCCGCCATTCTCCATCCCCTAGACAACGAGCAGCTGGGGAACCGAGCGCCAATGTTAATGAATCGGCGCTCAGCTGTACTGAGATGCTGGACATAGGTCATGTGACGCTGGCCACCTCACATGACCCATCTAGAAGACCTATTTAAACAAGTAACTTGCTGGCCACAGGTTGCCTGTGATTGGTCTTACTTCATATCTAGTGATTTCTGTGTGTGCGACTTCTACCTTTTGACCTCAGCTTGTATTTGACTCTGACCTGGTTCTACCCCCTGTATTGACGAGATCTCTTGGCTCCTGACCTCGGCTCGTATTAGACCCTGACCTGGTGTTACCCCTGGTACTGACGCGATCTCCTGGCTTTTGACCTTGGCTTGTACTCACTTGGCATTATAGTTTATTGTGTATCCTCCTATCCTTGACCTTTGCCCATTGCTATTCTGTGCCAGCCTGGGAAGCTTTGCTTCTGTGAGATCTGTCTCTCTATTGTGTACTCTGTGTTGTTCCTTTCATTAGGCCCCTGCATGTACGTAAGCTAGGGACTGCCGCCCAGTTGTAAGCCGTCGGTTAGGACAGACCATGCAAGTAGGTAGGGATAGAGGTGTGGGTGGAGTTTAGGGCTGCATTCATACCTACCTCACTTGACATTAACTTTTATTACAGCTGTAACAACTGCCCGATCCCCTGAAAGCGCCAGGGTAGCTGGCAAAACATGTCGGGGGGCAGTCATTGAGGGTTGAATTTTAGGACAGAAATGGAGCCCAAATGTCTAATAATTAAAGAGCAACTGGCCACTAGGTATAGTTAGGACAGTAGGGAGCCTGAAGCCAGCGCACGGCTGCCAGCCCCTTATTATACTTTAGAAGTAGTGTGAGAGCAAGAAGTTTAGGACACAATGACAAAAATGGGCTACACAACTGATGGTTTTAATGCATAGTTAAATGGTCAGCAAAAGTTGTTACAGCTATAATAAAAGTTAAGTTTTATGGGGTTACACTGTTTGGTATCAGATTCTGCTAGTTTGTGACCTCTCCTGTGCCTACTGACTTTGCCTCTGATGTTACCTCCTGGTTTCACTCTGCTTTGTATTTTACTTAGCCTTTTGTTCTGCCTGTCTGTATTTGACCTCTCTCTGTCTTTTACCCAACTAGGTTTAAGCCCCTGCACTTAGTCAATTCAGGGGCCGTTGCCAGTTGTAGGGTGTCATTTACTTTGGGTCATGCAAATAGGGACAGTGGTGCAGGCGGAGTACAAGTGTGCACTGTTCCCTACCCTTTTCATGACACATGCCATAAATGTACCCCTCTTCTTTTCTAGTAATATGCTACATTGTACCAAAAAGTTCACTTGACCGTTATTCAACATACTAATTTGTTATTACCAATGTTGCTTTCTTACAAATACATGCCCAGTTTATAAGAGGGTTGAAACAATGTGCATCCCTACTTTACAGGCACTGTTGCTATGTTTTACCTTTGACCCTGTTGCAGTGGACACCCCACCTAGTTGGACTGTTACTTGACTTTTGCTATACCTTTAATTGCTTGCTAGTTACATGCCATTATATCTCCCTGCAGTTAAATGTGCAATGTACTTGCATTCATTTTGATATGCCATGTCCTTCTTATACTGCTGGGAAATGGCAGTTGGCGTACCTAAAAAAGAAGGTACTACATTAAGAAGGGTAAAATGCCCTGTGTACCCAGGCTCTGGACATACAGTGGGATGCGAAAGTTTGGGCAACCTTGTTAATCGTCATGATTTTCCTGTATAAATCGTTGGTTGTTACGATAAAAAATGTCAGTTAAATATATCATATAGGAGACGCACACAGTGATATTTGAGAAGTGAAATGAAGTTTATTGGATTTACAGAAAGTGTGCTATAATTGTTTAAACAAAATTAGGCAGGTGCATAAATTTGGGCACCACAAAAAAGAAATGAAATCAATATTTAGTAGATCCTCCTTTTGCAGAAATTACAGCCTCTAAATGCTTCCTGTAGGTTCCAATAAGAGTCTGGATTCTGGTTGAAGGTATTTTGGACCATTCCTCTTTACAAAACATCTTTAGTTCATTCAGGTTTGATGGCTTCCGAGCATGGACAGCTCTCTTTAAGTCACACCACAGATTTTCAATTGTTTTCAGGTCTGGGGACTGAGATGGCCATTCCAGAATGTTGTACTTGTTCCTCTGCATAAATGCCTTAGTGGATTTTGAGCAGTGTTTAGGGTCGTCGTCTTGTTGAAAGATCCAGCCCCGGCGCAGCTTCAGCTTTGTCACTGATTCCTGGACATTGTTCTCCAGAATCTGCTGATACTGAGTGCAATCCATGCGTCCCTCAATTCTGCCAAGATTCCCAGTCCCTGCACTGGCCACACAGTCCCACAGCATGATGGAACCACCACCATATTTTACTGCAGGTAGCAGGTGTTTTTCTTGGAATGCTGTGTTCTTTTTCCTCCATGCATAACGCCCCTTGTTATGGCCAAATAACTCAATTTTAGTTTCATCAGTCCACAGCACCTTATTCCAAAATGAAGCTGGCCTGTCCAAATGTGCTTTAGCCCACCTCAAGTGGCACTTTTTGTGCTGTGGGCGGAGAAAAGGCTTCCTCTGCATCGCTCTCGCATACAGCATCTCCTTGTGTAAAGTGCGCCCAATGGTTGAACGATGCACAGTGACTCCATCTGCAGCAAGATGATGTTGTAGGTCTTTGGTGCTGGTCTGTGGGTTGACTCTGACTGTTCTCACCATTCGTCACTTCTGTCTATCCGAGATTTTTCTTGGTCTGCCACTTCGAGCCTTAACTTGAACTGAGCCTGTGGTCTTCCATTTCCTCAATATGTTCCTAACTGTGGAAACAGACAGCTGAAATCTATGAGACAGCTTTCTGTATCCTTCCCCTAAACCATGATGGTGAACAATCTTTGTCTTCAGGTCATTTGAGAGTTGTTTTGAGACCCCCATGTTGCTACTCTTCAGAGAAAATTAAAAGAGGAGGGAAACTTACAATTGACCCCCTTAAATACTCTTTCTCCTAATTGGATTCATCTGTGTATGTAGGTCAGGGGTCACTGAGCTTACCAAGCCAATTTGAGTTCCAATAATTAGTTCTAAAGGTTTTGGAATCAATAAAATGACAACGGTGCCCAAATTTATGCACCTGCCTAATTTTGTTTAAACAATTATAGCACACTTTCTGTAAATGCAATAAACTTCATTTCACTTCTCAAATATCACTGTGTGTGTCTCCTATATGATATATTTAACTGACATTTTTTATCGTAACAACCAACGATTTATACAGGAAAATCATGACGATTAACAAGGTTGCCCAAACTTTCGCATCCCACTGTACATATGTAATGGTGGGAAATGTTGCAAGTAGTTTGCGACCACTTATTGTCACTCTGGGGGAGTCATATACCTTGGGCAGGATGTAAAGACCTTTTTGAGTGAACTCATATAGAGTTGAGCGAACACCTGGATGTTCGGGTTCGAGAAGTTCGGCCGAACTTCCCGGAAATGTTAGGGTTCGGGATCCGAACCCGATCCGAACTTCGTCCCGAACCCGAACCCCATTGAAGTCTCTTCATGCCATAGCAAAGAATCTGGCTTCATGTCAGCAGAGAATCAGTCTCTTCATGCCATAGCAGAGAATCTGGCTTCATGTCAGCGCAGAATCAGTCTTCATGTCATAGCAGAGAATCAGGCTTCACGTCACCCACCACTGGAACAGGCCACTGTCACACATTTAGGCCCCGGCACCCAGGCAGAGGAGAGAGGTCCCTTAACAGAGAATCTGGCCTGATGTCAGCACAGAATCTGTCTTCATGTCATAGCAGAGAATCAGGCTTCACGTCACCCACCACTGGAACAGGCCACTGTCACACATTTAGGCCCCGGCACCCAGACAGAGGAGAGCGGTCCCGTAACAGAGAATCTGGCCTTATGTCAGCGCAGAATCTGTCTTCATGTCATAGCAGAGAATCAGGCTTCACGTCACCCACCACTGGAACAGGCCACTGTCACACATTTAGGCCCAGGCACCCAGGCAGAGGAGAGAGGTCCCGTAACAGAGAATCTGGCCTTATGTCAGCGCAGAATCTGTATACATGTCATAGCAGAGAATCAGGCTTCACGTCACCCACCACTGGAACAGGCCACTGTCACACATTTAGGCCCCGGCACCCAGACAGAGGAGAGCGGTCCCGTAACAGAGAATCTGGCCTTATGTCAGCGCAGAATCTGTCTTCATGTCATAGCAGAGAATCAGGCTTCACGTCACCCACCACTGGAACAGGCCACTGTCACACATTTAGGCCCCGGCACCCAGGCAGAGGAGAGAGGTCCCGTAACAGAGAATCTGGCCTTATGTCAGCGCAGAATCTGTCTTCATGTCCTAGCAGAGAATCAGGCTTCACGTCACCCACCACTGGAACAGGCCACTGTCACACATTTAGGCCCAGGCACCCAGGCAGAGGAGAGAGGTCCCGTAACAGAGAATCTGGCCTTATGTCAGCGCAGAATCTGTCTTCATGTCCTAGCAGAGAATCAGGCTTCACGTCACCCACCACTGGAACAGGCCACTGTCACACATTTAGGCCCAGGCACCCAGGCAGAGGAGAGAGGTCCCGTAACAGAGAATCTGGCCTTATGTCAGCGCAGAATCTGTCTTCATGTCATAGCAGAGAATCAGGCTTCACGTCACCCACCACTGGAACAGGCCACTGTCACACATTTAGGCCCAGGCACCCAGGCAGAGGAGAGAGGTCCCGTAACAGAGAATCTGGCCTTATGTCAGCGCAGAATCTGTATTCATGTCATAGCAGAGAATCAGGCTTCACGTCACCCACCACTGGAACAGGCCACTGTCACACATTTAGGCCCAGGCACCCAGGCAGAGGAGAGAGGTCCCGTAACAGAGAATCTGGCCTTATGTCAGCGCAGAATCTGTCTTCATGTCATAGCAGAGAATCAGGCTTCACGTCACCCACCACTGGAACAGGCCACTGTCACACATTTAGGCCCCGGCACCCAGGCAGAGGAGAGAGGTCCCGTAACAGAGAATCTGGCCTTATGTCAGCGCAGAATCTGTCTTCATGTCATAGCAGAGAATCAGGCTTCACTTCACCCACCACTGGAACAGGCCACTGTCACACATTTAGGCCCAGGCACCCAGGCAGAGGAGAGCGGTCCCGTAACAGAGAATCTGGCCTTATGTCAGCGCAGAATCTGTCTTCATGTCATAGCAGAGAATCAGGCTATACTTCACCCACCACTGGAACAGGCCACTGTCACACATTTAGGCCCAGGCACCCAGGCAGAAGAGAGAGGTCCCGTAACAGAGAATCTGGCCTTATGTCAGCGCAGAATCTGTATTCATGTCATAGCAGAGAATCAGGCTTCACGTCACCCACCACTGGAACAGGCCACTGTCACACATTTAGGCCCAGGCACCCAGGCAGAGGAGAGAGGTCCCGTAACAGAGAATCTGGCCTTATGTCAGCGCAGAATCTGTATACATGTCATAGCAGAGAATCAGGCTTCACGTCACCCACCACTGGAACAGGCCACTGTCACACATTTAGGCCCCGGCACCCAGACAGAGGAGAGCGGTCCCGTAACAGAGAATCTGGCCTTATGTCAGCGCAGAATCTGTCTTCATGTCATAGCAGAGAATCAGGCTTCACGTCACCCACCACTGGAACAGGCCACTGTCACACATTTAGGCCCCGGCACCCAGGCAGAGGAGAGAGGTCCCGTAACAGAGAATCTGGCCTTATGTCAGCGCAGAATCTGTCTTCATGTCCTAGCAGAGAATCAGGCTTCACGTCACCCACCACTGGAACAGGCCACTGTCACACATTTAGGCCCAGGCACCCAGGCAGAGGAGAGAGGTCCCGTAACAGAGAATCTGGCCTTATGTCAGCGCAGAATCTGTCTTCATGTCCTAGCAGAGAATCAGGCTTCACGTCACCCACCACTGGAACAGGCCACTGTCACACATTTAGGCCCAGGCACCCAGGCAGAGGAGAGAGGTCCCGTAACAGAGAATCTGGCCTTATGTCAGCGCAGAATCTGTCTTCATGTCATAGCAGAGAATCAGGCTTCACGTCACCCACCACTGGAACAGGCCACTGTCACACATTTAGGCCCAGGCACCCAGGCAGAGGAGAGAGGTCCCGTAACAGAGAATCTGGCCTTATGTCAGCGCAGAATCTGTATTCATGTCATAGCAGAGAATCAGGCTTCACGTCACCCACCACTGGAACAGGCCACTGTCACACATTTAGGCCCAGGCACCCAGGCAGAGGAGAGAGGTCCCGTAACAGAGAATCTGGCCTTATGTCAGCGCAGAATCTGTCTTTATGTCATAGCAGAGAATCAGGCTTCACGTCACCCACCACTGGAACAGGCCACTGTCACACATTTAGGCCCCGGCACCCAGGCAGAGGAGAGAGGTCCCGTAACAGAGAATCTGGCCTTATGTCAGCGCAGAATCTGTCTTCATGTCATAGCAGAGAATCAGGCTTCACTTCACCCACCACTGGAACAGGCCACTGTCACACATTTAGGCCCAGGCACCCAGGCAGAGGAGAGCGGTCCCGTAACAGAGAATCTGGCCTTATGTCAGCGCAGAATCTGTCTTCATGTCATAGCAGAGAATCAGGCTTCACTTCACCCACCACTGGAACAGGCCACTGTCACACATTTAGGCCCAGGCACCCAGGCAGAAGAGAGAGGTCCCGTAACAGAGAATCTGGCCTTATGTCAGCGCAGAATCTGTATTCATGTCATAGCAGAGAATCAGGCTTCACGTCACCCACCACTGGAACAGGCCACTGTCACACATTTAGGCCCCGGCACCCAGACAGAGGAGAGGTTCATTCAACTTTGGGTTGCCCCGCAATATAATGGTAAAATGAAATTAAAAATAGTATTGAATGAGGAAGTGCCCTGGAGTAGAATAATATATTGTTAAGGGGAGGTAGTTAATATCTAATCTGCACAAGGGATGGACAGGTCCTGTGGGATCCATGCCTGGTTCATTTTTATGAACGTCAGCTTGTCCACATTGGCTGTAGACAGGCGGCTGCGTTTGTCTGTAATGACGCCCCCTGCCGTGCTGAATACACGTTCAGACAAAACGCTGGCCGCCGGGCAGGCCAGCACCTCCAAGGCATAAAAGGCTAGCTCTGGCCACGTGGACAAATTGGAGACCCAGAAGTTGAATGGGGCCGAACCATCAGTCAGTACGTGGAGGGGTGTGCACAGGTACTGTTCCACCATGTTAGTGAAATGTTGCCTCCTGCTAACACGTTCCGGGGTAGTTGCGAATGAACTTCTGCACCACCAAATTCAGCACATGCGCCAGGCAAGGGATGTGCGCCAAACCGGCTAGTCCCAGAGCTGCAACGAGATTTCGCCCATTATCGCACACCACCAGGCCGGGCTTAAAGCTCACCGGCAGCAACCACTCGTCGGTCTGTTGTTCTATACCCCGCCACAACTCCTGTGCGGTGTGGGGCCTGTTCCCCAAACATATGAGTTTCAGAATGGCCTGCTGACGTTTACCCCGTGCTGTGCTGAAGTTGGTGGTGAAGGTGTGTGGCTGACTGGATGAGCAGGTGGAAGAAGAGGAGGAGGAAGCTGAGTAGGAGGAGGAGGAGACAGGAGGCAAAGAATGTTGCCCTGCGATCCTTGGCGGCGGAAGGACGTGCGCCAAACAGCTCTCCGTCTGGGGCCCAGCCGCCACTACATTTACCCAGTGTGCAGTTAGGGAGATATAGCGTCCCTGGCCGTGCTTACTGGTCCACGTATCTGTGGTTAGGTGGACCTTGCCACAGATGGCGTTGCGCAGTGCACACTTGATTTTATCGGACACTTGTTTGTGCAGGGAAGACACGGCTCTCTTGGAGAAGTAGTGGCGGCTGGGAACATCATACTGTGGGACAGCAAGTGACATGAGCTGTTTGAAGCTGTGTGTGTCCACCAGCCTAAATGACAGCATTTCATAGGCCAGTAGTTTAGAAATGCTGGCATTCAGGGCCAGGGATCGAGGGTGGCTAGGTGGGAATTTACGCTTTCTCTCAAATGTTTGTGAGATGGAGAGCTGAACGCTGCCGTGTGACATGGTTGAGATGCTTGGTGATGCAGGTGGTGGTGTTGGTGGTACATCCCATGTTTGCTGGGCGGCAGGTGCCAACGTTCCTCCAGAGGCGGAGGAAGAGGCCGAGGCGGCGGCAGCAGCAGAAGAGGCCGAGGCAGCAGCAGCAGAAGAGGTAGCAGGGGGAGCCTGAGTGACTTCTTTGTTTTTAAGGTGTTTACTCCACTGCAGTTCATGCTTTGCATGCAGGTGCCTGGTCATGCAGGTTCAGAACGTTAATGCCTCGCTTCAGGCTCTGATGGCACAGCGTGCAAACCACTCGGGTCTTGTCGTCAGCACATTGTTTGAAGAAGTGCCATGCCAGGGAACTCCTTGAAGCTGCCTTTGGGGTGCTCGGTCCCAGATGGCGGCGGTCAGTAGCAGGCGGAGTCTCTTGGCGGCGGGTGTTCTGATTTTGCCCACTGCTCCCTCTTTTGCTACGCTGTTGGCTCGGTCTCACCACTGCCTCTTCCTCCGAACTGTGAAAGTCAGTGGCACAACCTTCATTCCAAGTGGGGTCTAGGACCTCATCGTCCCCTGCATCGTCTTCCACCCAGTCTTGATCCCTGACCTCCTGTTCAGTCTGCACACTGCAGAAAGACGCAGCAGTTGGCACCTGTGTTTTGTCATCATCAGAGACGTGCTGAGGTGGTATTCCCATGTCCTCATCATCAGGAAAAATAAGTGGTTGTGCGTTAGTGCATTCTATCTCTTCCACCCCTGGGGAAGGGCTAGGTGGATGCCCTTGGGAAACCCTGGCAGCAGAGTCTTCAAACAGCATAAGAGACTGCTGCATAACTTGAGGCTCAGACAGTTTCCCTGATATGCATGGGGGTGATGTGACAGACTGATGGGCTTGGTTTTCATGCGCCATCTGTGCGCTTTCTGCAGAAGACTGGGTGGGAGATAATGTGAACGTGCTGGATCCACTGTCGGCCACCCAATTGACTAATGCCTGCACCTGCTCAGGCCTTACCATCCTTAGAACGGCATTGGGCCCCACCAAATATCGCTGTAAATTCTGCTGGCTACTGGGACCTGAGGTAGTTGGTTCACTAGGATGTGTGGCTGTGGCAGAACGGCCACGTCCTCTCCCAGCACCAGAGGGTCCACTAACACCACCACGACCATGTCCACGTCCGCGTCCCTTATTAGATGTTTTCCTCATTGTTCCCGTTCACCACAATTTTGAGAATGGCAAATTTGGGAATGGTTTTTCAACCCAGAAAAAAAAGTGTGCTTTTACAGTCACTACAAATAACTTGACCAGCTAAAACAGTAGAGATTTGGTTAAATAGAGATGTGAGGCCTGTTTTTTTTTGCGCTGTGTGACAGGTATAGGTTTAATCACAGAATCAGATTTCTATCAGCACGCTAGCGTGTGTCTTAGGTTTTTCTGAATGACACTATCACTAGCTTCAATGTAAGATATTCTTTTTGGGATAGATTTCAAGTAGGCCTCAAATACCAGAAACTAGTTATTTTGAGAATGGCAAATTTGGGAATGGTTTTTCAACCCAGAAAAAAAAGTGTGCTTTTACGGTCACTACAAATAACTTGACCAGCTAAAACAGTAGAGATTTGGTTAAATAGAGATGTGAGGCCTGTTTTTTTTTGCGCTGTGTGACAGGTATAGGTTTAATCACAGAATCAGAATTCTATCAGCACGCTAGTGTGTGTCTTAGGTTTTTCTGAATGACACTATCACTAGCTTCAATGTAAGATATTCTTTTTGGGATAGATTTCAAGTAGGCCTCAAATACCAGAAACTAGTTATTTTGAGAATGGCAAATTTGGGAATGGTTTTTCAACCCAGAAAAAAAAGTGTGCTTTTACGGTCACTACAAATAACTTGACCAGCTAAAACAGTAGAGATTTGGTTAAATAGAGATGTGAGGCCTGTTTTTTTTTGCGCTGTGTGACAGGTATAGGTTTAATCACAGAATCAGATTTCTATCAGCACGCTAGCGTGTGTCTTAGGTTTTTCTGAATGACACTATCACTAGCTTCAATGTAAGATATTCTGTTTGGGATAGATTTCAAGTAGGCCTCAAATACCAGAAACTAGTTATTTTGAGAATGGCAAATTTGGGAATGGTTTTTCAACCCAGAAAAAAAAGTGTGCTTTTACGGTCACTACAAATAACTTGACCAGCTAAAACAGTACAGATTTGGTTGAATAGAAATGTCAGGTCTATTTTTTAGGCGCTGGGTGACAGGCTCAACTTGCCCCTGATGTAATATATGGCCAAAAAATAAGCACACTGTTGATGGTTAAATGCACTTGGGTGACACAGGCTCAGCCTGCACCAGATGTAGTATATGGCCAAAAAATAACCAGACTGTTGATGGTTAAATGCACTTCGTGACACAGGCTCAGCCTGCAGCTGATGTAGGATATAGCACAAAATAACCACACTATCGATGGTTAAATACACTTGGTGATAGCTTGTGCTGGCGCACCACAAGTCACAAAATGGCCGCCGATCACCCCAGAAAAAAAGTGATCTAAAAACGCTCTGGGCAGCCTCAAAAAAGTGAGCAAGTCAATAATAGCACTTTAATGATCCACAGCTGAAGATCGATCACAGAATGAAGTCTTTTGGAGGAGTTAATCTGCCTAATCTCGCCCTAACGTCGCAGCTGCAACCTCTCCCTATACTGATCATAGCAGAGTGACGTGCGGCGCTACGTGACTCCAGCTTAAATAGAGGCTGGGTCACATGCTGCACTGGCCAATCACAGCCATGCCAATAGTAGGCATGGCTGTGATGGCCTCTTGGGGCAAGTAGTATGACGCTTGTTGATTGGCTGCTTTGCAGCCTTTCAAAAAGCGCCAAGAAAGAGCCGAACACCGAACCCGGACTTTTACGAAAATGTTCGGGTTCGGGTCCGTGTCACGGACACCCCAAAATTCGGTACAAACCCGAACTATACAGTTCGGGTTCGCTCATCCCTAAACTCATATCATTTGCATAAAGTCCTCAAGTATGTAGTGAGAGCACATAACAGTAATGATAAATACTGTAGTAGTGCTCTGCAGACCTCATGGTATGTAGCAGGCAGTAGATGGAATAGAGAGCTCCGAAGCTACTGCAGGAGATAAATCTTAGCCAGCATTATAGTAGAGGTGATTGGTACTACTAAAAAGGGAACAGCAACTCAGGGACAAGCTTGGGGATTTGAAGCTAAATACTACAGAGAAGTTAAGGCTGGAGCTGAGGGCAGAAAGCGGCTAACTAGTCCATGCATCCTGGAACCAGCCATGGTCTGTATAAGAGACAGACCCTTAACAAGGACCAGCAAGCTTGTAGCCTGTAAGAAATTCTGTGAAAGACTGTATGCAATACTGTGTGACACGTGGAGCATGCACACCTGTGTGCAGTGGTTTTCATCAATGAGAAATAACAGCCTTGGATCACTTTTTGGAGACAGTGCAGATTGTGCTGTACTGCAGCATGTGAAGAAATAGTGGGGACGGACGGGACGAAGTTGCAGGGAGGACGACATGAGAGGTGTTGGTAAGTAGGGCCCAGGTAGTTAAGGGTTAAGGCTGGTAGTGCAGGGGATGAGGGAGAGTGGTCAGTGGCGGTTGGACGGAGGAGTGAAACATGAAAGTGTGCTGAGAGTGGGTGCCATTTTGAGGGAGCAGAGCAAGGAAGCAAACTGACCGGTCAGAGCAGGAGCAGCGTTTTAACTGTACTCACCGAAGCGATGTCGCAGGACGTGGAGGCCTTGCTCCGGCAGCTGAGGGAGGCGGGCAGAGTCTAGGGAGCCTGGTTGGTTGGAAGCGCAGGTAGCTGGACTGTTACAGGGGGGGAGGGCGGGTACAGCTAGCCCGCAGCCCAGCATGAGACGGCCGCAAGAGACCCCCTGGGTTCGGCGCCGGGTCAGGAGCCCCTCAGGGGACCCTCCACGCCGGGAGGATCGCAGGCCTGCTGTTTCTAGTGCCTCCTGGCGTGGGAGGAATCCATTGTGTCGGTGGGACCCAGTTCTGGACGGGGGGCCAGTCCCCCGTCCCCAGCGGCTAGCAGCAGGGATTCTGGAGCAGGTGCAGCGGTACCCCCCAGTTCTGGAGGTGAGGGGAGGCCCGCTCGGTGAGGGAGAGGCAGCAGTGGTAGGCACGGGGCTGCGCAGGGTGGAGCCGGAAGCCTGCGCAGGCCTTTTCAGTTTGACGGACAGCCTGCGGTTGGTCCGCCCACGGAGAGGAGGAAGATGAAATGGAGAGGAGCGCATCCAGCGTGTCCAAAGCTGGGATGCAGAGTAGCGGCGTTGGAATGGCGGCGGGGAGGATCGCTTCGTTGATGCCTGTTGAAGACCGTCAGGAATCCGGACCATCGGCTGGCGGGTCCACAGTGCCCGAGCAGCCAGGTGAGGCAGCATTGGGGTCGTTTTTAGCATTGGTTCAGGGTTTTGGGGCGGGTGGTTCTGTCAAGCTTCGACATGATTTATTTGAGG
Organism: Bufo bufo; assembly: GCF_905171765.1. Taxonomy (NCBI): domain Eukaryota; kingdom Metazoa; phylum Chordata; class Amphibia; order Anura; family Bufonidae; genus Bufo; species Bufo bufo. Next base: position 537,502,635 of record NC_053390.1, on the reverse strand, counting down.
GGTTGGGACAGTTGGTTTGGCAGGTGTGGGTTCGGGGTTAGGGGCGTCGGGAGTGGCACCTCTTTAGGCTTGGGGTGTAGGGGCTGGCGGTGGGACGGCGAGTGGTTCTGGTGTTGGTTCAGGTGAGTCGGTGTCTGTGCAGACGCAGGCGGGTGGCGAGGAGGATAGGCCCAGGGTGGCTGATGCTGCGAAAGGGGAGGTGTATGTGTGTTTCGAGGGCCCCCTCGTGGTGTATTTGAAGCAGGAGGTACGTGAGAGGATTTGGCAGGGGGAGTATGTGAACATTTTTTCTCTTCTCCCCTTGGAGCATTTTAACCTGGATTCGGTTAAGAGGGATGGGGGTAAGAGGGAGGCTGATTCCGCACACGTTTGGGAATTGGCTGCTGGCGTTTGCGATTTTAGTGAGCGTGATTGGGCAAAAGTCACTAGACTGCTCTTTTCTGTTATTTGGATGCTATAGGCGAAGCTTATAGGATGTACGGGGGTTTGGGGTGGCTTAGGTATGACGAACAATTTCGTCAACAGAAGGCGGTCCGCCCGACTATGTGGTGGGATCACAAGGACATCGGGTTGTGGATGAGGGTGACTGCGCCGGGAAGTCCGGGTCAGTCCTTTCGGGGGAGTCAGGGGGAGCAGGGCAGTCCGGTTTTGCGTCAGCGTCAGCAAAGGGATTGTGCTTCCTGTTCAACGAGGGGAGCTGCAAGTTTGGGCAGAAGTGAAAGTTCAAGCATGAGTAGTGTTCATCATGTGGGGGAGGTCATGGGGCTAGCCGCCGGTGCTTTAGGGGAGGCAGGCAGAGGGGGAACAATGTTGTTAAAGGGGCGGAGCCCAGTCCAGGTGGGAAAGATGTTGGGGTATCTAAATAGATATCCAAAACGGGAAGCCACTGTGTTTTTAGAAATGGGTTTTTCGGAAGGGTTTCGTATTCCGTTTAACCCTTTGACGGTGGGAGAAGTAAGGAAAATCTGCGTTCGGCGTTGGAGCACCCGGAGATGGTGTCAGATAAGTTGGTGAAGGAGGTGGCGTTGGGGAGGATGGATGGGCCTTTTTCGGAGCTGCCGTTTACTGGTTTCTCCGTTGGGGGTGGTTCCCAAGAAGGAGGCGAATAAAATTCGGCTCATTCACCATTTATCATTTCCAAAGGGTGCGTCGGTCAATGAGGGTATAGATCCTGAGCTTTGTTCGGTGGTTTATACCTCCTTTGATGCGGCTGTGGAGTGGGTGCGAAAATTGGGTCCGGGAACTCAGTTGGCAAAGACTGACATTGAGGCAGCGTTTCGACTTTTACCTGTGCATCCGGAGAGTTTGCATTTGTTGGGTTGTTTTTGGGATGGCGGGTATTTTGTTGACAGGTGTTTGCCGATGGGGTGCTCTGGTCGTGCGCATATTTTGAAACGTTCAGTTCGTTCTTGGAATGGGTGGTGGAGGACATGTCTGGTTGTTCCTCCATTATTCATTACCTTGATGATTTTCTTGGTTTGGGTCCGGCGGATTCGCGTGTTTGTGCGTTGTTATTGTCGTTGTTTCAGTCAGTTTTTACGTTGTTTGAGGTGCCTTTAGCGGAGGGTAAGACGGTGGGCCCGACGACCGAGTTGAGTTTTTTAGGTATAGTTATAGATACAGTTAAGATAGAAATAGCATTCTTCACTTCTCCAGTTTCCATCCACCATCCCTAAAGAGGGCTATTCCAAAATCACAATTTCAGAGAGTCCAACGAATAGTCACGGATCCGAATGTACAAATTACTAGGATTAAAGAAATGTCCAGTAGATTTGAGGAGAGGGGATATCCCCCCTCAACTTTGAAGGAATTGAATAAAGAATTTAGTTGTTGGCGGTGGGAGGTCCTAGAAGCTGGTGGTACAGGATGGTATAGGTGAATGGGAGGGCCTCAATGGGGGCTGGACTCTCATAGGTTGAGCACCTGGTTGGTTCGGAGAGGCGTCCATCAGTTGGTGTCTCCGAGCTGGTGTTACACGGCTGGAGGCAAGATGGAATCGCCATGGTGGTTGTTTATGGAGGTTTAATTTTGGGGGCTTCTACGACCTCCTTTGTCAGGTTTATTGTTAATATTAATGTTATTTATGTTATATATTTTATTTATTAATAAAATGGCTGCTGTGGCCGATTTAATCCGAACAGTGGCTGTGTGTTTCTTTTGGGGGGAATAAGGGGAGCTGGGGGAATCCACAGTGGGGTGGGGGGCCCGTAGAATAACCAATAACCTACTCAAGCCATTGTGTTAACTGTACTTACAACCACCTTGATTGCTGCCACTCGGAAGACACCAGAGGCAGAGTAAGGCTACTTTCACACTGGCGTTTCTGGGTCTGCTTGTGAGATCCGTTTCAGGGCTCTCACAAGTGGCCCAAAACAGATCATTTCAGCCTCAATGCATTCTGAATAGATAAGGATCCATTCAGAATGCATTAGTTTGGCTCCGTTGCGCCTGTATTACTCTCTGGAGGCGGACACCAAAACGCTGCTTGCAGCGTTTTGATGTCCTCCTGACGATACGGAGCCAAACTGATCCGTCCTGACTTACAATGTAAGTCAATGGGGATGGATCCGTTTTCACTGACACAATATGGTGCAATTGAAAACTGATCCGTTTTGACTTAGACTTTTTTAAAAAAAGAATAATGCAAACGGATCCGTTCTGAACGGATACAAGCGTTTGCATTATCGGTGCGGATACGTCTGTGCAGATACAAGACAGATCCGCACCGAACGCAGGTGTGAAAGTAGCCTAACAATGCTATTCTGCCATCCTACAGTCCTACAGTGTGGAGTCTGGCATACCACTCTGGACCAAAAAGATTCTGTCAGTAAGGTTTGACCCCTTCACAACCTGCATATCAACCTTTTCAAAAGCTTTATTGGGGTGGCAAGATTTAGACAATCTTTTAAAAATGGAAAAAAAAAATCTATCATTGATGGTAAGGGGCCCATAATTCTTTTGAACCCTTGGAGCCCAGAGAATGCTCAGTTCACCCATCAGTGTATATATAGGCGTCTTAAAACTTAACTTTTAATTGGTAATTCTAATATATTAATGGATACTTTTAAAATTGCCAGTTTGCCTCAGCTTGCACTTCTAAATATAGATTCCACTTCCTGCTATAGTATCCTAGCTAGGAATATAACAATGTTGCCTTACTGGCTGCGCGCTGCCAGTATATCCCATAGAAGGTTTTTTCACTTGTGAATCCACTAATGTGGTTTATTTGATCAAATGTCCTTGTGGCCTATTATACATAGGGGAGACGACACAAACAATAAGGGATCGCATTGGAAAACATAAATCAACAATTAGAACAAAAAATCTCATGTTACCTATCCCGTTTCATTTTGATCAGTGCAAACATACTATAGCCCAACTCAGATTTCAGATATTGGAACAGATTAAAAGACCAAGGAGAGGAGGAGATATCAAGAGGCAGTTGCGACGTCGAGAAGATTATTGGATCCATACATTGGACACTTTGTATCCAAGGGGCCTAAATAGGGACTATGAGATTATGCATATTTGAAATGTGATCTATTCACTAGATTTATGTTTGTATTTGAATGTTTTTCAGACATCAACGGTCCATTGAGGGATCCCACACCTGATAATATGGTATTTGGATATATTTGTTTAACCTATTTTGGTTCATTTGTTTCTTTTGCCCTTGTATAGACTGCTGAGTTAAACACAGGTTTTGTATAATTAATTAGTTCCGCCCTTAGGGGCAAGACGTCATGAGAGGCGGTACATTGTTTCCTTTATATACTTGTATTGTCTGATTATTTTTCACCTGTTGATGAAGGCATGCTAGCCGAAACGCGTCCTGGGTGTAGGACATATAGATTTGATGCAATAAAAAATAACATACTATCAAGACACGACGATTGCTGGGATTTTTTCTACATTGCCAGTGGAGATTGCTCCTATCCCGTGCAAAGTGGGTGAGTGCTGGCTGATTCGATTTGTGGCATTATCCCTATGGGCCGTAATTTTTGTAGGCGTTTGGCGTCGGCTACGGAAGGGGTTGTTTCCCCACATCATTTTATCAGGCTGGGTCAGGAGTTGAAGGGGGATTTGGCGGTGTGGGACGGGTTTTTACAGCAATTTAATGGTAGGGCGTTGGTGATGGAGAGTACTGTCAATAGTTTTGATTTTGAATTGTTTACGGATGCAGCGGGGGGAACTGGTTTTGGGGCGTATTGTCAGGGACAATGGTGCGCGGGGAGGTGGCCCGAGTCTTGGTTTGTGAGGGGTTGGGTGCAGAATGTGACATTGTTGGAACTGTTTCCGATAGTGGTGGCCACGACGCTTTGGGAAACTGAGTTCAGAAATAAAAAAGTTGGTTTTCATTGTGACAATCTGGGGGTGGTGCAGGCTATTAATGGTTTGACGGTGTCTTCGTCTCCGATAGTTCGATTATTGCAGCATTTGGTTTTACGTTGTTTGTCGCTTAACGCTTGGATTGTGGCTGTCCATGTGCCGGGGATTTCCAATGGCATTGCTGATGCTCTTTCTCGTTTACAGTGGGAGCGTTTCCGTCAGCTGGCCCCAGAAGCAAATGCAGAAGGATTGGTGTGTCCGGAGTCCCTGTGGGAGCTCTTGGAGGTACGGTAGTGGGACTTTTGAGGAATTCTTTGAGCGAGGGGACTTGGCGGGCTTATGATCGGGCGTGGCGTAGTTGGGAGCAGTGGTGTGGGGAGTTGGAAGTGAGTGTGGATTCCGGAGAGGTACCTTTGCTGTTATTTATTGGGAGTGTCGAGGAAAAGGGTTGGTCGGTATCTCAGATAAATAGTTGTATGGTGGGTTTGGCGTTTGGTTTTACGTTACGGGGTTTTCAGGATGTTACTAAAGCGTTTTTGGTCCAGCAAGTTTTGAAGGGGTGTAGGCGAGGTAGGCGGACAGTGGATTCTAGGCGGCCAGTGTCTTTTGCATTACTGTTACGCTTAGGTGCTCAAGTGGGTTTGGTATGTAGGTCACCTAGCGAGGGGCGGTTGTTTAGATTGGCATTTTTCCTGGCCTTTTTCGAAGTATTTCGTTTGAGGGAATTAGTTTGTAAGAGCGTGTGCTGTGTGAGGGTGGTTTGTTTGCAGAAAATGTGGCTCTGTATGGGGACAGGGTGGTGGTTCGTATTCATTTTTCCAAAACGGACAGGGAGGGTAGGGGTTGTTTTGTCACATTGTTTGAGGTTCCTGGGTGTGTGGTATGTCCGGATAAGTGCGTGAGGGAGGACAGGTTGGGCTCGAGTTTTGTGGGAGGCCCCCTTCTTAGACATGACAATGGGTCATTTTTGTCTCGATTCCAATTTGTAGCGGTGTTCAAGAAGTGCTTGAGAGCTTTGGGAATGGACTCTGGAGATTTTACGGGTCATTCCTTTCGTATCGGTGCGGCCACGGAAGCTGCTCGATTAGGCATGAGTGATGAGGTGATAAAAAGGATTGGTAGGTGGGAATCAGCCCGTTTTAGGTTGTATGTGAGGTTGGGTGTTATGTGAGGGTTCGGGGTTTTGTAATTAATATGGGTGTTTGTTTTTTGTGTTTCAGTGACCGCGGCGGCGCTTGTTTGGATTTTAGGCCATTCCTTAGTGTTTTGGGGGGCGCTGAGAGCTGATGTGTGACCGAACGGGCAACAATTGGGGTTGGAGTGGGAAGTGGCGGTAATTAGGTGGCTCGGGTGTAGAGGAATGTTGTGGGGTTCTGTGTTGCGGGAGGTGCATCGTTATGAGCGGTTGGATAGGGCCCCCGACATCCTAGTGTTACACGTTGGGGGTAATGATTTGGGTGTTAGGCCCTATAGAGAGCTGATCAGGGACATTAAATTCGATCTTTTGCGTTTGTGGTCCCTTTTCCCTGCCCTGATAACTGTGTGGTCAGATATTGTGCCAAGGAAGTCTTGGCGGGAGGCGAGATCGGTGGAGCGGGTGAAAAAGGCCAGGATTCAGTTGAATAGGGAGATTGGGCGGTTCTGTGCAAGAAATGGTGCAGTGGCGGTAGTACAGGATAGTATAGGTGAATGGGAGGGCCTCAATGGGGGCTGGACTCTCATAGGTTGAGCACCTGGTTGGTTCGGAGAGGCGTCCATCAGTTGGTGTCTCCGAGCTGGAGGTTTAATTTTGGGGGCTTCTACGACCTCCTTTGTCAGGTTTATTGTTAATATTAATGTTATTTATGTTATATATTTTATTTATTAATAAAATGGCTGCTGTGGCCGATTTAATCCGAACAGTGGCTGTGTGTTTCTTTTGGGGGGAATAAGGGGAGCTGGGGGAATCCACAGTGGGGTGGGGGGCCCGTAGAATAACCAATAACCTACTCAAGCCATTGTGTTAACTGTACTTACAACCACCTTGATTGCTGCCACTCGGAAGACACCAGAGGCAGAGTAAGGCTACTTTCACACTGGCGTTTCTGGGTCCGCTTGTGAGATCCGTTTCAGGGCTCTCACAAGCGGCCCAAAACAGATCATTTCAGCCTCAATGCATTCTGAATAGATAAGGATCCATTCAGAATGCATTAGTTTGGCTCCGTTGCGCCTGTATTCCTCTCTGGAGGCGGACACCAAAACGCTGCTTGCAGCGTTTTGATGTCCTCCTGACGATACGGAGCCAAACTGATCCGTCCTGACTTACAATGTAAGTCAATGGGGATGGATCCGTTTTCACTGACACAATATGGTGCAATTGAAAACTGATCCGTTTTGACTTAGACTTTTTTTAAAAAGAATAATGCCAACGGATCCGTTCTGAACGGATACAAGCGTTTGCATTATCGGTGCGGATACGTCTGTGCAGATACAAGACGGATCCGCACCGAACGCAGGTGTGAAAGTAGCCTAACAATGCCATTCTGCCATCCTACAGTCCTACAGTGTGGAGTCTGGCATACCACTCTGGACCAAAAAGATTCTGTCAGTAAGGTTTGACCCCTTCACAACCTGCATATCAACCTTTTCAAACGCTTTATTGGGGTGGCAAGATTTAGACAATCTTTTAAAAATGGAAAAAAAAAATCTATCATTGATGGTAAGGGGCCCATAATTCTTTTGAACCCTTGGAGCCCAGAGAATGCTCAGTTCACCCATCAGTGTATATATAGGCGTCTTAAAACTTAACTTTTAATTGGTAATTCTAATATATTAATGGATACTTTTAAAATTGCCAGTTTGCCTCAGCTTGCACTTCTAAATATAGATTCCACTTCCTGCTATAGTATTCTAGCTAGGAATATAACAATGTTGCCTTACTGGCTGCGCGCTGCCAGTATATTCTGTAGGTACAATGTATCATTTGTTTTGTATTATACTGGTGCTTTGCAAGAGACTAGGCTGAATTAAAACATAAGAGCTACGCTGCTCCCCTACATGTTTCGCCGAGTATCGGCGTCTTCAGGGGTTAGGGCAGACACTCTTGACACTAATAACTTTGTATTAAACAAGTTTTTCAAGAATTGTACTGAATCATGTAATTTTATACACTTTACAAGCATGCCAGACATTCTTTTCATATTGTATAGTGCAAGCCGAAAGATGTCATTACTTTTACATCAGCACATACAGTAGCAAAAAAACTTGCATATATGGAGTGCTTGTACGTATATGTATTTTTCTGTATATCTGATAAAGTACCCTCGACTACATTTAACTAGTGCATCACTGAAATTTGTTAATGTTATGACCAGGAAATCTACATATAAAGCTAAACAACTGCAGAGAAAAAAACACTTGGATAAAATAAAAACAAGATGATTGGTGCACACAATCCAAATCTTGATCACTGCACCCAACAGATAACACAGAGCTCCAGTTGTCATGAAGAATATCTGGTGCGTTTATTCATTTGTGTAACAAGTGAATAAATGCACACGGCCATGTCCTAGCAGCTCTTTCTTATTTCCTGTGATGTTATGTCCATGGGTGTGTCAAAGCAGCAACAGGAGCAGTGCAAGGGTAGTATCTATGTAGCTGGTTGGGAGGAGCTATAAACTAGATGGGTGTCATTAGGGGTGATGCTGGAGCTGTGGCAGAGAAAGAAGTGGTGCATCATGGGTTTGGTTCATACCCAGCCCGCTTTGCCTACCTACTTGCAGTACAAGTCCTAGATAGCTAGACCATAGCTGGTCGACGGTCCCTGAGCTACACAGTGCCAAACGAGAGACAGAGAGTGGTCAGAAGACAAGCTGGGGTCAGAAGCACTAGCAATCCAAATAAGCACAGGTGCAAAAAACAGGAACACTGCTAGTGAGTCAAAGACTATTCCTGGAACTGGTGTATGGCCAGGAAGGGATTTAAATAGAGCACCAAGTCCCTGCATCAGAACCTGATAGGCGCTACATTAGTCAGAAACACTAGCACACAGTAATAGAGCAGCCGAGCAATCAGCCCACTGCTAATCTCTCCCAGCACATGCGCGCTGGGTAGAAAAACAGAACATTGCATCCTGTTGCTAAGGGGGCATGGCTCAGCAGCACATCTCTCCCGGTGCGGCCGTTCCGAGGCTGAGGATTGTGCCGCTGGAGCATGGACAGGTAAGTTTGTTACAAAACCATAGTAATCCCTGAAAACCCCTTTAAGTAACAAACACCGCTATTTGTTAAAAAAAAAAAAGGAAATGCCCAATGGAGGAATCATATACATGATTATATATCATGCTTTGAGGTCTGTAACCTGCAGTTCTCCCACCACTTCTGCAGGCCACATTTAAAGTTGTAGTTTCACAAACAGCTTAAGGCTTCATGCAAATTGCTGTTTCTGTATTTTGGTCTGCGAATTACGAATATCTTCCATGTGTATTCCGTATTTTTCTCACTCCCATCAATAAAAAGGGCTATTCTCGTCCACAAAATGGACAATAATAGGATGTTATATAATTTGTAATGGCCACATGGATCCACAAAAAATATAGATGTAGTCATGGCCCCATAAAAATGAATGGGTCAGTGTGCTAGCTGCAAAAATTACGGTCATGTGCGTGAGGGTGCAGAGTTAAAGTTTGCACTTCAGTGACCTTGAAATGTCAGTGTGCCTTCTTTCAGGTTTATTAGTAGTTCTCAAGACCTTGAGAAATAAGTCACAGGGGCCTTATCGGATACACTCAAAGCTATTAAAAGAGCTTAGCGGTGAACTAGCAAAACCATTAACAGATTTATTTAACCAATCACTGGTAACAGGAGTCGTCCCAGAAGATTGGAAATTAGCAAATGTTGTGCCCATTCACAAGAAAGGTAGTAGGGAGGAATCAGGCAACTATAGGCCAGTAAGCCTGACATCAATAGTGGGGAAATTAATGGAAACCATATTTAAGGAGAGGATTGTGGAACATTTAAAATCCCATGGATTGAAAGATGAAAAACAGCATGGGTTTACTTCAGGGAGATCATGTCAAACTAATCTTATAGATTTTTTTCATTGGGTGACTAAAATAATAGATGGCGGAGGTGCAGTAGACATTGCTTATCTAGACTTTAGTAAGGCTTTTGATACTGTCCCACATAGAAGGCTAATCAATAAATTAGAGTCTTTGGGCTTGGACTGCCATATTGTTGAATGGATTAGGCAGTGGCTGAGGGACAGACAACAGAGGGTTGTAGTCAATGGAGTATATTCAGTCCATGGTCTTGTTACCAGTGGTGTACCTCAGGGATCTGTTCTGGGACCCATATTGTTTAATATCTTTATCAGCAAAATTGCAGAAGGCCTCGATGGTAAGGTGTGTCTTTTTGCTGATGACACAAAGATTTGTAACAGGGTTGATGTTCCTGGAGGGATACACTAAATGGAAAAGGATTTAGGAAAACTAGAGGAATGGTCAAAAATCTGGCAACTAAAATTTTATGTTGATAAGTGCAAGTTAATGCACTTTTTATTTTCAGCCACTGAGTTTGAGAAGGTGAGGAAAAGTCATGAAAGCCATATATATCATTATAAGTGATCACTTCCTAGAGGATCCTTTGACTCTAAGGTATATATTGATGAAATAGGGGTACCTCAAGGGGTGCCAAATGAGTTTAAGGGCCGAAATCAGATTGCAGCAGAATCTGTATTCTTTCGACTGGATTAATTATATCTATTATAATCAACAAAGGTTTGTTAATTATACAAGAGATACAATAAAGGGCATAGCAGACCAACTGGGTCCTACTTCTCTGATGGCATGGCAGAACAGGATGGCCCTAGATATGTTACTAGCTGAGAAAGGAGGTGTCTGTAAAATGTTTGGTACTTTCTGTTGTACGTACATTTATTCCCAATTATATAGCTCCTGATGGCAGCATTACTAAAGCATTGGAAGGACTCCCCTGTCTGAGGAATTGGCGGAGAACTCAGGGTCAGGGATAGATGATGTTTTTTCGAATTGGCTTGAAGGATGGTTCGGGAAGTGGGGCACCCTTATATCCAGTTTATTGATCTCTCTGACAACAGTGGGGGCCGTGTTCATGACTTGTGGACTTTGTTGTATTCCCTGTATAAGAGGACTGATTCAAAGACTTATTGACACTTCTATTACTAAAACTATGTATCAAGAAATTAAAGTTGAAGATATATACGATGAGTTGGAGATGTCCCATGATGATGATCGAGATTCTGAAATATGAAGGGACTCAAAAAGAGAACCTGTCCTCGAGGTCTTACAGAAAACTCAAATGATAAATTTATAAAAGGGGGGAATGTTGGCAAAATTTAAAATTTACTCTGTGTTTTCTAGAATATACTTTATTGTAATTACTTGATGTATGTGCAGGGCCTGGTCTATGCAATAAAGAGGTCAGAGGTCCTGGAGACATAGATTATTGCCACCCTGAAACTAGAGACAAGCATAACAGTGGACAGCTGGAACAGATCTTGTTCTCAGGCACTTTTTGATAAATTGCCCCCAATGTCTGTAACTTTTTCTATACGTCTTTCAAGCTGTAAATATGTTGTTAAAACTAGTTCAAACCAGTTTCACTATGCCTTAAGATTGTCTATATAAACTCAACTTTGACAATATACCGCAGACAATCTGCTGCACCTCCAGCCAATGTGTTGTCTCTTCTTATATAAAAACAAAGAGAAATTACCTCCTTTAACCTTAAATTCTGATGACATTGCGATCTTTCCTTGGTAAAGAAAATTATTTTAACACAGTGACCCTAAGCACACAGCCAAAACAACACAGGAGTGGCTTAGGGACAACTCTGTGAATGTCCTTGAGAGGCCCAGCCAGAACCCTGACTTAAACCCAATTGACCATCTCTGCAGAAACCTGACTATAACTGTCTACTAACAGCCCCATCCAACTTGACGGGGCTTGAGAGGATCTGCAGAGAAAAATGGCAGAAAATCCCCAAATCCATGTGTGCAAACCTTGTGGCATCATACCCAAGAAAACTGGAGGCTGTAATCGCTGCCAGAGGTGCTTCAATTAAGTGTAAAGGGTCTGAATACTTTTATCAATGCCATATTTTAGTTTTTCCTTTTTAAATAAATTTTTTCACATTCTCATTATTGGGTATTGAGTGCAGAATGATGGGAAAACTTTGATTTTAAAAAAATGTATTTTAGCACTAGGATCAAATCCTTTTTGGACTTTCCCTAAAGTGATCCAGTTCGGCTCTGGGCAATAAATGTATGTATGTACTTATCATTTTGTTAGTATTTTGGAAATCTACCTTTTGGCTTTTGACACTGCCAGAATCCTTCTGGGCATGCTCTCGATCAGATTCAAGCATATCTCAACCAAAATCTATTCCCAGGTCTCTTCTACACGTTCCCAATGTTGGTGCATACTGGTTGTCTCACTTAGGTACGAATACAGCTTTTTCTTCAACTCTACCCACCAGTGATTGGGTTGAGGTCTGGGGACTGTGGAGCCATCCAGCACCTCTACTTCATTGTCATTGAACCATTTCTTCGCCAATCTCGACGTATGCTTCGGGTCGTTGTCCTGCTGGAACACTCTATCGTCCTTTTCATACCCATAGTACTTGATTGTACGAAGTTACTAATCTTGTAGGATACTCACATATAGCTCAGCATTGAGCCCACCATCGAACCTGGTCAAGTATCCAATGCCTTTGGCTATGAAACAACCCCATATCATCAGGCTTCCTCCACCAAACTTGACAGTTCCTTCAATTTCTCAATCCGATAGCCCCTTTTCCCTTGTTTCTTCCAGACCCATTTGTACACATCAGAGCCCAGTCTATTGACTTTTGTCTCATCGCTCCAAATCACCCTTTTCCCATCTTCTACTATCCACTGTTCCTACTTTTTTGAAAACTCGAGCCGATGCTTCTTATGACGATATTGAAGTTGAAGCTTCTTCACCTTTTTTCGGGCCACCATTTTAGACTTGTGTAATGCGCGTCGCACGGTGCTTGCACGGTGATGTCTCTGATCTCACTATTAGGAAGTATACGAGCCACCTCCACTGTGTGTTTGTCACACCAGAACTGACAGACCTTGTGATGAGCCAACTTGTTATTTTGCCTGGACATCCACCTCTTCACTTTCGGATGGATGGACTTAATTTCGTATTCTTTCAACGTTCATGGCACTCACATAATGCAGTTTGGCAATTTTCACGGCTGAGATACCGCTATCGATGAGCTGGATGATGTCGTTTCTCTTTTCTTGGGAAATCTTCATGGCTGCCCCTCAAACCAGTGACCTTTCGCTTGGGAATCAACCTAATAACAAACTGAGCTATTAGGAAATGTGAGAACAGGTTGTAATTTGTAGTATACAAGAAAAAAAAGATAGATCCACCACAAGGAGCAAAACAGTAATGATGCAGTTACATGACAAGAATCTGCATAACTAATCGTATGCAAAATAGTTGCAAGTCCAAGTTATGTATGAGATAGCCAAGGTGATTGTCTATAAAATGATTGTAGTCTCACGTTCAAAACTGTAGTGGATGGTGAGATATGGAGCCTGAAAGTCAAAAGTTCAAAACATTGTTACCCTTTTGCTCGTCAGTGTATTCCCAATATATTAGGGCTCTTTCACACCTGCGTTCTTTTCTTCCGGCATAGAGTTCCGTCGTCGGGGCTCTATGCAGGAAGAATCCTGATCAGTTTTATCCTAATGCATTCTGAATGGAGAGAAATCCGTTCAGGATGCATCAGGATGTCTTCAGTTCCGGAACGGAACGTTTTTGGCCGGAGAAAATACCGCAGCATGCTGCGCTTTTTGCTCCGGCCAAAAATCCTGAAGACTTGCCGCAAGGCCGGATCCGGAATTAATGCCCATTGAAAGGCATTGATCCGGATCCGGCCTTAAGCTAAACGTCGTTTCGGCGCATTGCCGGACCCGACATTTAGCTTTTTCAGAGTGGTTACCATGGCTGCCGGGACGCTAAAGTCCTGGCAGCCATGGTAAAGTGCAGTGGGGAGCGGGGGAGCAGCATACTTACCGTCCGTGCGGCTCCCCGGGCGCTCCAGAGTGATGTCAGGGCGCCCCAAGTGCATGGATCACGTGATCACATGGATCACGTCATCCATGCGCATGGGGCGCTCTGACGTCATTCTGGAGCGCCCCGGGAGCCGCACGGACTGTAAGTATACCGCTCCCCCTCTCCCCGCTCCTACTATGGCAACCAGGACTTTAATAGCGTCCTGGGTGCCATAGTAACACTGAAAGCATTTTGAAGACGGCTTCGTCTTCAAATGCTTTCAGTACACTTGCGTTTTTCCGGATCCGGCGGGCACCTCCGGCAACGGAAGTGCACGCCGGATCCCAACAACGCAAGTGTGAAAGAGGCCTAAAATATGTATTGGTTTGAAAGTGTTTTTGAGATGTATCTTTTAAAAAAAACACTCTCAAAAAATGTGTTCATACCTGTGTTAAGAATAGGCTCTATCCTAGGTATGTTGTGTGTATAACATAATTTTGTGTCTTCATAAGCTTATATCTTATTTTTTTGACAGCATCTCCATTTTTACTTCTAAAACATGAGTGATATTCTTGTTGTAATAAAGTTGCTCTATGCAATTGCTAAATTGTTATACTAAAGGAAGCAATACTGAGCTCCTCTTCTGGGATTATATTTATGTACTCACTTTTTGTTCCAGACATGACATGATAAAGCAATTAAATGAAACCAGTATCTTTCCAATGGGGATTTATAATCTCTTTGTATCTATTCCTTAAAAGCTGCCAATAGATTGCTGACTTACATATGATATACCAGAGCCACTATAACCTTGCATATATAATGAGTCAGGCAAAGAGAAAAACATCTTGAAGTTTCCAATTCATGGCACACTGATCTCCTTCTAATACATTTTAGCCTTAGGTGTACACCTGGTGTCCAGTTCTGTAGTAGCAGTGCATTACCTTAAAGAAAGATCCTGGCAGGGAGACACAAAGTCTTCTGACAGTATTTTATCCCCTTCAAACCCGCAGATTAACGAAAATATGGATATATTAAAGCAGAGAGATCTATGATATATTAGTAGTAATAAGTCAGAGCAACTGGACTTTTATTTTTTCCTTAAAGACGTTTCATTAGTCATCTGACTGGCTTTCTCAATTAGAATGGCTAAGAGAAACATCTTCAAGATAAAATACAAGTCTAGTTGCTTTGCCTTATTACTATTGATATACAAAGACATAGATGGATGAAAACCTTCACAGACATCCATCATATGGTGCAAGTACTTTGCTCCCATGGAGAGCTAGATGGTAGCCTGTAAGAGGAACCTGTCAGGGGCTTACTAAAAACAATTTTTTTGGCCCACGAGTTGTATACTTGGCTTCCTACAGAAGGATGGTGGATTAAATCTGGTGAACACAGTTTAAACTAGAAAACAGCTTTACTGGTCTTGAGGCAACAAGCTTAGCAGTCGCATAGTTCTCTCAAAAGGCAACTGGCTTAGTTATTGCCCTCTCACATGGGGTTAGTAGCATGTAGCAACAGTATATCATTTGGTCAGAGGAAATAGGTTTGGTAGGTACATTCTCTGCTTAGGTGCCAGCAGTCTTAAGCTACTTTCACACTAGCGTTATTCTTTTCCGGCACTGAGTTCCGTCATGGGGGCTCAATACCATAAAAGAACTGATCAGTTTTATCCTAATGCATTCTGAATGGAGAGCAATCCGTTCAGGATGCATCAGGATGTCTTCAGTTCCGTCTTTTTGCCTTTTCAGGACAGAGATAATACTGCAGCATGCTGCGGTTTTATCTCCGTCCAAAATTCCGGAACACTTGCCGGAATGCCGGATCCAGCATTTTTCTCCATTGACATGCATTAATGCCCCGAGTGTTCTGGCAAATCCATTTTTTCCGGATGACATCGGAGAGATGGGTCTGGCATTTCAATGCATTTATCATACGGGTCAGGATCCTGATCCATCTGACAAATGCCATCAGTTTGCATGCGTTTTGACGGATCTGGCAGGCAGTCGTGGCGATGGAACTGCCTGCCGGAATCCTCTGCCGCAAGTGTGACAGTACCCTTACTCTATGCAAGTGTAAGGTGTAAGTGTTGGCCTAGGTCTGAACATTGCATACATCTTCTAGGAATGACATTTTGTCTCTGCGTCCCCTCTGTTTGATAGAAATGAAAATGGCTGTTCTGATGTACAGATCATTACCATTCTCCTTGTTGAGATTTCCGCACAATCTGCACAGTCTCTAACAGGCCAATGAGTGTTGTCTGCAATATGAACATATGCAATGTCCACTGACATATTGCATAAGGAAATATGACTCCCAATGTGTGGCTACCTGTGATGCCAGCAGTCTCTCATATATAGCATCCATATGTCCTCTGTGCTTAGAGTCTTTCTACCCACATTACTGCATATAGATAACTGGTTAACTTGTTGTCATCTGGCAGTGACTTAAAGTCACTAATCAGCACATTATGCAACATATCACGTCATATCATATGAAACAGGTATGCAAGTTAGATGGCCCATTTAAGCGTGGGGAGGTTTAATAGCAATAAACATAACATATACATTAGGCTACATGCACACGAACGTTGTTTGTTTCCATGTCTGTTCAGTTTTTTTGGGGGATAGGATTCGGACCCATTCAGTTCAATAGGTCCGCATAAAATGCGTACAGCTGTCCGCATCAGTATGTCCGTTCTGTAGCCCCGCAAAAAAAAAATTAGAACAAGTCCTATTCTTGTCCGTTTTAGGCATTGTTACAATGGATCCGCAAAAAAATACGGATGGCATACGGATGTCATCTGTTTTTTTTGCAGATCCGCAATTTACGGACCGCAAAACACATACGGTGGTGTGCATGTAGCCTCACTGGCATACTTCTCTCAGTTATTTGGTATGTCATAGTCACATAACAGTTCAGCAGTTCAATGTAGTTGGTATTGCCACTGCAACAGTACTTTACGCAAAAGATACAGTTTTGTAATAGGAACAAAGCTATTTTTTAATCCTCTTACAATGTGTATAGGGGCTAGTCCCATCATGTTTGACAAATCTGTTCAGCAAAGGGGGCTGACAGCGAAGCTCTTAGCCCCCTTTGACACTGACTAGAGGGGCACATGCTCTATCCAAACTCTTCAGTACAGTTGTATAGGAGTAACAGTGGACTTAGGACACCCATTCTAGTGATCATAGAGGGCTCCCAGCAATCAGACATTTATCACCTATTCTAGATACATGTAAATGTCAATAAAAATACTCCTGCAATTTTTACGCTGGCTACTAGGCTTAAAGGGGTTGTCTCATCTCAGACAACAGGGGCATATCCTAGCAATATGTCCCCATTGTCTGATAGGTGCGGGTTCAACCGCTGGGACCTGCACCGCTGAAAATAGCTGAGCGCTGGTTCGGCTATTTCCGTCAAGCCCATAGAAGTGAATGGGAGCAGTGGCTGGTCATGCACGGTGCGCTCCCATTTACTTTTATTGGGAGAGCTCTTGGTGGTGGGCAGACTGGAGTCCTCCAGCCACCACTTTGCTGGGCTCTGTTCCCGATATAGGTGTGGGTCCCAGCAGTGGGGCCCACACCTATAAGACAATGGGGGCATATCCTAGCGATATGCCGCCATTGTCTGAGATGAGACAACCCCTTTAATATTAGGTCATGATTTCCTGTTCTGTACAGGTAACTTTTCAGTAGCTATTATCATTATCACCACAGATGCTTTCCTTCTCCACAGTCAGCTGCTCATTCAATAAAGGAGACTTTACTATATGAGGACGGGGGATCGCTATGGCTCATATACAGTCATGGCTTCTGAGCAGCAGGTCGCTGTTTCAACAGCACAATCTGCTGCTCAGAAGCCATGATCGGTGGTGCCTGCACAAGCGACAGGATCACCCAATGAATGAGCCTTTTGCTCGTCCATTGGGTGATTGGCGGCACATATAGATGGCCAGATAATCTGGACAATTATTGGTGCATCTAAATGCACCTTAAAGGGATTCTGTCACCAGGTTTCACCCCTGTCAGCTAAACATATGCTGATGTTCAGGGCCTCATCAGGATTCCTAATGTGGGCTTCTAAATGTGATCCGTAGCCTTATTTTGCTAAAAAACTGGTTTTACTAACCTGTCACTCAAAGAAATAAGGTGCCCAATGGGATGTCAGGGGATGTCAAGGGATGCAAGGTGCCCGCCGCACCCACCGCCGTTCGTGCCCAGCGCCGCCTTTCCAGACTTCTGCACCGCCTCCTAATCCTCTGTGCCGCCTCTCGCTCTCCCTCCATCCCCCCTCCTCCTGTAAGATCTCGCGCGTGCGCACAGGGCTCTGCCTGATGCGCCCGTGCAGACTTCTCGATTTGGCTTCTTGAAGCGAAGTGCGCATGCGCCGGCACTTCGCTCAACCCAGGTATGACCTGCACTCTGGCGCCAGCCTCTCAGAGCCCTGTGCGCATGCGCGATATCTTACAGCTTGAGGAGGAGGGAGGGAGAGCGAGAGGCGGCACAGAGGATTAGGAGGCGGTGCAGAAGTCTGGAAAGGCGGTGCTGGGCACGAACGGCGGTGGGTGCGGCGGGCACCTTGCATCCCTTGACATCCCCTGATATCCCATTGGGCACCTTATTTCTTTGAGTGACAGGTTAGTAAAACCTGTTTTTTTAGCAAAATAAGGCTACGGATCACATTTAGAACCCCACATTAGGAATCCTGATGAGGCCCTGAACATCAGCATATGTTTAGCTGACAGGGGTGAAACCTGGTGACAGAATCCCTTTAACACTTCTATATAGATAAGAGAGGATCCACCATTCACATTAGGTGTTACCACAGCTTATTGGCTCCCTCCTGAACTCTGCACAGGTCACACAGCATGCTTAGGATTCTCTCCTATGTAAGTTAATGGATCAGCTCCTGTCCATTGTGTCTATGAACCATTTAGCTGCTTTCAAAAAGCAGGAAGTATTAACATATTTCAGGCTTAGTGACCAGTGAGTAAACTACATGATTTCATAAAAAATTTTAAATAAATATTGTGACATTAAAGATTATAAAAATAACTGAACCATTGTGACCACTGAAGAAGGAACAGTGTTGTTCCGAAACGCGTTTGGTACACAGCAAGGACCAACAAGGAGCCATTTTATCAAAGCTATACAATAAGGATTCATCGTTTACAAGTTACCTCTTTAGCCGTCTTCTTCTCTTCCGGCACCAGTTTTTTCAGAGACTACTAGTACTAGTATCATCACACAGCTGATGGACTGAGTCACGTGATTCACTTTAACACACGTGGGACGCCACGTAGTGAGAGCATAACGTGACTCCACGCTGAAAGATCCAACGCCGACTCCTCAGTCCCGCAGTGAAACTCCAATTGTGCAGCCACAACACCCACCGGACCGGTAATGTACACAAAAAATATCTGTGTGTATGTGTCCGCATTATAACAAGTTTGGGTGTGAAAAGTGAACCACGGAGTGCTGTTAAAATTGGGAGGAAAACAGGTGCTTTTATTTGAGATCTTGAAGAAGTGTGGATCTGCTGAGCAGGACATTTTCTTTACAGATACGCTGCTTTATATGAACGATCTGTTCACTTATAACCAAGTGAAATTATTTGACATTGACCAACTATTGAAGTATCATATTTATTCTGCAGATATATAACTCTGGTTTTAATATTTATCCCTTATGGTTTGGATTGCTGATTTTTTATCTATCTATGTATAAATTGGTTTTATATATATTAACAAATATTTATTGTTCAGTCCACATTGCCCCAGATATTTTGTGTGCCCTCCATCTATACACAACAATTTAATCTTCTTGCTACTTGGGGTGGGTTGTGGAGTGAGCACCTATATATAGCCACTCACCAAGTGTAGCCACTACTACTTTTACTATTGCTTGAAAACCATCATACAACTATCGTAGACAAAGCAGGAAATAAAATATACTGTATAATGACCGGTAGAGGATAGATGTTTGTAACATTGCTAACCAAGTGTCTTACTGGATACATTCCTTTACGGTTCTGCTTTTTGTAAACTGATGGAAGAGAATCTGTTTTTCTTCAAGATGCATCATAAATGTCTGGTACTGTTACAGTGCAGTAAAAATCTTATTTATTGGTGTTTCTTCTGATGATGACTGGTGTGGACAAATCCCAATTTCCAGCTCTCTGCTAAACTGGAAAAACAAGGTTACACCTTCCAGCATTCATTAGTCACAATTCCCTATGCAAGGCTTTCTGGCCAGTACAGGCATGTTGTGTAAAGTAATTCAAATGATCATTTATCTGTTCAGCACTTGTATCAACAGCCATAGCGAAAGAGTCTCACTAAAGCCAGAGGATGTGTGGAACCAAGGGCTATACTTCTATTCATGGGGCAAAGGGGGCTTATACATTTTTGTTGACCACAGCAAAAACAGCCATATGTCACCTTGCCATTATACTTTGCCAAATGTATACTTCATTGTTTGTTGTAGTTTGATTCAATATGTCACTTTAGGCATTAGTGATAGTATTCCTGGCAAAAACCGTAGAGGTAGGGTTATTGCCAGGAATAACTAATATCTAGAGTGGTGAAGGAGTTAATGTTAATATCTGTGATGCTCTTGGGTGTTTTAAGGTTGATACTAAAGATGAGTGAATTTCTGGTAATTCGTTTCTGGTCCGATTCTACCTGAATCAAGAGTACTCCAAATGTCCTGAAAATTTGTGTATTACACTCCAAAGTCTCAAAGGCCTCGTATCTTTTGTTGATTTTTTTTTTCTCTCTCTCCTCATTTCCATGTCTTTCAACACACACAGGTATCAAGAAAAACAGTGGCTTGTTCTTAACAAATGTTCCAAAATGTTAATTTAATTTTAATTAATTTTAACATAAAGTGGTGATCCAGGAAATAATAATGACCCATCATTATCGCATCGTTGGGGGGTCTGAGTCCTGGCACCCCAGCTGATCAGCTGTTCCAGGGAGCTGCCACGCTCACCAGAGCTCTGGTGAGAGCAGCAGGCTCCCAACTGCTCACTAGGCACAGTGCCGTACATAGTATTGCAGCAGTGCTTGGTATTGCAGCTCAGCACCATTCACTTCAATGAGGCTGAGCTGCAACTAGGCTATGTGACCGATGTACAGTTATGTCATATGGCCTATTAAGGTCATGGGGATAGGTCATCAATATTATTTCCAGGATAACCCCTTTAACTGGCTGTGACTAAATTATATACTGCTACTGACACACTAAAATATGCTTATTTGCATACTTGTAAATGGTAGAAAACCTGCAACAGGTTTTTGGGAAAAAAACGGTGCAATTGGACGTCCCCTGAGTGCAACACAAGAATATGCTATTACACTGCCGCTGTGCCATAAAATACAATTTTTGCATATGTATATACTGTAGAAGCTTTGCAGCAGGTTTTTGGAAAGAAAAAGGCACTGTTGCATAGTGTATGTGGCGAAATATATGCTGCTGGTGATGCTGGAAAATATGCACACTTATGAACTGTAGAAGCTTTGCAACATGTTTTTGGACAAAAAAGGCTGACTCATGCACAGAAAATAATACTATCTCTTTGAAAACTTGTTTGTGCAGTGGAGCACATGAAGTTATAATTAGCTCTAGTTTCCCTGCCCGGGGTCATGTGATCCTATGTTTTCATCTTCCCTACCTTGTTTCCCTTTGTAGTGTACTGAATATTTAAAGTAAAATAGTAGGCTCTGTTTTGCACGATTCATCCGAAAATCAGAAAAACGTTGGATTCATTTGGAAGAAGAATTTTTGTGAAATTCGTGAGGAATCTTATTAGTTTAGAATCTATTCGGTTATCTCCAGTTGATACCTAATATAAGTGGAGTTCTAAAGTTGGTTAACAGGGCTTCTTTTTCTACTGAGTAGAGTTATACATAGGCCTCGCCAATTATAATATTTCTCAGTTTAGCTTTTATATGTTCCTTGAACACCTTAAAGGGTTTATCCAGGAAAAGATATTTATGACTTATCCTCAGGATAGGTCGTCAATATCAGATCTGTGGGGGTGTGACACCCGGGACCCCCGCCGATCAGCTGTTAGAAGAGGCCTTGAGCGCTGCAGCCTCTTCCTAGGCCGGTGACATCACTGTACATTGGTCACATGGCCTGGTTGCAGCTCAGCCCCATTCTAGTCAATAGTGCTGTGCTTCAATACCAGGTACTGCCACTATACGATGTACGACGCTGTCGTTGGATAGCTGCCGGGAGCCTGCGTTGCTCACTAGAGCTTTGGTGAGTGCAGTGACTCCCTGAAACTGCTGATTGGTTGGGCGTAGGGACTTGGACCTCCGCTGATGTGATAACGATGACCTATCCTGAGGATAGGTCATCATTATCATTTCCCGGATAACCCCTTTAACCCTTAGAGGACCCTGAGATTTTTGCGTTTGCATTTTTCACTCCCTGCCTTCCCAAATAGCGCCATTTACAGTTGCATACTATGGAGTAGGAAGCAGAAAAAAAAAATCCAAATAGGGTAGAATTGGGGAAAAAACGCAATTCTGACAAAGGATTTCATTTTATTTTTTTTATACTGTACACTATGCGGTAAAATTTACCTGTTATCTTCATTCTCCAGGTCAGTATGGTTACAATGATACCACACTTGTATAATTTTTCTTGTGTTTTAATACTGAAAAAAAATTTGAGAAACTTTTTTTTTTTTTATCACCATATTCTGACCCCTATAACTTTTTTGTTTTGTATGAAGCTGTGTGAAGGATAATTATTTGCGGGGCAATCTGGAATTTTTGAGTGATACCAATTTGAAGTGTGTGCAATTTTTGGATCACTTTTTATAAAAAAAAAATACTGGGGAGTTGAAGTGGAAAAAATTGGCAGTTTTTTTTTCCCGTTACGCCATTTGCCGTATGCCATTAATATTACTATATTTTATTGTATGGGCATTTTCGCACGTGGCGATGCCCATGATGTTCATTTTTTTTATTGGTTAAGTATTTTTATTTTAAGAAAAGGTGGGTGATTTGAACTTTTTTTTCCCATATATATGAAAACAGATTTTTAACTTGTTTTTTACTTTTTTTTAACTCACCCTGGGTGACTATAACTGACTATCATAAGATTGATTGGACACTTCATTTTCAATATAGCAATACAGTGCTGCCACCTAGTGGCCCGTATTGGTATATTCGTCTAATAGACTCTGAAGCCTGCTTGAGGCTTCCGTCTATTAGATCAATGTAACAGGTTCCCCGTTCTCAGCCAGGCAACGCTGTTACCAGAGCGGAAGCGCGCGGCTTCCACTTCCGGACTGATCAGATGCGGTTTGACCACGGCATCTGAAAGAGAAAATGTATGCGATCAGCCTTATAGCAGAAACCCGGCAGTTATGGCGCCCGCTGGATGTGCAAGCACGCGCTGCACGTTCCGCCATACATGTACGGCGAAGGTCCTCAAGGGGTTAAAACATTAAAATAAGGGCGAAGTGAGTCAATTATGTTGCTACACCAGAGATGGTTTATAGTTAATCTGACAAACACTGTCTCCTCAGCTGCACCTCACCACAAATTTTGGGTACCCTGTGCTATTACAGTCCTGTAAAGGATAAAGGATAAAACCTAATATTGTTGATAAAGGCATAATGGTATTATCTGTAATAACAGTCGAATCCCACAGTTCTAATTTACCTGCTTCTGTTCACACAGCCATAAACTAACTGATTCGGGAACACAGTCATTTCGGTCTTCAGGACCAGATGCAGTTTAGAAATTTTTCTCACATATTAGTTTTAAAGGCTATAACATTTCGATTTGTTGAGTTAGTGACATGATTTTTTTCTGCATTTTTCAGGAATAATTCTGATTTCTTTTCATACATATAGGGGGTCATTTATCGTTTGAGGTTGTTATGTGTCAGATTTAGGCCTCTTTCACACTACCGGTTTTTTTTTCAGTTTTGCGGTCCGTTTTTTGTGTTCCGTATACGGTCCGTATACGGAACCATTCATTTCAATGGTTCCGCAAAAAAAACGGAATGTGTTCCGTATGCATTCCGTTTCCGTATTTCCGTTTTTCCGTTCCGTTGAAAGATAGAACATGTCCTATATTTGGCCGCAAATCACGTTCCGTGGCTCCATTAAAGTCAATGGGTCCGCAAAAAAAACGGAACACATACGGAAATGCATCCGTATGTGTTCCGTTTCCGTTCCGTTTTTTTCTGAACCATCTATTCAAAATGTTATGCCCAGCCCAATTTTCTCTATGTAATTACTGTATACTGTATATGCCATACGGAAAAACGGAACGGAAAAACGGAACCGAAACGGAAACACAACGGAAACAAAAAAGCGGAAAAACGGATCCGTGAAAAACGGAACGCAAAACACTGAAATGGACATACTGTAGTGTGAAAGAGGCCTTAAGTCTGTCTTTGCTTTGCGTGTGGCAAATTCATGAAATGGTGCACCTTATGTGGCGTGACTGTAATATGGTTTACATCTTTAGGTGTAAAAGTACACCAGAGAGTTGCCTGGAGTATGCTGCAACTTTTGCAAAAGTTGCACTTAGTAAATAAACCATAATCCAGGTCTAATTTTACTTTATCACTTAAACAGACCACTGTGGTGAGGCTCACAAAATGTCACAGAAAATTTCACAATTGTCATGGCTTGCGTCTTTTTTAGACCACAAAACTGACATATCTGATTTTTTTTTTTTAAACGTCCCTCATAATGCAAGTTTTTTTCTTATAATTTTTAGGCTTATGAATTTAAAAACT
The DNA here is from genome assembly GCF_905171765.1 of Bufo bufo. Lineage (NCBI taxonomy): Eukaryota > Metazoa > Chordata > Amphibia > Anura > Bufonidae > Bufo > Bufo bufo. The sequence goes on along the minus strand of NC_053390.1, from coordinate 537,478,476 downwards.
GTGCGCAATTTGTTTCAATACAGTAAGATTAGCCCATTACTATTGTACTGTCTGTAGCTGAGTCTTACAGTCACATGTCCATGCTTCTGGTGTTTTATCTCCTGCTTGTCAGGCAAATAGAGAGGATGAGACAGCAACATACCTTTAGATGAAATTCGCTAGTGGTATGATCTTCTCTCCCAATTACAAGGCCTCAAAAATCATGGAAACAGCTTCTTTTCAGAAATCCACTTTTATTTCCCGCCCCCAGAAACATACAGAAAAACTACTTTTTGACCTATTACAATAGATTGGTCCTTTTCAAGCTTTAAAAATAAAAGTGGATTTATGAAAGGATGCTATCTCATGCGTACACTAAGCATGTGGTCATCTCCCCACTCCCCCACCTTTTAGTACAGGATGTAACACACACATGTCTTTTCTCTGTCTGTCCGCTCCTCTTAGGTTCTTCATGATATCAGGTAGAACAATAAACAGTGCTGTGTCAGTCAGGAGCAGACTAGCAGAGCAGTGTCTCAGTTATAGAGCTGTGTTGTTTGTGAAGACGGGGATTCATTACAGTACTACCTTACTTCTTGTAATAGAGGGTGTACAGGCAGCTGTAAATAGAAGCAAAGCCTGTGAGGGGTGAGGAATCATGGAAACCGTAGCCCTTTACATTACTAATCCTGGACACAGTAAGCCCTGGCAGCATAAAAACATCAGAGCTGGACAAGATAATGAAAATGAAAAATAACAACTTTTCAGCTGTAGGGGTATGTTCTTGTGGGCATCCAAATGCATACACTGTTGGTACTTGTCTGTACATTTCATGCTCCAATGCTCTCCCTTGCCCTGCGCTGGATCGCGCAGGGCAAAGGCTCTTTTATTTACTATAAAACACTGCCGGGTGATGGCTTCCGCCCAGCAGTGTGTTTGGTGACGTCACCGGCTCTGATGGGTGGGCCTTAGCGCTGCCCTAGCCATTTTACAGACTAGGGCAGCGCTAAAGCCTGCCCATCAGTGCCGGTGACGTCACCAGGCTTACTGCTGGGCGGAAGACTCCACCTGGCAGCCCTATGTAGAGCCCGGGTCGTCACCGGAACTCCAGAAAATGCCTTTGCCCTGTGCGATTTAGCGCAGGGCAAAGGAGAGCATCGGAGCATGAACTGCTCCGATACTGAAGTCAGGGGGGCTGCCTGGGTGAAAATGGGGATATGTCCGGGTACAGTTCTGAACCCGGACAACCCTTTTAATGCAGCCACCACTATACACAACTCTTACTGAATGCAATAGGCTCTTTTTAAGTGTCTATATCATGAGCTTCCCCTAGCAGAATAGATTTTAATATTCAAAGGGGTATTCTCAGCATCACAATCATGTCCCTTTGGACCAGGTTTAAAAAATCATGAATCATTGCAAATCTTTGCAAGTACTATTTAACAAAAATGAATATGTCTAAACATATTACCCTAAAATGTCCTATAGGTTTGGTTTGTAATTAACAATTTTTTTTACCAACTAATTTAAATCTGAATTTTACAGAACGTTTCTTACACAGTGCGCTTAATGTGAGCAGTTTTCCTGTATTACTTGCTAGCTACTCATTAGGTAAACATGATGGAGTGGAATTTATAGCCGTGTCCTAGTTATATCAGCTTATCACAATACACACTCGCCTAATTCAGTGTAGGTGTTTAGTCTAAATATAAGTGCACTCCCTGGCAACCACTGAGTCATAATATATTAGAAAAGAAAATGCAAATTCTCTTCCTGGACATCTATGCCATACACAGTAATATTTGGCTACTTCAATAGCAGGCATGATTCAAATAGTTCATGTCAGTTCAGATAATGGGATTGCAGTTTCACCTTAGCATACGAAGGATTGTCCCCATAGAACAGGCAGTGGCGTGCCTAGGCAGATCCTTTCTCTGGCACCCCCCCCCATACTTTAAAAAAACTGTACCCCCCTCACAGTAGTATTGCCCTCATTGTATTACCTTCTCTGTAGTTTTGTACAGATGTGTGCCCCCTCACACTAGTTATGCCCACATTGTGCCCTCTCACAGTAGTTATACCCTCTCTGTGCCACTTTCACAGTTGTAATGCCATCTTTGTGGCCCCTTCACAGTAATAATCCCCATTGTGCCCCCTTCACAGTAATAATCCCTATAGTGTCCCCTTCATAGTAATAATCTCCTTTGTGCCCCCTTTATAGTAATAATGCCCACTGTGCCCCCTTCATAGTAATAATGCCAATTTTGCCTCTTTACAGTAATAATGCCTATTGTGCCCCTTTCACATTAATAATGCCCATTGTGCCCCATTAATAGTAATGCTCACTGTGCTAGTAATGCCCTCTGTGCCCCCTCCATAGTAGAAATCTCCATTGTGCCCCCTTCACAGTAATAATGCCCACTGTGCCCCTTTCATTGTAGTAATGCCCTCTGGCTCTGTGCCTCCACCATAGTAGAAAAGCCCATTGTGCCCACTTCACATTAGTAATGCCCTCTGTGCCCCCTCCATAGCAGTAATGCCCTCTGTGCACCCAGCTGTTTGAAGAGAGGGCAGCACTCATATGAGAGCTGCTTTCTCTGTTCTGTTCCCCTGCTCGCCGTAGCATTTGCAGTGATGAGCAGGTAAACCGAGCAGAGAAGGCAGCGCTCATACAAAAAAAAAAGCGGACAACCCCTTTAAAGACATACTTGGAAAACATTACATACAGCGCTACAGAACATACAGGGTAATACAGCACCACATATGTACCTCTTACATCCAGTGGCGTCTCCTCTCTGATGTAGATATTCTCTTTCCTCTTCTTCTCCTGTTAGACCACACCACCATGGTGACTTCTTTCAGCCGCACCTAGTCTCTGCAGAGTTTAACAGACATCTTACTTTCCTACTTTTCCATCCTCCTCCCACCTTCTCAACACCCCATCCTGCCACCCCCAATACTGTGTCCACTGTGCTCCCCAATACTTTCCTGCAGAAACAGTCCCCTTGAATATACTGGTACCACACACAAAACACCTTCCTTTCAGATCAGACGACCATATAAAACCCTAAATGAGATCCCCCAATCTCAAACCAAACCCCCTTTAGACCTCTATGTCAGACCCCATATAAGACACCAGTTTTAAACCTCAGATCAGACCCCCATTAGACCTCCATGTAAGACCCCGACCCAATATCAGACCTCAGATAAGACCCCCATTAGACCCCTAGACCCACATATCAAACCTCAGACCAGACCCCCATATCAGACTTCCAGACCCCCATTAGACCTTCAGACTCCCACTAGACCACCAGACCCCCGTCAGACCTTCAGACCCCCAATCAGAAAGCCATTAGACCTCTAGACCTGTCAGTCAGAGCTCCAGACCCCCAATCAGACACCCATTAGACCTCCAGACCCCCAGTCAGACCTCCAGACCCCCGTCAGACCTCCAGACCCCCAATCAGACCCCCATTAGACCTCCAGACTCCCCAGTCAGACCTCCAGACCTCCCATTAGACCACTCCAGACCCCCAGTCAGACATCCAAACCCCCAGTCAGACCTCCAGACCCCCCCAGTAAGACTTCCAGACCCCTCCAGTCAAACTTCCAGACCCCTCCTGTCAGACCTCCAGACCCCCCCAGTCAGACCTCCAGACCCCCCCTAGACCACTCCAGACCCCCATTAGACCTCTCCAGACCCCCCATTAGACCTCAATATCAGACCTCAGATCAGACTGTAAAATAATAAAGTAACTTACCTCTCCTGTCGCCACTCTCCATGTCCTGGCTGTCTTCTCTTCTTAGGGCCCGCGCTGCAGTCACCTGACCTCCTGCAGGACACAGCAGGCCCTGAGAAGAGCAAGCAGGAGGAGGGGTAAGTACTGTACAGCGCTCACAGTGCTTCTCTCCCCCTCCTCCTGCAGACTAGTGTATTGATGGAAGCGTTCATTGCTTCTGTTCTGCCCTGAGAGCCTGCAGGAGGAAACCCCCCCCCCCCCCCATACACACTCTCCCCTGGGCATGCCACTGGAACATGGGAACTCAACACTTTTTGTAAAGGTCCACATACCAAGGTCTGCCTCTGGGTGAAGATACAAGGCACAAAAACATTTTTTAAGGAGGGACAACAGTGGTGTGTACTGCTTTACGGATATTTTCTTTCCTCACAAATAGCAATACCTTTGATCCCACCCAATCCCCTTAGGGCCCCCAAAAAATAAGAATGTACTCTTAGTGCCACTAATGATGCCTCCTTTGTGCCCATCAGACAATATGATGCCTTTAAGTGTCCCCCACAGAGTATGTTGCCGCCATCTCACAATATGATGCTTCCATAGTGCCTCCTCGCAGAATTTGATGTCCTCTTAGTACCTCCATTCACAGTATGATGCCCTCTTTAGTGCCTCCTCTAACAATATAATATCCCCTTAGTACCCCCTAACAGTATAATGCCCCTTTTAGTGCCTCCTCTCACAGCATGATGCCCCCTTAGTGCCCCCATTGAGTATGATGTCCCATTAGTGCCTCCTCTCACAATATGATGCCTTGCTATGTCCCCATGCCTCCACTTTAAATACTCACCTTCCCCACCATCGATTCACTGCTTTCTCATCAGTGATTTAGCACTGGCAGGCGCGATATGATGATATCATGCCTGCCGCGCTGAGCCACAGACAGCACAATGCAGAGCAGACCTTCACTCTGTGCTGCCTGTGGTTCAGTGCAGCAGGCATGATGACATCATCGCATCACGCTTGCCAGCACTGAATCACCGATGGCAGGTGAACAGTGAAGCAGAGAGCCATCGGCTTCCTGCTTCACCAGTTTATTCAACTGTATCTGTTCCCCAAGGACACAGATACAGTTGAGACGAGGGGTCCGGACAGCTGGCCACCACGGTCCAGACTCGGACCACGGTCCGCGGTCAGCCAGCTGAGTACCCCTGCTATAGAGGATAATAGTAAAGCCTCTGAAATATATAGCTAGCATACATTATTGAGTACTACGAGACACTGGCACTGTATTTCACTTTACAGTGACAAGTTTTAAATGGGACTTCCGGTTCCGGCGCTAGGATGCAGGACGTGGAGTGAATTAGCTCCGGACACCCGTCCTTCTATATTCACCTACGCTCCAGATATAACAGCATTAAGGTGACCCAGAGAGTACTCTCGAGTCCCTTACACAGCAGTGGACCTCGGTCCATGGATCGGTATTTGTTACGGAGCAGCAGACGGCAAATTAAGAGCGGCGCAACTCCGAACATGAGCACCATGCTGAGTAAGATGGCGGACTCCCACCCTGCGTCCCCGGCTAGTTCTAAAGAGGCTGGAGTTGTCGAAGTGGCACAACTCACTAGTGAGAGGGATGTGGCCAAATTGGACTATAGAACATTGGCCATAGAAGTGGCTAAATACTTGGCCCCAGATATCAAGGAGACTCTCTCCAATACCCTTTCGCAGTCTCTCCATGAATGACATGATGCGGTGGCGAGACATGACGCCAGCATAGAGTAGCTGGAACACAGGGTGGAGAATATGGAGGAAGATATGAGCAGGTCCAACCGTGATTTTCAGGATCTGTACAAACAGAATATTATTCTAAAAGATCGCCTTGAAGACCTGGAAAATAGGTCCAGGCGGAATAACCTGCGCATTGTGGGCCTCCCAGAAAGCATTAAGCTGCCAGCACTTAAAGAAATCTGCGAGATTGAACTGCCGCAAGCTCTTCACTTAGAAGGGAGGCACAAGGTGGAAAGAGTTGATCGTATTGGCTCTGCTGTAGATGTACAGAAGCAAAAGGGTGTGGAAACCCGGAATAACATGCCGAAACCCTGTCAAGTAATCATGAAATTTCTTGACTACTGTGACAAGGAGTCGATCTTGCGCTCCTTTAGGGCTCACAAAGGACCTTTAAAATTAAGGGACCACACTGTTCTAATTTTTGCTGACTATTCAGCTTTAGTTGCTAAGAAAAGGCGCAAATTTATCCGTGTTTGTTCGGAACTTTACAAGAAACAAGTAAAATTCCAGCTACTATACCTGGCGATCCTGAGGGAAACCAGCTCAGAGGGCGTGGTTAAAACTTACCATGACCCCGAATCAGCAGAAGAACTTCTTCGATCGGACGGCAGCCCCAGAAGCCCCGAATGGACGAATGGATCACCACAACACGAAAGACCCGCAGAGGTACATCCAGTAGCCCTGAGTGGAGACATTCACCACCCGCCGGTAGAGCGAGAAGAGACTGGGAACTGGTCCCGGCGGACAAACGCAAGCCGCGCTTCGGGAGGAGGGACTCCAGATCGAGATGAACTCTTCTCGTTAATAGGCCATGAATGGGACGTTTATATGGCTGCCTGATATCCTTTGTGTAATATCGGTGATAGACCCTGGAAAGAGCTTTTGAGCAGACGTAGGGGGGGGGGGAACGTTGATGTATTATCCGCATATATACATATGTTTTGTTTCACATGTTTTGTGGTTGTCTAGTTTTGCAGTCTAGAAAAAAGGAAGTCATGCAGAAATATAAGTGGGAAGATGCATTGTCGTCGAAGGAGAGAAGGGAGATGTTTTACCTGCAGTACAACATTGGGGTGGGAGGGAGGGAAATTGTTCTTCATGTTATCATGTTATACTCTGCTTATGTATGTTCCCGCCATCATGACCATCCGATTGGGGATAATGTCGAGAATTTGACAAATGCGAAAGGAATCGGGAATCCCTGAAACAAGTATATTTTGAGGCAGTGATGTATAAATATGGAAATAAGGCCGGGTGCCTGCTTGCCAATCTAGCCAAGGGTTAAAGAAAGCCCCAATATATATCCAGCCTCAGAGATGCAAATGGCAAAGTAGTAACGGACCCAGCCACCATTAACGCGATAGTGGGAGAATATTATTCAGCTTTGTATAAAGAAAAATCCCCAGCTAGCTTGACTGACACCCTTCTTGATTGTGTTAAACTACCATCGGTTACTCCTGAACAGCTACAAAGATTAAATGCTGATATCTCCATGGAAGAACTGCAATCAGTTATTAAAAGGTTGGGAAATGCGAAGGCCCCCGCACCTGACGGGTTTACTGGGGAGTATTTTAAAGCCATGCTGACTAAGGTGTCCCCAGTATTGTTAGAACTTTATAACGGAATGCTGAAGTTTACCCAGATAAGGATAACATGTCATATATCAAACTTCTACCCAAGCCGGGAAAGGATCCCCTTCAACCAGGTTCTTACAGACCGATTTCCCTCATAAATGTTGATACGAAAATATTGTCCAAGATCTTGTCAGATCGACTGGCTATGATTCTTCCATCCTTAATAGGACTGGAACAGGTGGGATTTGTTCAAGGACGATCAGCTGTCACCAATATTAGAACTGTCCTTCCAGTTTTGGATAGGGTCCATCAGCAGCCTAAGTCGGGGGAGGCTCCAGCCATGCTCACCTTAGACGCAGAAAAAGCTTTTGACAATGTCAGGTGGGCATGACTGGAAGCGGTACTGGACAAAATGGGTTTCCACGGAGCGTTCAGAACATTCCTTTCCAGGTTATACGAAAACCCGAGCGCACGAGTGTACACTCAAGGGTTTTTGTCAAAACCTTTTAGACTGTTGAAAGGGACTCGCCAGGGGTGTCAATTATCGCCACTCCTGTTCAATTTGGCACTGGAGCCCCTGGCTAGGCTCTTGTGCACTTCCGATTTATTTGAGGGAATAGCAGTAGGATCCAAACAAGTGAAAGCAGCATTATTTGCTGATGGCATTATATTATTTCTGGCAAGGCCAGAGGACCACCTAAAGACCATCTCCAAAGCCTTAGTAGGTTTTGGTGCCTATTCTGGCTATAGAATAAACATTTCCAAATGTGAATTCTTATCGTTATTACCTATGGGGAGGACCTTAAAACAGGCAATTACGAGATTGGAGATCGCTGTTGCGAGATCTCATATCACATATTTGGGTATAAAGATGGGGAGGGATCCATATTCCTTATACCAATTAAACTTTTCCCCTCTGATATCCAAAATAATTGCAGATCTGGACAGATGGCAAAATTTGCCTCTCTCCTTGGTAGGACGCTGCCATTTAGTTAAGATGATGGGAGTAACCAAGTTCCTGTATCCTCTGCAAACAATTCCGCTATTTCTTAGACATTCTGATATTAAACTCCTGGAAAGCAGATTCCTGCATTTCATATGGCAGGGAAAGAAGCTGAGGATCTCATTGAACTAACTGAAATTAAGGAAGGACCAGGGAGGGCTTAATTTCTCAGACATCCGCAGTTATAACTTAGCCTGTAACAGCAGATACATACTAGACTGGGTAAATCAGACATCTTTCTATTCCAATCTTAATCTGGAGGTTCAATTGGCGGGACATTGCCACCTGGTGGCTTTACTGCATACCAGCGTATCTAGTCTCCCACCACTAATCAAACGGTCGCTGGTCCTGAGGGACCCAATCTTGACCTGGAAAACATTGCGGAAGTTGTTTCACCTGCCATATTAAATATCTAAGCATCTCCCAATAATGCGCAACCCAAATTTTGAACCAGGAAGGTACAGTGCAACTATACGAGAATGGGCGCATAAGGGAATCAAAAAGATAGGGGACAACTTTACCAGAACTGAAAGACAAGTGTGGTTTGATGGGCTCAACTTTCCTCCCATATCTGCAACTGAAAACCTATGGCAAAAATAGGGCCAAAGATCTCTCTAGGGAATGGAGACCTAATGATTTTGACTCATTTTTGAAAACCAAAACCAGACCGTCAATTTCACTATTGTACCAATGTCTCAGGGATAGGTGGGAGAGGAAAGATCCTAAGAAGGTATTTCGGAGGTGGGAGGAGACCCTTGGGATTAGGGAAATATATAAGTCTTTGTGTTCGGGGATTGTGGCTCTACATAAATCAATACCTAATGAACAATGAAGAGAGACCCATTTAAAAATTCTCCATCACGCTATTTATGGGTTTGATATCCCTAGATCTAAGGGAAATCTGGATAGACTGATTGCTTGCCCTAAGTGTGGCATGTCAAAGTCAGACTTACTTCATGGGTTATGGAGTTGTCCTAAAATAGAGGGCTTCTGGAAAGACATTAGCTCAGTTATGTCTAACATTGGCGGAAAACAGATAGATATCACGTCTTCCCTAGTAATCTTACATGTTATCATAGATAGAGATGACCAGACTGTTAGTGAATATACAGTGGAGTCCATATCCCCGTTAAGTCACAAATTGCTAATGACAGCTAAAAAATGTTTATTGAAGCTATGGCTCCAGCCGCCTGTCCCATCTGCCTCCATGGTTATTGAACAACTTAGGCATACATTTCACCTGGAATGGCTCAAAGCGCTCAAAAGAACAGAGGTGATGGGTAAAAAATTATATACCAACTGGCGCAAGTTCATATTGAATTATACAGAGCGCTTGGAATACTCTAGAATTATGGGTCCCTTCAAACTAACGACGTGGTACTTGCTGGAAGACCTGAAAGATAAACTGAGGGCACTGAAAGTTTCCTGGAAAATTTCCTGATACAAAGTCTTTTTGGATGGTACGGGGTGGGAATTAGTCAAGAGGCTGATACAAAGGTTTTGGGGAAATGGGGTAAGGACGGGGGGAATAATTCTTCAATGTTATTATGTATGACATATGCTTTATCTGATGTACACTGGAAATCTTTCTATTGTATCTTGATCTCGGGTGTTATTTTGGAAAAAATATAAAATTATATTTAAAAAAAAAAGTTTTAATATAATCTAATGCAGATATATATTTTCTGTTTTTGGTAACTATTGGAGAAAGCTGGGTTATACCATGAATAATGTAAAAAATTAAACAAAGTTAAAAAAAGCCTTGTACCTCACATGGATCCAGAGATCTCCCCATTAATTGCTCTGCTACATTTATATGAAGCTGACGACTCAAGGGGAGTGTCTTTTCTGCTGCAGCTCAAGGGGGTGTGTCCATGCTCTCCCTATCACAGCTCGGGAGACAGTTGAAGGATGAAACTGAGCATGTGCGGCCATCTAAGTGAGCAGGTCAAAGAAATAAGAAAATGAACTAAGAGCAGGTGGCAATATACAGATACATTATATTGAATAACTCAGTGACTTATACAAAACTTTTAATTACATGCAAATACAAAAGTATTCAGATGAGCTGGTTTGAAAATTGTAGATATTTTAGATAATTGTAGAAAATTGTAGATTCCACAATGTTCAGGAGGGGACCCTTATTGACTTCTATAGGAGAGTTTTCTAGGCATACTTTGTAACCTGTACAGAGGTCATTGTACAAGGAAAGAATAGATACGATTTGACAATCATCTATTGTGAATGGTGGATCCTGACTTATTTATACACAGAGGTGAAATCATTACAGGCAGGATTAGAATGAGTTAACTGCAGTAACATGATCTGTGCAAACCAAGAAGTGGTACCTATTATTAGACATAGTGGCCAGTGCAAAAACTGTAGGATTTTTGGTTTTATTTTAAATATAAAAAGTGACATAGAATTATAAAATAACATCATCAAAAATTATTAAAAAATATGTTAAACATAAAAAAGTGATTTAAACAACAGGTTATTTTCTGATAACACATTCTCTTTAGGGGTTATAACACTTTTAGTAAATCTCTGATTTTGGAGTAATTTCCTTTGCAAGGATACTTATATCATTGGCCTAAATATAACGGCTAGGGTTAGAATGGCTTAAAAATAAGAGTCACCACTGTGGCCAGAGACTAGCTGAGTGGTCACGTTTCCTGTGTATAGAGGGACCAGGAAGTTGAATTTGGTAGGGGACCCAGAAGAAGTATGGTTTCTGTTTTTAGTTTTTTTTAAGCCATTCTGACTCTGTTAACAACTTTTTAGATATTGATGACCTACAGTATATGCTGGTATAGTCACTATATAGTGTTTCTGGCTCTATCCAGGGGGTGGCTGCAGTTAATCAGTGGAGGTGCCTGCTGTCAGACCTCCAACGATGGACCTGGAGGATAGGTCATCAGTATCTAAAAGCTGGACAACCCTTTTAAGGACACAGCCAATTTTGGTCATAAGGATGCAACTTACAAGCCCATAGCTGTAATGCTTTTACTTATCCAAGCAATTATGAGATTGTTTTAACACAGTGTGCTTCATGTTAGTGGTAAATTTTGGTCATCATTGTTTAAAAAAATTTCTGCAATTTTTTAAATTTTCAAGAACATTTAAAAAAACAGTTTTTATAAGGGACCAGTTCAGGTGTGAAGATGTTTTGAGTGGTCTATATGTTAGAAACCCACTGTACAATACACCATTTTAAAAACTGTGCCCCTCAAAGTACTAAATGAAATTTAGGAAATGTGTTAACCTTTTTAGATGTTTCACAAAAATTGACACAAAAACTAGGTGAAATTATTAATTTTTTTTTTCAGATTTTCAATTTCAATCCATTTTTGGGAACCAGGCAGGCGATTAAAAATAAAGAAAATAAATTTTGCATTTGTCAGACACCATTTCAGGTTTGCAGAGGTTTTAAAGTGCCAAAACATAGGAAATACCCCAAAAGACTACATTTTGGAAAATACATGGAATTTATCTGGAGGTACAGTGAACATTTCAACTCTACAGATGTTTCATATAATTTATTAGAATCGGGCAGTGAAAATTCTGTAGTACACAATTTTTTATTTTCACATTGATTAACAGGAGAAAAAATTGCAATTTGTTATGCAATTTCTCCTGAGTACGGCAATACCCAATATGTGGTCGTAAACTGCTGTTTGGGTAAATTGCAGGGCTCAGAAAGGGTGGGCTACTTTTTGGCTATTGAAGTACAGATTTTGCCAGAATGGGTTTGGGAACTGTAACACCCCTAAAGGGAACTAGTACAGTGGAAACCTCCAAGAAGTTACCCGATTTTGGATGCTATATCTCCTAAAGAATTCAGCTAAGGTTTTTCAAAGAATTTATTATCTTTACTTCTTTTACTTTACTTTATATTACTTCTTTTGGGGACACAGCAGGACCGCAGCAACTAAGGAGTTAGGCTACTTTCACACTTGCAGCAGGGCGGATCCGACAGGCTGTTCACCATGTCGGATCCGTCCTTCCGCTATTTCGCCGTGCCGTCGGACCGCCGCTCCGTCCCCATTGACTATAATGGGGACGGGGCGGAGCTCCGGCGCAGCACGGCGTGCACGGCGAAAGCCGCCGGACTAAAAAGTCCTGCATGTCCGACTTTTTAGTCCGGCGGCTTTCGCCGTGCACCGCCGTGCTGCGCCGGAGCTCCGCCCCCGTCCCCATTATAGTCAATGGGGACGGAGCGGCGGCACGGCGAAATAGCGGAAGGACGGATCCGACATGGTGAGCAGCCTGTCGGATCCGTCCTGCCGCAAGTGTGAAAGTAGCCTTAGACACCTGTGATCAGAATTATCTCCTTGTGCAGATGTTGCCGCAGGGAGTCTGCTGAATGTTAGAACTGACACCAGTTACTAATAGCACTGGCCCCATCCTAAGAAATGTTTGCTGCCATGCCACATATTTAAAGGGTTTCTGTCAGCAGGAAAATGGTGTACTAATGTCAGCTGAACATAACTATATTAGTGCCATCTCACTGCGTGCCGCCGTTATTGAGAAAAAAATAACTTTTATAATATGCAAATGAGCCTCTAGGAGCAGAGGGGGCTCCGTTCTCCCACTTCTGGCCACGCCATGCTATACTTCATTGACAGTGCCAGGCAGTGCTGGTCTACTCTTGCCGGCCCTGTCTGCCGTGGAAATCTCGCGCCTGCACCATCCCGTTTAGTATTCGGCGCAGGCGCAGTGAGTGAAGCCGTCAGCCGGCGAGCATCCTTCACTCACTGCGCCTGTGCCGAATACTGAACGGGAAGGCACAGAGCGAGATTTCCACTGCAGACAGGGCCGGCAAGAGGAGACCAGCGCTGCCTGGCCCTGTCAATCTAGTGTAGCAGGGCGTGGCCAGAGGTGGAAGAACGAAGCCTCTAGGAGCAGGAGCAACGCCCCCCCTGCACCTAGAGGCTAATTTGCATATTAAAAAAGTTCTTTTTTTCTCAATAACAGCGGCACGCAGTGAGATGGCACTAATATAGTTATGTTCAGCTGACAGCCAGGTTAATAACCATTTTCCTGCTGACAGAAACCCTTTAAGGTGTGGGATGGGATGGGTTTAGATAATATTTTTACTGGGAAGACAACCCCTTTAACTAAACTAAAGAAAAATGGGGCAGATCATAGTGGGCATGGATGTGAGATTTTAAATGTGTGCTTTTAACAAATTTGACACAGTCAGTATAATTACTTCCCCCACTCTGACTGGTGTAGTATATTCCAGTCCTAATAAATATGGGCTACTATACATACATATCTTTTATTATGATGATTGTAGATGTATATTGACACCTTGTTTTTCTCACAAACAATAAGGTCCTGCTCATGCTACTGTTAGTGTCAATTCTGCTGGATTTCTTTTTCTTTTTGCTGGCCAGAATAGAGTAGTCTGCTGCACTGTTCTTTACTTCTTTCCTGATGGAAACTAAATGGTTCATGTATGGTATTCCTCGTGATCCATTAGTATCCATTACACAATGGATTCATCGAAACTGTAAAAGCTCTGCAAGAAAGTGGTCTTCACTAGGGTGGATGAAATGAAAATCATACATAATGTAGTACAGTACATGACAACCTCTTTCTAAGAAAGCTAGAACCAGTCATGCACCTCACATGGATCCAGAGATCTCCCGATTTATTGCTCCAATTGTTTTGCTAGGTTTATTTCAAGCTGCGGTTCAGGAGGTACAGTATGTGCTTTCTGCTGAAGCTCAGAAGGTGTGTCCTGTCTGCCGCAGCTAGTGGCAGTTGAAGGATGAAACTGAGCATGTGCTTCCGTCTGCACAGATACAGATAGATTTAACTGAATAAATCAGTAGCTACGGCAATTTTTAATTACATGCAACTACAAAAGTATTCAGATCAAAATTATTATTATCATTGTTTATTTGAAAGGGCAGTTAATTTCATGGCTCTGTACATCAATATTACACATACATAATATAAAAATACAGTAAACAAGAAACTATTGACAGACTGGTACACAGGGGGATAGGACCCTGCTTACAAGAGATTACAATCTACAAGGGAAGGGGGAAGAACACAGTAAGTGAGGGGAAAGGCTTCTTATCTGGCTGTAGGTGCCAGCATGCTCATTGCAGGTGGTAGGCTTTCCTGAAGAGGTGGGTTTTCAGGTTACTTTTGAGGTTTTGGATATTGGGTGAGAGTCTGATGTACTGAAGTAGTGAGTTCCAGAGTAGGGGAGAAGGATTTGAGAACAGATGAGAGGAGAACAGAGGAGGAGGTCCTTTGAGGATTGGGGATTACGGGTCAAGATGTATTGAGAAAGCAGGTCAGAGATGTAAGGTTGGGACTGATTGTGGAAGGCCTTATATGTATTTGTTAGTATTTTATACTGGATTCGCTGGGCAATAGGGAGCCAGTGAAGGTATTGGCAGAGGGGAAGGCAGAGGAGTAATCAGGAGAAATGTGGATCAACTGTGAAGCAGAGTTTAGAATAGATTGAAAGGGATCAAGAGTGCTATATGGGATGCCACAGAGGAGAATGTTGCAGTAGTCCAGGCGGGAGATGACAAGGTCAGGCACTAGTTGACTCAGGGGTGAGTATGGAGTGAATACGAGAGATGTTATTAAAGGGATTCTGTCACCAGGTTTCACCCCCTCCAGATAAAAATATGGTTATGTTCAGAGAGCTTTCACGATTCCTAATGTGGTCTTATAAATGTAATCTGTAGGCTCATTTTGCTAAAAAAACGCTATTACTAACCTGTCATTCAACAAAATAAGGTGCCCAAGGGGATGTAAATGGACCGAAGCTGCCGCCCGCACCCGCCGCCGTTCGTGCCCAGCTCCGCCTTTCCCGACCTCAGCGCCGCCTCATAATACTGTGTGACGCCTCTGGCTCTCCCTCCCTCCCCCCTCCTTCTGCTCTAACATCTCGCGCGTGCGCACAGGGCTCTGCCTGATGCGCCCGTGCAGACTTCTCCGCTCGGCTTCATAGAGCGAAGTGCGCATGCACCGGCACTTCGCTCAACCTCTTGATGACCTGCACACTGGCAGAGCCCTGTGCGCACGCGCGAGATGTTAGAGCAGAAGGAGGGGGGAGGGAGGGAGAGACGGAGGCGTCACACAGGATTATGAGGCGGCGCTGAGGTTGGGAAAGGCGGAGCTGGGCACGAACGGCGGCGGGTGCGGGCGGCAGCTTCGGTCCATTTACATCCCCTTGGGCACCTTATTTTGTTGAATGACAGGTTAGTAATAGCGTTTTTTTTAGCAAAATGAGCCTACAGATTACATTTATAAGACCACATTAGGAATCGTGAAAGCTCCCTGAACATAACCATATTTTTATCTGGAGGGGGTGAAACCTGGTGACAGAATCCCTTTAAGTTAAAAGCGGCAGGTGGAGGTGAGGGTTTGGATGTGTGGCTTAAAGGACAGGGCATAATCAAATGTTATCCCCAGGCAGCAGACCTGCAAGAAGTGAGAAAGCATCATGCTATTAATGGTAATGGATAGGTCAGGAAGAGGTGCTGAGAGATATGGGGAAAAGACAACTTCAGTTTTCTTCATATTAAGTTTGAGGAAGCAGAAGGAGAAGAATGAAGATATAGCCAACAGACATGCTGGGATTCTGGATAGCAGGGAGGTGACATCTGGGCCAGAGAGGTAGATTTGAGTGTCATCAGCATAGAGATGCTATTTGAAGCCATGGGACGTTATGAGCTGTCCCAGGCCAAATGTATAAAAGGAGAAAAGTAGGGGACCCAGGACAGAGAGGAGGTGTGATGAGGTGGTGGTATATGAATGAAAAACGCTGAAAGTTCTGGTGAGGTACAAAGAAATCCAAAAGAGGGCCAGGTCTTTGATGCTGATGATAGAGAGGGTTTCTATCAGATGAGAGTGGTCAACAGTATCAAAGGCAAAAGACAGTAGAGATGTCCCGAACTATTCGCCGGCGAACAGTTCCCGGCGAACATCGCTTGTTCGCGTTCGCCACGGCGGGCGAACATATGCGATGTTCGGTCCGCCCACTATACGTCATCATTGAGCAAACTTTGACCCTGTACCTCACAGTTAGCAGACACATTCCAGCCAATCAGCATACCCTCCCTCCCAGACCCTCCCACCTCCTATCAAAAAGCAAGGACAGCATCCATCTTAGGCCTCTTTCACACTTGCGGCAGGACGGATCCGACATGCTGTTCACCATGTCGGATCCGTCCTGCCGCTATTTCGCCGTGCCGCCGGACCGCCGCTCCGTCCCCATTGACTATAATGGGGACGGGGGCGGAGCTCCGGCGCAGCACGGCGGTGCACGGCGAAAGCCGCCGGACTAAAAAGTCCTGCATGTCCGACTTTTTAGTCCGGCGGCTTTCGCCGTGCACCGCCGTGCTGCGCCGGTGCTCCGCCCCCGTCCCCATTATAGTCAATGTGGATGGAGAGGCGGTGCGGCGGCACGGCGAAATAGCGGCAGGACGGATCCGACATGGTGAACATCATGTCGGATCCGTCCTGCCGCAAGTGTGAAAGAGGCCTTAGATTCATTCTGAAGCTGCAGTGTTAGAGCAGGGAGAGTGCTGCTGCTGCTGAATTAATAGGGAAATTTTTAGCTAGGCCAGTGTTCTGTGTCCACTCCAGTCCTTAAAGACTCATCTGCTGTAAAGACAGCGTCCTGACAGCACCCCCAAAAGCCCTTTTTAGGGCTGGTACATTAGTCTGCTTTTATTTTATTTTTTTCTAAATATATATTTCAGTTGCCTGCCCGTGTGTGAGAGGCCACAGGCCCACAGACTGTACTGTGTGCCCACCACTCATATCGGGTGGCACAGTACCTTGCAGATAAAAAAGTCATTAAATTTTTTCTCTGTAATATAATTGCAGTTGCCTGCCAGTGTGTGTCAGACCCACTGACTGTACTGTGCCCACTGCCAGTGCCCACCACTTATATCGGGTGGCACAGTACCTTGCAGATAAAAAAGTCATTTAATTTTTTCTCTGTAATATAATTGCAGTTGCCTGCCCGTGTGTGAGAGGCCACAGGCCCACAGACTGTACTGTGTGCCCACCACTCATATCGGGTGGCACAGTACCTTGCAGATAAAAAAGTCATTTAATTTTTTCTCTGTAATATAATTGCAGTTGCCTGCCCGTGTGTGTCAGACCCACTGACTGTACTGTGCCCACTGCCAGTGCCCACCACTCATATCGGGTGGCACAGTACCTTGCAGATAAAAAAGTCATTTAATTTTTTCTCTGTAATATAATTGCAGTTGCCTGCCAGTGTGTGTCAGGCCCACTGACTGTACTGTGCCCACTGCCAGTGCCCACCACTCATATCGGGTGGCACAGTACCTTGCAGATAAAAAAGTCATTTCATTTTTTCTCTGTAATATAATTGCAGTTGCCTGCCAGTGTGTGTCAGGCCCACTTACTGTACTGTGCCCACTGCCAGTGCCCACCACTCATATCGGGTGGCAGAGTACCTTGCAGATAAAAAAGTCATTTAATTTTTTCTCTGTAATATAATTGCAGTTGCCTGCCAGTGTGTGTCAGGCCCACTGACTGTACTATGCCCACTACCAGTGCCCACCACTCATATCGGGTGGCAGAGTACCTTGCAGATAAAAAAGTCATTTAATTTTTCCTCTGTAATATAATTGCAGTTGCCTGCCAGTGAGTGTCAGGCCCACTGACTGTACTGTGCCCACTGCCAGTGCCCACCACTCATATCGGGTGGCACAGTACCTTGCAGATAAAAAAAAGTCATAAATTTTTTTCTCTTTAATATAATTGCAGTTGTCTGCCAGTGAGTGTCAGGCCTACTGACTGTACTGTGCCCACTGCCAGTGCCCACCACTCATATCGGGTGGCACAGTACCTTGCAGATAATAAAGTCATTAAATTTTTTCTCTGTAATATAATTGCAGTTGCCTGCCAGTGCCAGTGAGTGTCAGGCCCATGGACTGTACTGTGCCCACTGCCCACCACTCATATCGGGTGGCACAGTACCTTGCAGATAAAAAAGTCATTTAATTTTTACCCTTTAATATAATTGCAGTTGCCTGCCAGTGAGTGTCAGGCCCACAGACTGTACTGTGCCCACTGCCCACCACTCATATCGGGTGGCACAGTACCTTGCAGATAAAAAAGTAATACATTTTTTTCTCTGTAATATAATTGCAGTTGCCTGCCAGTGTGTGTCAGGCCCACAGACTGTACTGTGCCCACTGCCCACCACTCATATAGGGTGGCACAGTACCTTGCACGCATAGTACCACTAATCTAAAAAAAAATGACAGGCAGAGGCAGGCCACCCCGCAGGGGCCATCGTGGTCGTGGTGCTGTGATTTCCTTTAGCCCTAAAATAATGCCCAGTGTTCAGAGGCCACGTACCCTGAACTCGAAAAATTCTGAGGACATAGTTGACTGGCTTACACAGGACACCCAATCTTCTACAGCTTCCGCTCGGAACCTTGACGCACCACCAGCTCCTCCAGCTCAGCTTCGGGCACCTCTCAAGTTACCACTCGCCCGCCCGCCGTCGCCACCACCAACACTAGCACCCCAGCCGCTTCACTTGATCTGTCAGAGGAGTTATTTACACATCAGTTGGAAGAAATGAGTGATGAGCAACCATTATTGCCAGAGGATGTAGATAACAGGGATATGTCTCAGTCAGGCAGCATTACACACATGGATGTACGGTGTGATGATGATGATGTTGTACCCACTGCTGCTTCCTTTGCTGAGTTGTCAGATACAAGTGAAGCGGTTGATGATGACGATGTGTCCGTGGATGTCACGTGGGTGCCCGCTCGAAGAGAAGAAGAACAGGGGGAAAGTTCAGATGGGGAGACAGAGAGGAGGAGGAGACGAGTTGGAAGCAGGGGGAGGTCGTCGCAAGGAGCTAGTGGCACAGTCAGACAGCATGTATCGGCTGTTGCTGTTGCCACCACCAGAATGCCGTCATTGCAAAGCTCAGCAGTGTGTCATTTTTTTTGTGAGTCTGCCTCTGATAACAGCGATGCCATTTGCAAACTGTGCCAAAAGAAACGGAGTCGTGGGAAGTCCAACACCCACCTAGGTACAACTGCTTTGCGAAGGCACATGATTGCACATCACAAACGCCTATGGGATCAACACATGAGTACAAGCAGCACACAAACTCAAAGCCGCCATCCTCCTCCTGGTCCAGCATCTTCAGCCACGTCAACCACTGCTGTCCTCCTTGCCCCCTCTCAACCACCCGCCACTCCTCCTCTTACCTTCAGCAGTTCCTGCTCATCTGCCCACAGTCAGGTGTCTGTCAAGGAAATGTTTGAGCGTAAGAAGCCAATGTCACCCCCTTGCCCGGCGTCTGACAGCTGGCTTGTCGGAACTCTTAGCCCGCCAGCTTTTACCATACAAGCTGGTGGAGTCTGATGCCTATTGAGACACCGCGGTGGAAGGTACCCGGCCGAATTTTTTTTTCACAAAAGGCAATACCCAACCTGTACTCTATTGTGGAAAAGGAAGTCATGGCATGTCTGGCACACAGTGTTGGGGCAAGGGTCCATCTGACCACTGATACCTGGTCTGCAAAGCACGGTCAGGACAGGTATATCACGTACACTGCGCATTGGGTAAACCTGCTGACGGCTGACAAGCATGGAATGCGTGGCTCTGCAGAATAGTTGGTGACACCGCCACGACTTGCAGGCAGGCCTGCTGCCACCTCCTCTACTCTTCCTACTCCATCCTCTTCGCTAACCTCCTTGGCTGAGTCCTCTTCTGCTGCTGCATCTTGCTCCACATCAACTGCAGCCCCCCAGCTCCCCAGGGGCTATTCCACATCCCGGATACGACAGTGTCACGCCGTCTTGGGGTTGACTTGCCTGAAAGCAGAGAGTCACACCGGACCAGCACTCCTGTCCGCCCTGAACGCACAGGTGGATCAGTGGCTGACCCCACACCAACTGGAGATTGGCAAAGTGGTGTGTGACAACGGAAGCAATTTGTTGGCAGCATTGAATTTGAGCAAGTTGACACATGTACCGTGCATGGCACATGTGTTGAATCTGATCATACAATGCTTTGTGCATAAGTACCCAGGCTTACAGGACGTCCTCAAGCAGGCCAGGAATGTGTGTGGCCATTTCAGGCGTTCCTACATGGCCATGGCGCACTTTTCCGATATTCAGCGGTGAAACAACATGCCAGTGAGGCGCTTGATTTGCGACCGCCCGACACGTTGGAATTCAACACTCCTAGTGTTCGACCGCCTGCTCTAACAAGAAAAAGCCGTCAACGAGTATTTGTATGACCGGGAGCTGGGTATTTTTTTGCCACGTTACTGGACGCTCATGCGCAATGCCTGTGGGCTCATGCGTCCTTTTGAGGAGGGGACAAACCTAGTCAGTCGCACTGAAGGCACCATCAGCGACATCATCCCATTTGTTTTCTTCCTGGAGCATGCCCAGCGAAGAGTGCTGGATCAGGCCGTAGATGAGCATGAAGAAAAAGAGGAAGAGTTGTGGTCACCATCACCACCAGAAACAGCCTTATCATCATCGCTTGCTGGACCTGCGGCAACGCTGGAAGAGGAGTCTGAGGAAGAAGAGTCAGAGGAGTAATGTGGCTTTGAGGAGGAGGAAGACCAACCACAGCAGGCATTCCAGGGTGCTCGTTGTCACCTATCTGGTACCCGTGGTGTTGTACGTGGCTGGGGGGAAGAACAGACCTTCAATGAGATCAGTGAGGACGAGGAACAGAACATGAGTAGCTCGGCATCCAACCTTGTGCAAATGGGGTCTTTCATGCTGTTATGCCTGTTGAGGGACCCTCGTATAAAAAGGCTGAAGGAGAACGACCTGTACTGGGTGGCCATGCTACTAGACCCCCGGTATAAGCAGAAAGTGGCTGAAATGTTACCGAATTACCGGAAGTCGGAAAGGATGCAGCAGTACCAAAACAAGTTAAAAAGTATGCTTTACACAGCGTATAAGGGTGATGTCACAGCACAACGGGAATCTAACAGGGGAAGAGGTGAAAGTAATCCTCCTCCTACCACGACCACGCCGGCAAGGACAGGACGCTTTACAGACGTGTTGTTGATAGAGGACATGCAGAGCTTTTTAAGTCCTACGCATCGCCACAGCCCTTCGGGGTCCACCCTCAGAGAACGACTCGACCGACTGGTAGCAGACTACCTCGCCTTAACTGCAGATATCGACACTCTGAGGAGCGATGAACCCCTTGACTACTGGGTGTGCAGGCTTGACCTGTGGCTTGAGCTATCCCAATTTGCGATAGAACTTCTGGCCTGCCCCGCTTCAAGTGTCCTGTCAGAAAGGACCTTCAGTGCAGCAGGAGGTATTGTCACTGAGAAGTTGCCTAGGTCAAAAAAAGTCTAGATTACCTCACCTTTATTAAGATGAATGAGGCATGGATCCCGAAGGGACTGACAGTGGGGGATGAATTTGACTAAAAAAGGCCTGATGAGATGCCTTGGGCTAAAAATGGTCCACACGCTGCTGTATTTAATCTCTGTATGCCGGATGACTTGCGTGACTTCTCTGCCACCAACTAGGGTTCAAGCCGCAATGTTTTAGTGCACTTTCTGCCTGGAAAAATCAATTTTTCCGGCTGCAACAATACCTAATTTTTCAGGCATGTGTACATGCCTAATTTTTCTGGCCTCTGTTGCTGCACTGTGGCTGCAAAAACAAAACATAAAAAAGGCACATACATGTGTCAATTCCCCTTCGTGATCGTTACCTTGTTGTGGTGACTGGGCTTGCGTATCACAATGAAGCGATCACCTCTATAAGTGTGTTGGCAATGTTGGCACACCCCAGATGATAAGGTCGTTGCTTCATTGTGAACAGACCAAAAGTGATCGGCTGGATAATTTTGCATAGAAAAAACATTAATTTTCTTTGTGATCATCGAAGGTGATCATTAAAGCCTGTGCTGTTCCTTTCATATTGAATTTCTGCACTGTATTATTTCTTGTTTTACCTATGTTGTTTAAGTCTATTGTTCTCTGCTGCCATCTGCTGGCCGGAATTTGTATGCTGCACGCCTTCGTTCGTTGTCTATAAAGTTTTATCTCTGGGCGTGGTTTTAGCAGCCTTGGGCCTGGTCACTTCCTGTAGCCTTTTTCAGTGCTGCATCCTTTGTGACTGGAGACACACACCTCGGCTTGTGAAGGCATCAGTTTTTGACCAGCAGTTGCCTCAGCAGTTGCCTCAGCAGTTAGCCTCAGAAAAGACATCCACATCACAGCATCTACTGCATTCCTGTATTGTATCACTGTATGTAACTGCTCTGGATCAAATAAACCCACGTTTGATTGCATCCTCATGTCTACGTCTGGATCCATCTAACCTGAGCATCTGCCGGTCCGGTCTGCTCCACTGCTTGGATACGAAGGTAGGCCAGTCACAAAGCCATTATCATTTACACCTTCATTCGCCTTCATGTGGGGACAGAACAGTCAAAAACTGCCTTAAAGCCTTATACCCAGTCAATATCCGTCTGAATGTCCAATGCCTGGCTACAGATTCCCTCAGAGCCCAGTGCCACACTCAGGAACCTCCCCTGCAACAGGCCCACTCCCAGCAAATCTGCCCAGCAACAGTGCACGTCCCATAAGCCTAAGGGGAAGCACGGCGTGTCCGCAGTAGATATACCCTCGCCTGGAAGTCCTCCACTACTCGCCAAGCCACTTTCTACATCCTATATTAACCCTTGCTCGCATGATATAAGGACTGTTCATGCACGCGGGGCCTCCCTCAAACCAAAACCCCGCAATTCACTAAAAGGACTTTGGGAAACTCATCGGGGTGCCTCATCTGAGCCGCACTGCAATTTTCAGCCCCCAATTCAAAAGTTCGATTTCTTAAAGAGACAGCGCACCTTAAATCAAAATGGCCGAAAAGGACCTCGTACAGTTCCCCAGTGATGAAACAAAGCAAATGCTACCTGATACTGATCATTATGAAGAGCTGGAGGTAGAACCCACACTTCCAGCAGACCAAGTCACGCGACCAACGCGCTCTCTCAAACCAACTATAAAGATCACAGAAAATTATCACACCAGGAAAGATGAGCTATGTGACAACCTGGAAGAGCTATGGGAACGAGTTTCCTCCCTCATATCAGGATTTAAGTCCTCCTCAGGCGATGCCACCAGTTTACAAGTTGCCGTCGGGCGGCTGAACGCAGCCCATGAAAGATACAAGAGACTGTCCACAAGGTATATAACCTTTCTAAAAGACTCTAATATTGAAGAAGCCCCGTCAGAATTGTGCAAGGCAGAATCAATAGACAGACAAAGAGACGCCATGGTGCTGGATGCTAAAGATAAAGTGGAACTCCGTATCTCTCATTTGCAAGAAACTAGATCACACAGATCGCATTCATCCAAACATTCCTCGCGGTCCTACAGATCATCATGCTCTAGAAGCTCCACCCTGAGCGACAGATTACTAGAGGCCCGCATAAATGCAGAGCAATCCAAAGTGAGGCGTTCCTTCACCGAAAAAGAAGTCCTTGCGAGGGCAGAAGCAGAGGCGGTGGCCAAGAGGGCAGAAGCGGAAGCCAAGAGGGCAGAAGCGGAGGCAGAAGCCAAGAGGGCAGAAGCAGAGGCTCGAATAAAGATCCTTGAATCAGAGAGGGAAGAGGAAATTGCATTAGCAAAGGTAAGACTACTTGAGCAAGCATTGAGCCAAGGCCTTGATTCAGTCTGCTTACCACCAGAGGAGATAGACGATCCAGTTGATCGCACCAGCGACTACATACTGAAACAGTTATCTGCACCACCCCCAGTGTGCAGTACTGTCCAAGCCAACAACACTGAAACCTCCAAGTCAGCTCTACCTGCAGTGGCAGCGATACCCACAGCACCCGAGCAATCCAATAACAGTTGCCCAGACGCGCCCTCTCAAGGGCAGTTATTACAGCAAGATGGCTACCAGGTGTTTCCTGGCCTACCTCCACAGCTCAAGCAGCAGTCATCAGAATCTACAGAGGCTAGACCACAGCTCAACCCTGCAGCAACATCATTCTACCCGGAAGCATCTCACCCTTTCACGCCACGCAACCTATACGCCCCAGGGGCATCACAAGTTGTCATGGCATCAAGCAGTGAGAAATCAGATATGTCTGAGTTTGCCAGGTTTATGGTGAGCAGAGAGCTAATTAACACCAGTCTCTCAAAATTTGATGACCGTGCGGAGAGCTACAGAGCCTGGAAGGCAACCTTCAAAGCTGCCATCGCCAACCTCAACCTAACCGCAGAGCAGGAGCTCGACCTCTTGATCAACTGGCTGGGCCCAGGCTCCACAAATCGCATCAAGAGCCTTAGAACTGTCTATGTGGGACAAGCAGAAGCAGGTCTCGCTGCAGCCTGGCAGAGACTCGAACGCACCTTTGGCAGCGCAGAAGCAATAGAGAGGGCACTATTCAGGAGACTGCAGAACGTCCCCAAGATCAGTCTCAAGGATGTCCATAAGCTTCAGGATTTAAGTGATTTGCTCATGGAACTGGAGCTTGCCAAAAGAGACCCTCGTCTGTCCGGGCTGTGCTACCTGGATACAGCCCATGGGGTGAACCCAATTGTCGTGAAGTTACCATACAGCCTGCAAGAGAAGTGGGCGGCATCAGTCTCAAGGTACAAAAGAGTGCATGACGTCACTTTTCCCCCATTTATTCATTTCTGCAGATTCATCGATGAACAGTCCCAGATGAGGAATGACCCCAGCCTCGACTTCCTGGAGTTCAATACTACAGCCTCAGTGACACCATCATCAAGGTATGAAAGTATTGTACATAAACACAGAGACTTTAAGAGCAGCGTGAATGTTAGAAAGACTAACCTACCATCATCTGCAGTACCCACTGGTAGACAGTACACTACCTCATCAGGAGACAAGGCCTTCAATCGTGAATGTCCCATTCATAAAAAACCACACTCACTGAACAAATGCAGAGGATTTAGATCCAAAACCATACAGGAGCGCAAGAAAGTCCTCACCGAGCTTGGGGTATGTTTCAGGTGCTGCGCCTCATTGGAGCACATGGCTAAGGACTGTAAATCCATTATCAAGTGTGAGGAGTGTCATAGTCAAAGACATGCCTCAGCTATGCACCCAACTACACTCACAAGGGACTCACCTGCTGCTGTCACCACCAGTCCTGCTCAAAGTCATGGCGGGGAGCCACAGAACCACGCTAACACAGCCACTGCTGTTTCCTGCTCATGCTTGGACGTATGTGGGGAGGGCCAGAGTGAGAAATGTTGTGCCCGCATATGCCTAATCAAGGTCTACCCGGAGGGGCTACCAGAAAAGGCAGTAAAAATGTATGCCATCATTGACGACCAAAGCAACCGTTCCCTAGCAGGACCTAAATTCTTTGAAGCCTTTGGAATAAAGGGACCATCAGAACCCTACATCTTAAACACCTGCTCGGGTCGCATAGAGACTAGCGGCAGGAGGGCACAAGGATTCATCGCTTGTTCCGTCAGTGGAAATACGGAAATACCTCTACCGACGCTGATCGAATGCGATCAAATACCCAACCATAGGGATGAAATTCCTACCCCGGAAGCTGCATTTCACCATCCACACCTAAGGCACCTAGCCAACGTTATCCCACCTATGGACAACAACGCCGAGATTCTACTCCTGCTTGGCAGAGACAATCTAAGGGTACACAAGGTGCGTCAACAGTGTAATGGTCCCGACTATGCACCATACGCCCAGAGACTGGACTTGGGATGGGTAGTCATAGGAAATGTATGCTTGGATCAACCAAAAATCCGCTCATTCAAAACGTACGTGCGTGGAGATGGACGCACAACTTGCATTAAGCCTTGCCCTCATCACTATGAGGTGAAAGAGAAGCCTCCAGACCTCATACAACCACCTGACGACATTCCCTACTTTGCTGACAACTTGGGAAGATTAGTCTTTCATACCAGCAAGGACGATGATAAAGTAGCTTTGTCAGTAGAGGACAGAGAATTTATCAAGATAATGGACAATGAGTTCCTTAAAGACGAAACCAATCACTGGGTTTCTCCATTACCCTTCCGAGCTACCAGGGTGAGACTCCCGAACAATAGGGAACAAGCTCTGTCTAGATTTAACTCTCTTCAGCGTACCATGAACAGTAAGCCTGAGATGAGAGAACACATCGTTGCCTTTATCGACAAAATATTCCGCAACAACCATGCAGAACCAGCTCCATCCTTAGGGAAGAACGACGAGTGCTGGTACTTGCCTTCATTTGGAGTGTATCACCCACGGAAACCTAATCAAATTAGGGTTGTTTTCGACTCAAGTGCCAAACATCAAGGTGTATCGCTTAATGATGTCCTTCTCACAGGTCCTAATCTGACGAATAACCTAGTTGGAGTGCTGATGAGGTTCAGAAAAGAGCTTGTTGCCATCACCGCCGACATTGAACAGATGTTCCACTGTTTCGTAGTCAGAGAGGACCACCGGAATTTCCTCAGGTTTCTGTGGTACAAGAATAACGACACCAACGCAGAGATGGCAGAATATCGTATGAGGGTACACGTATTTGGAAACAGCCCTTCACCTGCCGTGGCAACTTACGGCCTTCGGCGCACTGCATTAGAGGGAGAATCCGAGTACGGTAAAGACGCCAGAGACTTTGTAGAAAAGGACTTCTACGTAGACGATGGACTCAAATCACTACCGACTGAAGAAGCGGCTATCGATCTGCTTAAAAGGACTCAAAGTATGTTGTACCAAGCTAAACTTAGACTACACAAAATTGCTTCAAACAGCCTGGCCGTTATGAGGGCCTTCGAATCAGGCGATCATGCACCAGGATTCAAGGACATTAACTTGGGACTGGACAGTCCACCTGTGCAGAGGAGCTTGGGCCTCAGATGGGATCTCTCGGCTGACTCCTTCGGTTTTCAGATAAGTTGTGCAGACAAGCCATTCACAAAGCGAGGAGTCCTATCAGTGGTAAACAGCCTATTTGATCCGCTGGGATTTGTAGCGCCCATCACCATACAAGGTAAATCTCTACTGAGACAGTTTTCTGAAACAGTCAAGGATTGGGATACCCCACTTCCCTCCGAGAAAGAGCAAAAATGGGAAGCCTGGAAGCGATCTTTGTGTGCCTTGGATGAGATCCACATCCCGAGATGCTATATTAAAACCTCACTTTCCTCTAGCATAAAGAAAGAACTCCACGTGTTCTCAGACGCTTCCACGGAGGCCATTGCAGCGGTTGCCTATTTGAAGGTGACAGAACCCAACAACCAAAACCACGTTGGATTCGTCTTTGGTAAGGCTAAGTTAGCCCCCAAGCCCGATCATACTATTCCCAGACTCGAACTTTGTGGGACCGTGTTGGCAGTGGAGATTGCGGATTTCATACAACAAGAACTGGCTGTCGACATAGCTGAAGTCCAGTATTACACCGACAGTAAGGTCGTTTTAGGTTACATCCACAATCGGACCAAGCGATTCTATGTGTACGTTAGTAACCGCATAGAGAGAATCAGGAGGTCCTCCAAACCTGAACAATGGCACTACGTACCATCCGAACTTAATCCAGCAGATCATGCCACTAGGCCTATGTCTATAGGTTCCTTTATTAACTCTACTTGGCTTACAGGTCCAGAGTTTCTGCTTGAAGAGGCGGACGAATGTGTACAGGAAGTTTTCAGCATCCAGGACCCGGATAATGATCCAGAAATCCGCGCTGAAGTTAGTGCATTAGTCACTGGAACAAAGCAAACCGCCAGCTTCGGTTGTCAGCGCTTTGAACGTTTCTCCAGCTGGATGAGACTCGTCAGAACTATTGCAAGGTTAGTGCACATTGCAAGATGTTATCATAATACTCACCAAGATAAAGATTGTCATGGTTGGCATGCCTGTCATAAACCCTTCTCTGCTGAGAACATCTCTCATAGTGAGTACCTCATAATACGTCACGTCCAGCAGGAAAATTTCAACATAGAATGGAAGTGCTTGCACAACAAACAGCAGATTCCTTTAAAAAGTCCTCTTGCCAACTTAAATCCAGTTATCGACAGTTTTGGCCTGCTGAGAGTTGGTGGTCGTTTGAATCAAGCCCACCTGGGAATTGCAGAACAAAATCCTCTCATCATTCCCAGCAAACATCATATCACCGTCTTGCTAATCCGACACTACCACGAAAGGGCCGAACACCAAGGCAGGCAAATTACTGAGGGCAAATTACGGTCTGCAGGCCTTTGGATTATAGGTATGAAAAAACGTGTGGCCCAAGTACTGCATGAATGTGTGCACTGTCGTAAAGCAAGAGGAAAACAACTACACCAACAAATGGCCGACTTGCCTGCGGATAGACTATGTACAGAGCCGCCTTTCACCTATGTTGGCCTAGATGTCTTTG
Source organism: Bufo bufo (assembly GCF_905171765.1). NCBI lineage: Eukaryota > Metazoa > Chordata > Amphibia > Anura > Bufonidae > Bufo > Bufo bufo. The sequence goes on along the minus strand of NC_053390.1, from coordinate 537,450,001 downwards.
GGCCATGGATGGTGTCCACACGCAGGACCCGCGGCGGTCACGCAAACAGTAAGCGTTGGGCTGTACTATTTACTTGCATGAGCGTGCGAGCAGTTCACATAGAGGTGATAGAATCTATGGACACATCCAGCCTTATCAATGCCTTAAGACGGTTCTTCGCAATCAGAGGACCAGTTAAACAATTGAGGTCTGACCAGGGAAGCAACTTCATCGGAGCTTGTAGAGAACTTAACATCGACACCAAGTCCATTCAAGATCAGTTGGCGGAAAAAGGTTGCACCTGGATTTTCAATCCTCCTCATAGTTCCCACATGGGGGGCTCCTGGGAGAGAATGATCGGCATCTCACGCAACATCTTAAATTCTATGCTGATGGATGTAAATTCGTCAAGACTCACACATGAGACTCTTGTCACCCTTCTTGCCGAAGTTTCAGCCATTATCAACTCAAGACCCCTTGTGCCAGTGTCTATGGATCCTGAAACACCAGCCATACTGACTCCGGCTATTCTACTTACCCAAAAAACTGAGAGTACGCTAATACCTAGTGGAGAATTTACTCATGCCAACATCTATCAAAAACACTGGAAACGTGTACAATACCTAGCAGATTACTTCTGGAACAGGTGGCGAAAGGAGTACCTCAGTATTCTTCAAGGAAGAAGAAAATGGCAACACAACAAACCAAACTTGAAGGAAGGAGACCTTGTATTGATGAAAGAGCAACAAACCGAAAGGATTGACTGGCCTATCGGACTCATTTCAAAGGTTTTCCCTAGCAAGGATGGCGAGGTCCGGAAGGTGGAGTTGAAGATCTTCAGGAAAGGCGAGCTTAAAACGTTCTCAAGACCAATCAACGAACTCATTTTAATATTACCCATCGAGAACGTCCCTGCTGGGTGAACAGGACTGTATCTAGCTTCGCAGATCTTCTCCATTCCAAGTTGGAAAACAGGACTAATCTATGTTTGCATTCTAACATGTTCTTTTTACAGGTTGTTTATATTTTATGGACATTCGTCATAGTGAAATCCCCAAAGTGAATTTCAGACGGGGAGTGTGCTGTTCCTTTCATATTGAATTTCTGCACTGTATTATTTCTTGTTTTACCTATGTTGTTTAAGTCTATTGTTCTCTGCTGCCATCTGCTGGCCGGAATTTGTATGCTGCACGCCTTCGTTCGTTGTCTATAAAGTTTTATCTCTGGGCGTGGTTTTAGCAGCCTTGGGCCTGGTCACTTCCTGTAGCCTTTTTCAGTGCTGCATCCTTTGTGACTGGAGACACACACCTCGGCTTGTGAAGGCATCAGTTTTTGACCAGCAGTTGCCTCAGCAGTTGCCTCAGCAGTTAGCCTCAGAAAAGACATCCACATCACAGCATCTACTGCATTCCTGTATTGTATCACTGTATGTAACTGCTCTGGATCAAATAAACCCACGTTTGATTGCATCCTCATGTCTACGTCTGGATCCATCTAACCTGAGCATCTGCCGGTCCGGTCTGCTCCACTGCTTGGATACGAAGGTAGGCCAGTCACAAAGCCATTATCATTTACACCTTCATTCGCCTTCATGTGGGGACAGAACAAAGCCTACTAGGCCAACAATGGGCCCACACTGCAGAATCATTGTTTTCTGGGTCACTTAAAGGGGTTGTCCGGGATTGGGGACATTGCTCTAATAGTACAAGTGTGGCATACACATTACATACAAGCAGGTAGTACCGTTGGCACAGATTTCTGCAGCCCCGTTTTCATCTTTGAAATTCATGGCCGGAAGTTACTGTTTTCTTCTCCTCAGTGACGTACCGGGTCCCTTGCAGGCAAGCAAAGCTTCCTCTTCCGCTGCTCAGGGAGCCCGGTGACGTCACTGGCAGCAAATGAATCGAGGTGAATATTGATGAGGGGCGGAGTTACAGCGGCTGGCTGACATCCTGCTAAGCCCCGCCCCTTAACAACCAGCTCAGCCCCGCCCCTCCAGTCCAGTGAGTTTCAGAATGAATTGAGGTGAATATTGATGAGGGGGCGGAGTTACAGCGGCCAGCCGAAATCCCGCTAAGCCCCGCCCCCTTAACCTGCTAAGCCCCGCCCCTCCAGTCCGGTGAGCTTCTGAATGAATTGAGGTGAATATTGATGAGGGGGCGGAGTTACAGCGGAGCAGGACCCACAGGGCAGTGCAGCCGGAAGTCAGGTAAAGATAAACAGATATATAAACAATGAGTGGGAGACTGTTGGAGCCACATAGAAGTGGCAAAAATAGCTGAAAATGTATGGAGGCCTTTACTTAGATGTACATTGTGAGTAAACGTGTTTTTTTAAAAAAACATTTGGTCCCGGACAACCCCTTTAACTGTCACTGAACTACTTCAGCACGACCATAGGCTTTGAAAAACCCCCATCGCCTGCAATCTCCCAAACGTGCACAGTCATCACTACACCAAGATTGACGCATAGAGGAATAAAATTTATGTCATGAGTGTGTCAACTATTGACAACTGTTTGCGGTTGTCTAAAATCTATTCGATACACGTCCCCTGATAGGGGACGTAACAGGGATTAAACTGATATGAATAGTACTATTTAACACACCACTCATATAGGGTGGCACAGTACACTGCACGGCGCACGCGCAGTGGCCCAAATTGGAAGTAAGAGGACCGACCAACCATCTTTATCCATCTCCCGGTTCCTAAAATCTATTCCATACACCGGCCCCTGACAGGGGACAAAGCAGAGATTAAACTGGTAAGAACAGATTTTTTTCATTAAAAAAAAAAGAGGACAGCCTCTGCGGAGCTGGGTATTTTTTGGCCGCGTTACTGAACGCTCATGCACAATGGCTGTAGGCTCATGCGTCCTTTTGCGGAGGTGACAAACCTGGTCAGTCAAACCCAAGGCAACATCATCGACCTCATCCCATATGCGTTTTTTCTGGAGTGTGCCCTGCGAAGAGTGCTGGATCAGGCCGTAGATGAGCATGAAGAGGAAGAGTTGTGGTCACCATCACCACCAGAAGCAGCCTTGTCGTCGTCGATTGCTGGACCTGCGGCAACGCAGAGAGAGGAGTCTGAAGAAGAGGAGTCAGAGGAGGAAGGTGGCTTTGAGGAGGTGGAAGACCAACCACAGCAGGCGTCCCAGGGGGCTTGTTGTCACCTTTCGGGGACCCTTGGTGTTGTACGTGGCTGGGTGGAGGAAGAGACCTTCAATGACGTCAGTGAGGACAAGGAACGGGACATGGCTAGCTTGGTATCCAACCTTGTGCAAATGGGGAGTTTGCGGTTGTGCAAATAGACTATTTGCGGTTGTTTGGGGTGCGTTAAACGGGGAGTTTGCTCTGTCAGAGTTTGGTCTGTCACTATGAAGCGGGCGTAACCCTTACACTACCTGATCGACACAACATCATACCTGATCGTATACACACACTGGATGTTTTAAAGCATGTTATTCCAAACAATTTAGGAATGTTAGGTGATTTATGCCCTTTATGGATTAAAACCCGACTCTGCGTCAACTACGTAATTTTCCATGGGAGTTTTGCCATGGATCCCCCTCTGGCATGCCACAGTCCAGGTGTTAGTCCCCTTGAAACAACTTTTCCATCACTATTGTGGCCAGAAAGAGTCCCTGTGGGTTTTAAAATTTGCCTGCATATTGAAGTCTATGGCGGTTCGCCCGTTCGTGAACATTTGCGGAAATTCGCGTTCGCCGTTCGCAAACGGAAAATTTTATGTTCGCGACATCTCTAGAAGACAGGTCAAGGGAACACAGAGAAGTGAAGTTTAGCTTTTGAAGCAAGAAGATTGTCGGCAACTTTGCTTAGGGCAGTTTCAGTGGAGTGATTGGATCTGAAGCTGGATTGCAGGTGATCAAAAAGTTTATGGAATGAGAGGTAGGAGAACAGTTCGAGATGGACATGTTCTAGGAGTTTTGATGCGAATGGGAGTAGTGAGATGGGACGATAGCTGGCTTCTTAAGTATCGGCATGATGGTTGCATGTTTAAAAGAGGAAAGGAAGACCCCAGTGGTTAACGATAGTTTGAAGAGGTGGGTTAGGACAAGAATACACGTAACTATAGTGATGAGTTAGGATGGGATTGGGTCAAGGGCACAGGTGGTGAAGTGTAGATTAGAGATTAAGTTGGAAAGCTTTTCTTCTGTGACAGAGGCTGATCGGTGAGGGTCCCAGGAGTCGGACCTCTGTATTTTGTAGATAGGTTATCAATATGGAAATCCCCAAGAACCCCTTTAGATCAGTCAGAGATGAGCAAAGCTGCAAACAAGCAGAGAAAAAGAGCGAGAATATGCTAAGGAGCATGCCATATGTATACCAGGAGGTACGAGTAGAAGTTGAGAAGAGTTGTCTAAATAAGACCTTTTAGTATCCATAGCCACATGTCTAGGAGAAATAAGTACTTTGTAAACACGCTGGTCAGTTATAGTTATGGAAGAGGACCTATATCCCACACAGGAAAACTTTGTCCACAATAACCTATAAAAAAAAAGGTACAAAGCATTGTCTGCCCCATGACTGCATTGCATAAAGAGAAAGAGTAGTGTTGTACCCACATTCCTGGAAGGCTAAGTACAAGTCAGCTAGAGAAGTGCAGTGTAAGAAGAACTGCTCTAAAGATAAATCTTTGCCTGTTAATTCTGACTGCAGCTGTGTACCTTGTAAGATCTGTGGAAATGGCACTTGTGCAACAACTGACAGCCCATGCATGCAAAAGACTGTAACTGATGTGTCTGAACTCTATTCTCCAGCCTCATTATTTCCTGCACTGTTAGGCTACTTTCACACTAGCGTTCGGGGCTCCGCTTGTGAGCTCCGTTTGAAGGGTCTCACAAGCGGCCCCGAACGCATGCAGATCCGCTCAGAATGCATCAGTCTGGCAGCGTTCAGCCTCCGCTCAGCAAGCGGCCCCGAACGCATCCGTACTGCCCTAATGCATTCTGAGTGGATGCGGATCCGCTCAGAATGCATCAGTCTGGCAGCGTTCAGCCTCCGCTCAGCAAGCGGACACCTGAACGCTGCTTGCAGCGTTCGGGTGTCCGCCTGGCCGTGCGGAGGCAAGCGGATCCGTCCAGACTTACAATGTAAGTCAATGGGGACGGATCCGTTTGAATTTGACACAGTATGGCTCAATTTTCCAACGGATCCGTCCCCCATTGACTTTCAATGTAAAGTCTGGACGGATCCGTCTGAACTACTTTCACACTTAGAATTTTTTTTAAACTATAATGCAGACGGATCCGTTCTGAACGGATCCAAACGTCTGCATTATAGGAGCGGATCCGTCTGTGCAGACACCAGACGGATCCTCTCTGAACGCTAGTGTGAAAGTAGCCTTACACTGCACCAACATCTCCAGCCGCCAAGGGACCCTGCCTTGCACCTCGCAATTCATCACCATTAAGGGCCCCCCAAACTACCATCAGGTAGGAGAACCCCAAGATCCAGGTGTGCCCCAAAGGGAAAAAAGGAGCCCTCTTCCTATGACTGCACCGCCCAAGGGAGTCAGCATGAGTACCAACTACAACCACAAATCTTGCTACTATCACTCCTATCCTCTCCACGGTTCACTGCACATGTGCTATGTGCAGGGAGAGACACCAAGCATATACTACCGTATATGGTTTCCGTTATGGAGTCCTATATATGGTGAGCCTCAGCTAATGTTAATATTCCTTTGATAATAAGGTGTATTTTTATTGATGATCAATGATTATCAATGTATTTGACACAATATTTTCACCTACACAAAAATAACTGCTAATTAAATAAAAAAAAAACATTAAAACCACTAAATATAGCATAAAATCCTAACATAAAATCACGAAAATATTACGCATAGCTTAATTGCTGTATAGCAGAGCTCTTGCATGTACTGGGTAAATATCAGGAAGTAATTAAATACATAAGTGGTCATATATACATCATGAGAGGGAAAACACTTGTTTTCTTGGGATTATTAAAAGGAGAATAACTGACATTCATATGTATCTATAGTATAATTTAAAAATACTCTTATTACATGTGTATATATATATATATATATATATATATAAAACAACCAATGTATTTCATTATTTGCTGATATTTAGCTGGTATATGTCAGAGCTTTGCCATACGGCAATTAAGGGAACCACGATAGCAAGCTATGATTAATATTTTCATGATTTTGTGTTTATTTTAGAATTCATTTTATATTTAGTGGTTTTAATATATAGAGAAGAGATAACTGGGCACACCTAGGATATTGGTAATTAGTATTTAATAGTTAGTTATATAGGTTATTAAAAGTTTATTAAAGGTACTTGCGATAATTAAAATGTAAAATCACTGACACACTGTTAAATAACATACAAAATATCAATTCTGCGTCCCAGTGGCCGGAGTGGAGCCGCAACAGTCACTGCCGGCAATAGAGCAGCCTCACTCCAATCCCTGCGCAAGCAGAACGAATATGGAACATATAGGTTACATGCGCCAAAAAGACATTAAGTTGGCGGATTGCTGTAGTGATGACATATAGAGGTGATAAAAGTGATAAGATAAATGCAATCTAAAAGGAATAATGTCCCGGTACCGTTAGAAATAGAAATTCGTTTTCTCCTGAAGGTTAGCAAAAATGTCCAAATGTGCCAGAGGTACCAACAGGTAGTAGTGTGTAGTCTATTCACAATGGTGCGGTAGTTAGGTTCATTCAATCATTAGGCCAGCGGCGTCCCGCTTATGGTCTAAAGTTAATCCGACAGTTGGACAAAAGGACATAAAGGAACAGTCTTACCGGTGATGGAGGGTTCTCACAATAGGGAGAAACCTCTGCCGTCTAACGAAACTCAATCCTGGTTTTTATGCAGTCGGGTAGGGCTCGCGGTAGATGCTGTAAATCACCTGTTCGCAGTCGAATCACTGCACGAGGTCCCGCTTGTTTGAGTCCTAGTGAAATATCCCAACCTTTCAGATGGATGTTTCAGATCGGCTGTGCGTGACGAGTCGGCTCGAAATTGTTCCTTTCTTCAGTCGATGCGGTGCACTCGCATATGTTTGAATTTGGGGGGTCAGACCAGACGCGTTTCGGGGTTAAGGTGTCCCCTTCATCAGTGGCTATCCGACCTCCCCAAGAGACCTTTCTTTTATGCTCTGGCAAAGAGCTTTACAAAACCCGGTTCCGAATTCAGTTCCGGAAGTCCTGAAAAAAACTTTATATCTCATCGGCGGATACTTTCTTTGTGAGTGTAACAATTCCGCTTTACTTATTCTGTTTATTTAGGAAACCATTGTTCTGTTTACACATTTATAAAGTAGTAATCACTTATAGACTGCATCATTTGTTGCGATGTGAAAGAAATTAGATGACAAAGCTGCGGTTCACTAGCGTCTTTGCTGTCACCTACCGCCGTCCAGATGATACAATATAGAATGGTACGTTTGTAGATATATATATATATGTGATATACAACACATATATAGGACATTTCAGAATATTTTTCGACAAAAGTCTCACCGTTCCACCATTATATATACAAAACATCTGTAAGAGTGTCTATAAGAGCAGGAATGTGGAGACGTATAGAAGGTATTTTGTTATATAAAAAATGAGGGAAATGAGTATTAAAAAAGCACCATGGTGCTATATTCACCATACAATATATAGATTCTAACTCCAAAGGGTCATATATTAATGCCTCTATGGAGTCAGATATCCATATGGCTAAAGGGAGGAAATCAATATGGGTATTAATATACACCCATATAGTAAAAATTTTTTTGATTTTTTAAACTTTTTTTTATGTTTTTGATTCTTTCTTATATGTCATTAGTTTTTTCTGAAATGAGGGACCAAATCTCAATGGTTAATTGTATTCTTGCCCAGAAATTGGACAAATTACATGAGTCCCATGGGCATAATGTTCATAATGTTAAACATAATATAAAGTCTTATACAGCCTAAAATATATATATATATATGTGTATACACACTAATACCCATAAAATGTTTCCATGGGAATATTAAAATATATAATAGAATATGTAATACAAAAATATATATAATAAAAACAATTACACATAATAAGAAATTATAATAGAATTTTTTTAACAAAAATCCCTTCATAGAAATTTTTTTCATAAAAATTTTTTCACAAAAATCTTTTCACAAAGAGTCCTTTTCCGTAAAGAATCTCTTTCCCTTCAGTAGAAGTCCCATATAAGTCCAAAAGGTTGTATTGGTATAAATACATATCTCAAAATGTATATGTGTATATATATTAAATTTGGAGAATAGAAATGGAGAATAAAACATGAAGAATAAAATGATAAAAATCAGTAAAAATTAATAAAAGTTAAAAATTAATGATCGATAGAAATAATGATTGTCTGTTTGCACAAGGGTTGACCCACACAAGGGAAGCTTTATAAGTAAACGGAACAAGCCATGAACGGTCGGTCAGTTGCACATTTGGGGAACCATCGTCAAGGGGGAACCAGCCGGGGCAAAAAGCTACTCGGCAAAGCTCACCCTTAAAGGTAGGTCCCCAACTAGGTCTATAAGAAGCCGAATATTTCATATTCAGCATTAAGGCCATCGGGAATCATAGTCTCCATCTCATAGATTCTCTGGGTTTCTAGTCTTGACATTTTACTGATGTGGTTCCCTTTTCTCCAACTGGTTCCCCCTTGACGATGGTTCCCCAAATGTGCAACTGACCGACCGTTCATGGCTTGTTCCGTTTACTTATAAAGCTTCCCTTGTGTGGGTCAACCCTTGTGCAAACAGACAATCATTATTTCTATCGATCATTAATTTTTAACTTTTATTAATTTTTACTGATTTTTATCATTTTATTCTTCATGTTTTATTCTCCATTTCTATTCTCCAAATTTAATATATATACACATATACATTTTGAGATATGTATTTATACCAATACAACCTTTTGGACTTATATGGGACTTCTACTGAAGGGAAAGAGATTCTTTACGGAAAAGGACTCTTTGTGAAAAGATTTTTGTGAAAAAATTTTTATGAAAAAAATTTCTATGAAGGGATTTTTGTTAAAAAAATTCTATTATAATTTCTTATTATGTGTAATTGTTTTTATTATATATATTTTTGTATTACATATTCTATTATATATTTTAATATTCCCATGGAAACATTTTATGGGTATTAGTGTGTATACACATATATATATATATATTTTAGGCTGTATAAGACTTTATATTATGTTTAACATTATGAACATTATGCCCATGGGACTCATGTAATTTGTCCAATTTCTGGGCAAGAATACAATTAACCATTGAGATTTGGTCCCTCATTTCAGAAAAAACTAATGACATATAAGAAAGAATCAAAAACATAAAAAAAAGTTTAAAAAATCAAAAAAATTTTTACTATATGGGTGTATATTAATACCCATATTGATTTCCTCCCTTTAGCCATATGGATATCTGACTCCATAGAGGCATTAATATATGACCCTTTGGAGTTAGAATCTATATATTGTATGGTGAATATAGCACCATGGTGCTTTTTTAATACTCATTTCCCTCATTTTTTATATAACAAAATACCTTCTATACGTCTCCACATTCCTGCTCTTATAGACACTCTTACAGATGTTTTGTATATATAATGGTGGAACGGTGAGACTTTTGTCGAAAAATATTCTGAAATGTCCTATATATGTGTTGTATATCACATATATATATATATCTACAAACGTACCATTCTATATTGTATCATCTGGACGGCGGTAGGTGACAGCAAAGACGCTAGTGAACCGCAGCTTTGTCATCTAATTTCTTTCACATCGCAACAAATGATGCAGTCTATAAGTGATTACTACTTTATAAATGTGTAAACAGAACAATGGTTTCCTAAATAAACAGAATAAGTAAAGCGGAATTGTTACACTCACAAAGAAAGTATCCGCCGATGAGATATAAAGTTTTTTTCAGGACTTCCGGAACTGAATTCGGAACCGGGTTTTGTAAAGCTCTTTGCCAGAGCATAAAAGAAAGGTCTCTTGGGGAGGTCGGATAGCCACTGATGAAGGGGACACCTTAACCCCGAAACGCGTCTGGTCTGACCCCCCAATTTCGAGCCGACTCGTCACGCACAGCCGATCTGAAACATCCATCTGAAAGGTTGGGATATTTCACTAGGACTCAAACAAGCGGGACCTCGTGCAGTGATTCGACTGCGAACAGGTGATTTACAGCATCTACCGCGAGCCCTACCCGACTGCATAAAAACCAGGATTGAGTTTCGTTAGACGGCAGAGGTTTCTCCCTATTGTGAGAACCCTCCATCACCGGTAAGACTGTTCCTTTATGTCCTTTTGTCCAACTGTCGGATTAACTTTAGACCATAAGCGGGACGCCGCTGGCCTAATGATTGAATGAACCTAACTACCGCACCATTGTGAATAGACTACACACTACTACCTGTTGGTACCTCTGGCACATTTGGACATTTTTGCTAACCTTCAGGAGAAAACGAATTTCTATTTCTAACGGTACCGGGACATTATTCCTTTTAGATTGCATTTATCTTATCACTTTTATCACCTCTATATGTCATCACTACAGCAATCCGCCAACTTAATGTCTTTTTGGCGCATGTAACCTATATGTTCCATATTCGTTCTGCTTGCGCAGGGATTGGAGTGAGGCTGCTCTATTGCCGGCAGTGACTGTTGCGGCTCCACTCCGGCCACTGGGACGCAGAATTGATATTTTGTATGTTATTTAACAGTGTGTCAGTGATTTTACATTTTAATTATCGCAAGTACCTTTAATAAACTTTTAATAACCTATATAACTAACTATTAAATACTAATTACCAATATCCTAGGTGTGCCCAGTTATCTCTTCTCTACATTTTTTCCATTCTAGCAGCGGGGTGACGCTGCTAAAACTGAGAGCACCCTATTTGGTGCATCAACCTCCCTGTGCATCTAACTTAATTTCTACTGGTTTTAATATATATTTTTTTGAATTAAATGTGCTGAATTACACTGAGAGACAGTCATTTGTGTGTAATTTCAACTAGTTGATAGAGGATATATAGGAGACTGTTGGGTCATATCTTTTGTTCCCTGTAGAAGTCTTTGGTAAGCGTCCTTTTTATATTTTTTTGTACAATATATTCACTATTGGTGTATCAATATGATGATACAGTAACAATGTAGAAAAACTCAGAGATTGGCAGCACTACTTATCCCACATACTTGGGTACGGACCAGTAAACAGGCTTCAAGCCGGATGGTGCACGCAGATAGGGATCCTGACTGGGGGTCCCGACTCTTCCAGAAACTCCAATAATCCGCAGCACTCGCCAGTAGTTGGTGAAAAATTGTGATTTATTCACTCAGACAGCTAGTCTGAGTGAATAAATCGCAATTTTTCACCAACTACTGGCCAGTGCTACAGTAACAATGTAGTCACTTGCAATGATTTTATCACGCTATTTCTGCAGCGATCGGGCCGCAGGGGCAATATGTGTGACTTATGGTGGGCCGATGGGGGTAGTAGCAGTTTGACTCACGGTTAGCAGCGCCCCCTGGGCTGGTGTGCAGTGAATGGAAGGACAGCACCAGTTCCTTCAGGGCACATTCTGTTGTCCAGGGACTCCCACCAGATGGTGCTTGAGGTGCCCTTGGTGATGTGGGTTTAAGATGCCGTGGAGGCAGGGTCCCTGGTGTTCGTGACGCCAACACCGTAAGGTGCAAATAGTTAATAAGTTCACACAATAAGGAGACCAGTTCTCTTTACAAATTCCCAGGACTTTACTGAAGTTAATCCAAATGTCATCAATGTGCGCAAAAGTCATTTATAGCAAGGCAGCTTCTACAATGGTTCAGGTTAGTTCGCAAATATTGCATAAGGGGTAGTTTTCCTCTATAACAATCAACCCTTGTTTCCTCAGGCTGGAGGGGCAATATGTGTGACTTATGGTGGGCCGATGGGGGTAGTAGCAGTTTGACTCGCGGTTAGCAGCGCCCCCTGGGCTGGTGTGCAGTGAATGGAAGGACAGCACCAGTTCCTTCAGGGCACATTCTGTTGTCCAGGGACTCCCTCCAGATGGTGCTTGAGGTGCCCTTGGTGGTGTGGGTTTAAGATGCCGTGGAGGCAGGGTCCCTGGTGTTCGTGACGCCAACACCGTAAGGTGCAAATAGGTGATAAGTTCACACAATAAGGAGACCCGTTCTCTTTACAAATTCCCAGGACTTTACTGAAGTTGATCCAAAGGTCATCAATGTGCGCAAAAGTCATTTATAGCAAGGCAGCTTCTACAATGGTTCAGGTTAGTTCGCAAAAGTTGCATAAGGGGTAGTTTTCCTCTATAACAATCAACCCTTGTTTCTCCAGGCTGGAGGGATGTCCTATCTCTGCTGTACTGTATAGTCATATACTTCTGTATCCTCTCTAGGAATACTATCTCCTGACAGGTAGCCTTTCTGTCTTTGGTTATGGAGGGCAGCTGGTAGCTTAGAATCTCTCCACCTAATGCAAAGGAGACTAGAGCCTGATAACCAATTACCTTGCTTTGCCAATATTCTCACTCCCTCTCTGGGTTGCCTAGATCTTCTGTAATCGTTCCCTTCCATGGGCTGGTACATGGAACTAACTCTGGAGTATTGATAACTCTGCAAAATGGCTGCACAGGTGCAGCTTTTCCCACAGATATCACGCTCTCCTCCCTCTTCTCTTCTCTCAGAAAGCAGGGTGGAGTCAACCCTCGGAGGCTTGTTAGAACCTCCCCCTCCCTGTGCAACTTTATGGGAACTCAGACACAAGCACATTTTCATGAAACACAATCACAGCATTAAGCAGTGTGTTTCAGGACACTGCATTTGTTTGTCTTGCTTTGCACTTGCATTATAATATGATTGTAAAACTTCAGTATTTGATTATGATTATGCCATTGATCATCACTTTCATGTATATATTCTGTATCAGACACATTATGCACTGCTTGAGAAAAGCTTCATTGCATTGGGCTGAAATGCTTGCAACAGGTTGGGTGAATGATGAGATGCACTACCCCAGACCTGGGAGTATCTGCAATTGTTTTAATGTTATGTATTGTAATGTTATGTATTGCATGTTTTGGCCATATGTTTCAGCAGAAGAGGTATGGATGGCAAAGGTTGGCAGGAAAAGGTCTAACCACCCTGTTCCTCTGCTCTTGGTTGAAGTGGGCTGGTCCTACTTTTTGCCAGGAGGGGAAGTAGCTGAGTATTGTGACTGAGGAAAGGAAGTATACTGCAGCGCTCCTACTCCTTGTAAAGATTCTCCAGAAAAACCAACTCACTTGAGCCTCAAGCAGCACTTAAGAGACAACTGAGTTACAGACACTGCTGTAAAGTGAGGGACTATGGTTCAGACACCCATCACCCAGAACTACCACTAGGCCAGATAAAGTCCAAGTCTGAACCTGTCATTGTACACCTATACCCACAATTGACCATTTGCAGTCATCCCATCTGCCTCCATACATCCTTAACCGGTGGCAGAAACTGTACTTTGAATTTGCTGCTATTGGATGTACCACAAGTTATATTGTACACTTAGTAAAAAGAGACTGTTATATGTTAACTTCTGGCCTCATTCTTAAAACTAAATTTCCACTGCACTGATCCTCAGGGAGCAATGGCCTGAGAGAGTACATTGTGACACAACATCTCATCAGGGCCACTATCACTCCCATCCTCTGCACCCACTCCTCAGGGGCTCGCTGCAGAGTCCACTGTTTTTACTTCAACTGAAGTGCTTCCTCTATTTCTCTTTGCCACATTTTGGATTCTGAGCCTGTGGTCTTCTGAGGAATTGCTCCCAATTTTTTTGCCATATATACAAGGTGTTGCTTGTTTTATTTTATTTTTTAAAACATAGATACATAGATCGATATGACAAATTTACAGATTTTTTTTGCAGTAGATGACATAAGAAAGGAACATACACAATACTTACTATAACATGAACTTTTTTTTCCAAGGACATTTATTTATATAATGGGAAATATTCTGCATTTGCGTTTATTTTTCCCAGACAGTGATAAACTAAACACACGGATTCTAATATTTATCATTTTGATTGAGATTTTTTTAATTTTTATTGAAGAATACATTTTCCAACTGATGGAGCAGATTTCTGTTGTTCTGATATCATTGTTTTTGGAGGCTGGATTTACATGTGATTTGTTTGGCGGTAAAAGAAAATGCCACAAAAACCTCATCATGAAAACTTAGTAAATTTTTACTGATATTGCTGAAGTTTTTTGATGCATTGATTGCCCGCACAGTTTTTATAGATGAAAAACATTTGTTTTACATGTTTCATCTGTAAAGACTGCATGGACCAATCCAACATTGTAAAACCGTGGTAATTGCATGCTTTTTTACTATGTGTTTGTAAGCCGTGTACCAGGGTGGGCTTCCCAGGATACAGCGAAGTCACAAACAAGGAAAACAACTCCACCACCAGCTTTTGCCAAAACAGAATTTTACTTAAACGTGGTAATGAACACAACCACAAATGTTGGGAACATACAATAAATTTACATACACCCAGCCCGAAGGCTGAGACCCTTGTGCTGCACAGCACGGCGCCCTCCGATGGATGCAGGAGGAAAATGCGGTAATTTACCTACTGGTGGGCACAACTAAACTGCCACACCTTACCTGTTATTACCCTAAAAAACAAGAACAATTGTTTGTGTGCGTGGTGCGGGCTAGCTTGCGCGGTGCAGCACAACAGCTTACAATCTTACAGCGCTCTACAGTATTCTCCCTCCCGTAACTGGTCTTGTAGCACTTGCCTATAGTTATCTGTATTACTCCTAAGCAAAACGCCAGCTCTCCAATGTGAAATGTCACTTTAAGTTATGGAGTTCTTGCAATGGACAATAGCAACACTTGTGGCCCGGCACAAACAGAGACCCTAACTAACTAACTACAGGCCTGGTCTCAGTCTCTAGGCGCCAACACTGTAATGAGGTGCATGCACGATCTTACCGACCCGGGTCTGCTCTGCATCCGCTGGTGACTGTGAATCAAACAAAAGCCTCTCCAACAAGCATGCATTCCCGCAGTGTATGTAGCTTTGCTCCTCAGCTCTCATCAGCGTTCCTGAAAGCAATCCTCGTTCCTTTGGACAGGATCAGGGTCTTGGACACGATCAGCTTCACTTAGCTGCAGCTCTGGTCACTGAGGGATGCCCTCACACCTGGATGCCGTTGGATCCTCTGCTTACACAGTTCCTCAGTCTCAGCTCCCTCTAAGATAGCTGCTCCCTTTCTCTTCCTCTCCAGGCTCTGTGTAAATCCACCTCTCATGAATATGGAAATATATGCAGTCTGTTAGCTGTGTTTAGGAAACAGTGGCATCTTGTGGCCAAACAGCAGAATGTCAGTCCAGATCATTTAATTTAATCTACACAAACAGTGTTCAGACAAGGAGAGCTGTTTCCCCATCTCACATGTTTTTGTTGCATTTTTGTTTTATCACAACACAAAAAGCAACATGTAAACCCATAATTTGTTATCACTATATCTGTGTCTAATATAAGGCTTGCTTTCCACGGGTCCAATGCCCCCCACCAAAATTTGAAGGTAATAGTTTTGTTAATCCACAATACCTCTGTTAACCCACACATTCAACCAAAATCTACAGGATCTTGTGGATTACTAATGTAAAAAAAAAAATCCTTGCTGTTTGTTAATGGTCGTGTGATTATAGGCAAACCACATGGTCATTACAGCAAGGAGTTATGACTTTTTCCAGTCTTGGTTAACTTTAAAGACTGCCTTAAAAATATGAACAAACCCTGATCAAAACCGCAACGTTCATGGTATCACACTCATCCCCATTCACTTGAATGGGACTGATCCGCGCCCAGGCAAAGCGACTGATGAATGTGTCGTCACTGGCCTAGGGAAAGTTGTGAGAAGGCCGCTGCGAGTGCCGGTGCCTTCACAAACAGCTGATTGGCGGGGGTCCCAGATGTCTGACCCCCACCAATCAGATACTGATGACCAATACAGAGGATAGGTTTCAGTAGTAAAATCTCAGAAAACGCCTTTAACTGCTATTATGATAGATTTCTTAAGACTGGTGTAATTATCCACGCTACAACACCCTGCCATGTGATCATTTTATTGAAATATAGCCTGGAAATAGCTATTTAAACAACAGAGTTTAAACATTAACCATATCTAGCCATTAAATCATAGCTTATTTATTAACTATTATAGCTCTTAAAGGTGTAAGAGGAAAAGAGCAGTTTTTGTAATACATTTTATCAGTGATCTCAAAAATGCGGCTAAATAAATGGGTATTGATAGCGTTTATCCTGATCTCTGTGTCTTTATTTCACTTTTAGGCATGTAGCTATTTCCTAGCAGATTACATGGCTGCATGGGGATTAAGGAAATTCATAGATAATTATCCCCACTAATATACTTCACACATACTTCAATATAAAATATTATTGTAGGAGAGCTGTCAATCTGTCATTCACATTGCTTGTCAATATCCATTAAAGTGTGTTCAAATACTGTAATACATTAAAAGAGACAAATGAATAAGCTTTGAAAATTGATTTAATATAATACTGATAAAGTTTCAGCTAGGCACTGATGGACAGCATGGGTTGGAGGCAGGGTGCGGAACTAGTGTTTATTAACTCTGTATTTATCACTCGATCTGGATAGGAATATAACTGAAAATGATAACATTTTATGGTATACATTAAAAGCCAACCAGGAAAAACAAAGAAAAAAAGTGATATTAAAAGGACGCTGGTCCAGCATAGGGGTAAGCTACAATGCAAGGTCACACTGCAGCACTAAAGGCCACAGAAAAGACAGACCATTAGAGAGACAAGACAAACAATGTGAACCAGGTCACAAACAGAATTCGGTGTCCTCAAACAAGACAGCGTCTCTATTATATTGCAGATACAGTGTATTAGTTATGCTGTATTTAGACAGGTTCCCGTGAATAAAATGTACCACTGTTAAGTGGGCACCGAGCTCTCACTATAATGAACAGTGAAGGTCACCGGAGATGGTACAGGACTGAACTTAACCCCAGATAGATAATGTTTAACAGATTCCCCTCCAGTGGCTATACTAACCCTAAGAAAACCTCAGCGTGTTAACACCAGCCGACATCTACGGCAGCTGTAAAGGAATTTCATATCAGCCAATGGTTACAAACTTCTGGATTGTGTCACTATAAAAAGCTGATCCTATGCATTTCTTTATCCTTAAAGGGGTTGTCTCATCATAGACATTGGGGGCATATCGCTAGCAGTGATGGCCAGTTCGCATTATTAGCCCGCGAACACATGCGGGCTGCCATCTTTTTTAACAAGTCCGGTGAGGCACAGGTAAGCCCTTACCTGAGCCTGTGCGCGATCCGGTCTGAAACAAATGCGGTCAGCGGGAGCAGGCAGTTCAGAGAACAGCCAACGGGGGCCTTAATTGGGCTGTTCTCGGAACTGCCTGCTCCCGGTGACCGCATTTGTTTTCAGACCGGCTCGCGGCACAGGCACAGGTAAGGGCTTACCTGTGCCTCGCCGGACTTGTAAAAAAAGATGGCAGCCCGCATGTGTTCGCTGGCCACGTCACATGACCCTCACTCCCCACTATAAATACAGGCGGCCTGCTGGCTACAGGTTGCCTGTGATTTTCGTCCTATAGGCTGTGTACTTTGTTATTTAGCTACCTCTGGAATTGAACCTCAATCTGCCTCTTGACACCTCTTCTGCCTGCTCCCTGTACCTTGACGCTACCTCTCGGATTTTGACCTCGGCTTGTTTACGCATTTGTCTTTGCCTCTTCCCTTGTTCTGACGTGACCTCCTGGACTGACCTCGGCTAGTTGACCCGCCTCGCCTTCCGTTTTTGTTCTACCTCTTGTCCGCTTATTGTAACTTCTCAGTGGCTGTCCTCTTCCCTGCTGTCTCTTTCTCTCTGCTTGCACTTAGTAGGTTAGGGACTGTCGCCCAGTTGCGCTCCGTCACCTAGGGCGGGTGGTGCAAGTAGGCAGGGACAGGGGACCGGGTGGCAGCTCAGGGGACCGGGTGGCAGCTCAGGGGATGCACCTCCGCTCTATCTTGATTCCCGTGACTCTACCCGTGACAGAATCACAGGCCCAAATTCAGCATGGACCCTATACAGAGCCTCACCGAACATGAGCAGAGTTTTGCTCAAATAGTACAGGAACTTGGGGAGAGACTACAAGTTCAGGAGACCGTCCGAACTCCCCCTATTCTTGCTCCACCGTTCAGGTGGAACCTCACATTAAATTGCCCGATCGGTTTCTGGGTGACCGCCAAAGTTTTTTAGCTTTCAAGGAAAGCTGTAAACTTTATTTACGACTACGACCCCACTCCTCCGACCCTGACCCACCGAGGGTTGGTATTATTATTTCCTTACTTCAAGGGGACCCCCAGGAATGGGCCTTTTCTTTACCACCAGATTCCCCTTGTCTTAGCTCTGTGGACCTCTTTTTCCAGGCGTTAGGGGTAGGGATGAGCGAACCCGAACTGTATAATTCGGGTTCGTACCGAATTTTGGGGTGTCCGTGACAATAACCCGAACATTTTCGGAAAGTCTGGGTTCGGTGTTTGGCGCTTTCTTGGCACTTTTTGAAAGGCTGCAAAGCAGCTAATCAACAAGCGTCATACTACTTGCCCTAAGAGGCCATCACAGCCATGACTACTATTGGCATGGCTGTGATTGGCCAGTGCAGCATGTGACCCAGCCTCTATTTAAGCTGGAGTCACGTAACGCCGCACGTCACTCTGCTCTGATCAGTGTAGGGATAGGATGCAGCTGCTGCTGTTAGGGCGAGATTAGGCAGTGATTTATTTACTGAAGTGATCGATATACAGCTGTGTATCCTACAACCTCTGCTATTCAATTGCTCACTGTTTTAAGGCTGCCCAGAGTGTTTTTCAGTCACTTTTTTCTGGGGTGATCGGCGGCCATTTTGTGTCTTGTGGTGCGCCAGCACAAGCTGCCACCAAGTCCATTTTTAACCATCAATAGTGTGTTTTTTTTTTTTTTTGCTATATCCTACATCAGGGGCTTGGCTGTGCTTGCTATTTTATTGAGGGGTTAAATACAATTGCCAAAATAGCAGTACCCTAAATCTGGTGTTTCAGCTGTGGCTAGCCAATTGTAATACTGTCTGCTGTCTGCCGAAGCACAGTTTTTGTTCTGGGTTGAATACAATTCCCAACTTAGCAATTCCCTAAATAATTGTTTTCTGCTGTATCAGGCCAAGTTTAAATCTATCCATAAAAGGGTATATTAGATTGAAGGTGCTGATAGGGTCATTCTCAATAACTTCACACGCTACCGTGCATTTCCAAGTCTAATTCTGTCCGTAAACGTATACCTGTTATCCAGCGCCTAAATAATAGGCCTACAATTTATATTCAGCTAAATCTGTTGTTACTGCTGTGGCTGGTCAATTTATTTAGTGTCCGCCAAAGCACAGTTTTTGTTCTGGGTTGAAATACAATTCCCAACTTAGCAATTCCCTAAATCAGTGGTTTCTGCTGTATCAGGCCAAGTTTAAATCTATCCATAAAAGGGTATATTACATTGAAGGTGCTGATAGGGTCATCCTCAATAACTTCACACCCTACCGTGCATTTCCAAGTCTAATTCTGTCCGTAAACGTATACCTGTCATCCAGCGCCTAAATAATAGGCCTACAATTTATATTCAGCCAAATCTGTCGTTACTGCTGTGCCTGTATTAGTGTAATACGGTACCTAAATAGATAGCCAGATAGTGTTAGGTGCCTGTAAAAAAAAGTCCTGAATTTGAATTCAATACATTGGGCCAAATAATTTTTTTCTTATTGTGGTGAACGGTAACAATGAGGAAAACATCTAGTAAGGGACGCGGATGCGGACATGGTCGTGGTGGTGTTAGTGGACCCTCTGGTGCTGGGAGAGGATGTGGCCGTTCTGCCACAGCCACACGTCCTAGTGAACCAACTACCTCAGGTCCCAATAGCAGCCAGAATTTACAGCGATATTTGGTGGGGCCCAATGCCGTTCAAAGGATGGTAAGGCCACCAATTGGGTGGCCGACAGTGGATCCAGCACGTTCACATTATCTCCCACCCAGTCTTCTGCAGAAAGCGCACAGATGGCGCCTGAAAACCAAGCCCATCAGTCTGTCACATCACCCCCATGCATATCAGGGAAACTGTCTGAGCCTCAAGTTATGCAGCAGTCTCTTATGCTGTTTGAAGACTCTGCTGGCAGGGTTTCCCAAGGGCATCCACCTAGCCCTTCCCCAGCGGTGGAAGACATAGAATGCACTGACGCACAACCACTTATGTTTCCTGATGATGAGGACATGGGAATACCACCTTAGCACGTCTCTGATGACGAAACACAGGTGCCAACTGCTGCGTCTTTCTGCAGTGTGCAGACTGAACAGGAGGTCAGGGAGGAAGACTGGGTGGAAGACTATGCAGGGGACGATGAGGTCCTAGACCCCACATGGACGTTCATAAAAATGAACCAAGCATGGATCCCACAGGACCTGTCCATCACTTGTGCAGATTAGACATTTATAACTACCTCCCCTTAACCATATATTATTGTACTCCAGGGCACTTCCTCATTCAATCCTTTTTTTATTTTCATTTTACCATTATATTGCGGGGCAACCCAAAGTTGAATGAACCTCTCCTCTGTCTGGGTGCCGGGGCCTAAAAATATCTGACAATGGCCTGTTCCAGTGGTGGGTGACATGAAGCATGATTCTCTGCTATGACATAAAGCCTGATTCTCTGCTATGGGACCTCTCTCCTCTGTCTGGGTGCCGGGGCCTAAAAATATCTGACAATGGCCTGTTCCAGTGGTGGGTGACATGAAGCCTGATTCTCTGCTATGGGACCTCTCTCCTCTGTCTGGGTGCCGGGGCCTAAATATCTGACAATGGCCTGTTCCAGTGTTGGGTGACATGAAGCATGATTCTCTGCTATGACATGAAGACTGATTCTCTGCTATGGGACCTCTCTCCTCTGTCTGGGTGCCAGGGCCTAAAAATATCTGACAATGGCCTGTTCCAGTGGTGGGTGACATGAAGCCTGATTCTCTGCTATGGGACCTCTCTCCTCTGTCTGGGTGCCGGGGCCTAAATATCTGACAATGGCCTGTTCCAGTGTTGGGTGACATGAAGCCTGATTCTCTGCTATGACATGAAGACTGATTCTCTGCTATGGGACCGCTCTCCTCTGTCTGGGTGCCAGGGCCTAAAAATATCTGACAATGGCCTGTTCCAGTGGTGGGTGACATGAAGCCTGATTCTCTGCTAGGACATGAAGCCTGATTCTCTGCTATGGGACCATTCTCCTCTGTCTGGGTGCCGGGGCCTAAATATCTGACAATGGCCTGTTCCAGTGTTGGGTGACGTGAAGCCTGATTCTCTGCTATGACTTGAAGCCTGATTCTCTGCTATAACTTGAAGCCTGATTCTCTGCTATGACTTGAAGCCTGATTCTCTGCTATGACATGAAGCCTGATTCTCTGCTATGGGACCTCTCTCCTCTGTCTGGGTGCCGGGGCCTAAAAATATCTGACAATGGCCTGTTCCAGTGGTGGGTGACATGAAGCCTGATTCTCTGCTAGGACATGAAGCCTGATTCTCTGCTATGGGACCTCTCTCCTCTGTCTGGGTGTCGGGGCCTAAATATCTGACAATGGCCTGTTCCAGTGGTGGGTGACATGAAGCCTGATTCTCTGCTATGACTTGAAGCCTGATTCTCTGCTATGACATGAAGCCTGATTCTCTGCTATGGGACCTCTCTCCTCTGTCTGGGTGCCGGGGCCTAAATATCTGACAATGGCCTGTTCCAGTGGTGGGTGACGTGAAGCCTGATTCTCTGCTATGACTTGAAGCCTGATTCTCTGCTATGACATGAAGCCTGATTCTCTGCTATGGGACCTCTCTCCTCTGTCTGGGTGTCGGGGCCTAAATATCTGACAATGGCCTGTTCCAGTGGTGGGTGACATGAAGCCTGATTCTCTGCTATGACTTGAAGCCTGATTCTCTGCTATGACATGAAGCCTGATTCTCTGCTATGGGACCTCTCTCCTCTGTCTGGGTGCCGGGGCCTAAATATCTGACAATGGCCTGTTCCAGTGGTGGGTGACGTGAAGCCTGATTCTCTGCTATGACTTGAAGCCTGATTCTCTGCTATGACTTGAAGCATGATTCTCTGCTATGACATGAAGCCTGATTCTCTGCTATGGGACCTTTCTCCTCTGTCTGGGTGCCGGGGCCTAAATATCTGACAATGGCCTGTTCCAGTGGTGGGTGACGTGAAGCCTGATTCTCTGCTATGACATGAAGCCTGATTCTCTGCTATGACATGAAGCCTGATTCTCTGCTATGATATGAAGCCTGATTCTCTGCTATGACATGAAGCCTGATTCTCTGCTATGGGACCTCTCTACTCTGTCTAGGTGCCGGGGCCTAAATATCTGACAATGGCCTGTTCCAGTGGTGGGTGACGTGAAGCCTGATTCTCTGCTATGGCATGAAGCCTGATTCTCTGCCATGAGACCTCTCTCCAATTGATATTGGTTAATTTTAATTTATTTTATTTTTATTTTAATTCATTTCCCTATCCACATTTGTTTGCTGGGGATTTACCTACATTTTGCTGCCTTTTGCAGCCCTCTAGCCCTTTCCTAGGCTATTTTACAGCCTTTTTAGTGTCGAAAAGTTCGGGTCCCCATTGACTTCAATGGATTTCGGGTTTGGGGCGAAGTTCGGGTCGAGTTCGGATCCCGAACCCGAACATTTCCGGGAAGTTCAGCCTAACTTCTCGAACCCGAACATCCAGGTGTTCGCTCAACTCTAGTTAGGGGTTCTTTATGATAAACCTGACCGAGCCTCTGTGGCAGAATCTAATCTTAAGGCCCTCACTCAGGGAAATCATCCCGTGGAGGATTATTGTACGCAGTTTCGCAAGTGGTGCGTTCCTTCGGGCTGGAACGCACCAGCGCTCAAATGTCAATTTAGGGCAGGCTTGACTGAAAAGTTAAAGGATATGTTGGTTTGTTATCCCTGTCCTGACTCTTTAGAGGAGACCATGACGCTAGCCATCAGACTAGATCAGGCATGGCCAACCTGTGGCTCTCCAGCTGCTGTAAAACTACAACTCCCACCATGCCCCGCTGTAGGCTGATAGCTGCAGTCAGTCTGGGCATGCTGGGAGTTGTAGTTTTGCAACAGCTGGAGAGCCTCAGGTTGGCATCCCTGGACTAGATAGTCGGATGAGAGAGAGACAGCGGGAGCATTTGTTTTCTCCTCATGCCCTTCTTCAACCTGAGACTCCCCCCCCCCTTCCCGGATGGAAGCCCACTTGGACGAGCCCATGCAACTTGGGATGACGCGAAGAGAACTACGTCGTCGTCGCGGCTCTTGTTTTTATTGTGGGAATCCCAAACACTGGATCCGTCAGTGTCCTAAAGGTCCGCCTTCTGGAAAATCATCCAAGTCTGAGTGATTCAAGGACAAGGTACTCCCGAAGGTGGTAAGAAGTAAACTATTGCTGCCTGTTTCTACTGCCTTTGGGGTCTTAACCGCCTCCGGACCGCCTAACGCAGGATCGCGTTCCGGAGGCGGCAGCCCTGCGCAGAGTCACGCATATATGCGTCATCTCGCGAGACGCGAGATTTCCTGTGAACGCGCGCACACAGGCGCGCGCGTTCACAGGATCGAAAGGTAAGCGAGTGGATCTCCAGCCTGCCAGCGGCGATCGTTCGCTGGCAGGCTGGAGATGCGATTTTTTTAACCCCTAACAGGTATATTAGACGCTGTTTTGATAACAGCGTCTAATATACCTGCTACCTGGTCCTCTGGTGGTCCCTTTTGTTTGGATCGACCACCAGAGGACACAGGTAGCTCAGTAATATGTAGCACCAAACACCACTACACTACACCCCCCCTGTCACTTATTAACCCCTTATTAACCCCTGATCACCCCTGATCACCCCATATAGACTCCCTGATCACCCCCCTGTCATTGATCACCCCCTGTCATTGATCACCCCCTTGTAAGGCTCCATTCAGACGTCCGTATGATTTTTACGGATCCACTGATACATGGATCGGATCCGCAAAACACATACGGACGTCTGAATGGAGCCTTACAGGGGGGTGATCACCCCATATAGACTCCCTGATCACCCCATATAGACTCCCTGATCACCCCCCTGTCATTGATCACCCCCCTGTAAGGCTGCATTCAGATGTCCGTATGTTTTTTACGGATCCACGGATACATGGATCGGATCCGCAAAACACATACGGACATCTGAATGGAGCCTTATAGGGGGGTGATCAATGACAGGGGGGTGATCACCCCATATAGACTCCCTGATCACCCCCCTATCATTGATCACCCCCCTGTAAGGCTCCATTCAGACATTTTTTTGGCCAAAGTTAGCGGAATTTATTTATTTTTTCTTACAAAGTCTCATATTCCACTAACTTGTGTCAAAAAATAAAATCTCAAATGAACTCGCCATACCCCTCACGGAATCCAAATGCGTAAAAAATTTTTGACATTTATATTCCAGACTTCTTCTCACACTTTAGGGCCCCTAGAATGCCAGGGCAGTATAAATACCCCACATGTGACCCTATTTCGGAAAGAAGACACCCCAAGGTATTCCGTGAGGGGCATATTGAGTCCATGAAAGATTGAAATTTTTGTCCCAAGTTAGCGGAAAGGGAGACTTTGTGAGAAGAAAAAATAATAAGCAATTTCCGCTAGCTTGTGCCAAAAAAAAAAAAATTTCTATGAACTCGCCATGCCCCTCATTGAATACCTTCGGGTGTCTTCTTTCCAAAATGGGGTCACATGTGGGGTATTTATACTGCCCTGGAATTTTAGGGGCCCTAAAGCGTGAGAAGAAGTCTGGGATCCAAATGTCTAAAAATGCCCTCATAAAAGGAATGTGGGCCCCTTTGCGCATCTAGGCTGCAAAAAAGTGTCACACATCTGGTATCGCCGTACTCAGGAGAATTTGGGCAATGTGTTTTGGGGTGTCATTTTACATATACCCATGCTGGGTGAGATAAATATCTTGGTCAAATGCCAACTTTGTATAAAAAAAATGGGAAAAGTTGTCTTTTGCCAAGATATTTCTCTCACCCAGCATGGGTATAATATGTAAAATGACACTCCAAAAAACATTGCCCAACTTCTCCTGAGTACGGCAATACCACATGTGTGACACTTTTTTGCAGCCTAGGTGGGCAAAGGGGCCCACATTCCAAAGAGCACCTTTCGGATTTCACCGGCCATTTTTTACAGATTTTGATTTCAAACTACTTCGCACGCATTTGGGCCCCTAAAATGCCAGGGCAGTATAACTACCCCACAAGTGACCCCATTTTGGAAAGAAGACACCCCAAGGTATTTTGTGATGGGCATAGTGAGTTCATGGAAGTTTTTATTTTTTGTCACAAGTTAGTGGAATATGAGACTTTGTAAGAAAAAAATAAAAATAAATCATCATTTTCCGCTAACTTGTGACAAAAAATAAAAAGTTCTATGAACTCACTATGCCCATCAGCGAATACCTTAGGGTGTCTACTTTCCGAAATGGGGTCATTTGTGGGGTTTTTCTACTGTCTGGGCGTTGTAGAACCTCAGGAAACATGACAGGTGCTCAGAAAGTCAGAGCTGCTTCAAAAAGCGGAAATTCACATTTTTGTACCATAGTTTGTAAACGCTATAACTTTTACCCAAACCATTTTTTTTTACCCAAACTTTTTTTTTTTTATCAAAGACATGTAGAACAATAAATTTAGAGAAAAATGTATATATGGATGTCGGGTTTTTTTGCGAAATTTTACAACTGAAAGTCAAAAATGTCATTTTTATGCAAAAAAATCGTTAAATTTTGATTAATAACAAAAAAAGTAAAAATGTCAGCAGCAATGAAATACCACCAAATGAAAGCTCTATTAGTGAGAAGAAAAGGAGGTAAAATTCATTTGGGTGGTAAGTTGCATGACCGAGTAATAAACGGTGAAAGTAGTGTAGGTCAGAAGTGTAACAAGTGGTGGTCATTAAGGGGGTTTAAGGTAGGGGGGCTGAAGTGGTTAAAGAGGTCAGGAAATGCCTTTGTGGATTCAGGATCAGCTTTTAGTTTTATTGATTACAAATTCGTTGATCAGATGTGAATTCCTATACTAGAATTACGCCATCGATTCTACCCCCTGCTAGGGGGCACAGGGTAACCTCCGGAGTACAGAGTTTTACTATCTGTAGGGATCTGCCACTCTGAGAAATGTTCCTTCTTTGTTTTAGAGAATCTTCCAGTTCAGGTAGTCCTTGGTATGCCCTGGCTTCAGCAACACAATCCGGTCATTAACTGGAGTTCGGGCGAGTTAGAGAGATGGGGGATATTCAGGCAGCGGTAGATGACCTGACCTCTCAGTACAGCTGCAATCATGAAGATGATTTCTCTCTCTCCACACGGTCCCTAGATACGATAGAGAAGGGACTTGTTGTCATCATAAAGACATTGAAGAAGGCTGCAGGTCAAAAGAAGAGGCCCCGGGAAAGATGAGTGAACTGAAGGGTCTACTGCCTGGTGTCCCGGAGAAGAGGAAAGACTCCAGAAAGACACTGAAGTCTGTAGTCGACATCGACAATGGGCTTGAAGAGTCCCTGGGTGGAAATCCCACAAAGTGTCCAAAGGAGAAGGGTGGTAGTCCTTCGGCTGATGCGGCAGCAGAAAAGAGTAAAGAGCCGCTGGAACAGGAGGCCCAAGAGTGGGGAGCTTCCAACAAGCTAGTGCGAAAAACTAAGAAGGAACAGAAGTTCAGAGAAATGCATATCGGCTCGGTATGCCGAAGAACGTGAACGAGCGGAGGCTGATGCTCGGGAGAAAGAGACTAAGGCCCTCTCCTTGGCTAGAGCCCTTGAAGAAGTGCTTGAGGAGCAAAATGAATTAGAGAGGCTGAACAAGCAACTCAGAGCAGAGATGGAAGCTCTCATGAGCTCAAAAGATGCCATCTATGAGTTGGAGAAGCCTAAGCGTGCTCTTGCACAGCAGGTAGAAGAAAATGAGAAACCGGAAGAGGAAGATCCTCTGGAAGGTGCCAAGAAGTCAGAGCCTGTTAAGAATGGGACTGGAGATGGTGGCGCAATGGTGCTGGCCGAGGCAGAGAAGAAGATAGAAGATGTATCTCCTGAACCAGTTGATGGGGCTGATGTGGAAGAAGCAGAAGACTAATACTGAAGCCAAACCTGAGGTAACCCCTGTGGGGACTAAAGAAAAAAGAGAAGTGCTATCTGGTGATAGAATAAAGAAACAAAGTGAGTGGGAACACCAGGTGACATTAGACCGGCTGAAGGGTGGTTTAAAACTGACCAGCCGGATCTCCAACAAAAGGAGGAGGTGGGAGCTCCCCGTGGAAAACGCGGCTGTAAAGGTTGCGGAAGTTAAAGGTTGTGGGCCTAAGAAGAAATCTAGAAAAGAAGCAAGCCAGAAAGCTAAGTTCTCCAGCGAAGAGGAGACGGAGGAGGCCCTTAGACACTGTAGTCTAGGTAGGAAGGCAGTGTTTATGACAAACCAAGCTCTGATGGCCTGGGTCTGGCAAAATAAAGGGAAGCATGTGACGCTGGCCATCTCTTCCAGGGGGAACGTTGAGCCGGAAGATGGCAGTATAATGCGGATGCCCTGTCACAAGCATCCAGTTGGTACATGTGTTCACCACCACAGGTTTGAACAGAGGGGGGGGGATATGTGGCAATGTGAACATTGAGGTGTTGTTTCCCCAGGTTCCAGTCCGGGACTTGAGGCATGCTCATGTCCAGGGATTCTATTTAATCCTGCTACTGGATCTTGGGTGTGTCTCACTCTGGAGTGTCTTGTGAAGCAGAGTCCTGGTGAGGCTCTGTGTGAGTGGTCTCAGCCGAGTGGGGAAGATGTCGTCTATCTGTCCCACCACTTCAGACATGTGCTGAGGTGGTGGAGATATATCGACGACATCTTCCTCATTTGGACAGGGAGCGAGACTGAGTTGGCTGATTTTCATGGCTTTCTGAACAGCCATGACTCCAATCTGCAATTCACTCTCGTCCATTCTAATACAGAAATCCAGTTCTTGGACACCAAGGTTGTGTTAAGTGGAGGTGTGTTGCACACAGTTATATACCAAACCCACTGATACCAATACCTTCTTGTGCTACAACAGTTCCCACCCTAGGAGAATGGTTCAGTCCCTCCCGTTCTCCCAGTTTCTTAGGGTGAAACGTGTTGTATCCGATGAGCATAAATTAAATGCGACCCTGGATTCCATGGCCATTAAATTTCGGGATAGGGGTTACCGCAAACGATTGTTGGAAGAAGACATGGACAGGGTTCGCGGTCTTGACAGGAGTAAACTACTGTCTCTACGGAAAACTGTCGCTAAATCCGACAGTATTCCGTTTGTCTCAGTGTACAGTGAACTTAGTCCCTCGATTAACAAGATCCTTAGGAAACACTGGGATCTGCTGGGCTCTTGCTTTAACCGCCTCACGTCCGCCCATAGGATATAAACGTCCTATGGGTGGACGTCTATTTCTGACAGCACGTTTTAGAACGTCCTGTCAGAAATAGCAGCTGCACGCTAATCGTGCAGCTGCTGATCGGGTTGCCCGCTGTCAGTGACAGCAGGGCAACCCTAAGACAAGGCAGGGACAGTGCCCAGGTGTCCCTGCCTTCACGATCGCTGCAGACACAGCGCTCACCGAGCGCTGTGTCTGCAGAGATGGAAGCGCTGTGCGCTTCCTGTTCCGGCCCGGCGGTCATGTGACCGCCGTGACCGGAGTGTGCAGGAGCTGTGTGAGGTCTCTCAGAGACCTCGATCAGCCCTGCTGTGAGGCTGTACAGCGCAGGATTGCTGCTGTACAGCCTCTATAGGGGTGCATTTCTTCTGTAACTGGGGCTACTACGTCAGCCCCAGTTACAGGAGAAATCAACTGTGAAAAAAAAAAGAAATAGTGAAGCAAATGTCCCCCAGAGGTCTTGTATGACCTTATGGGGGACGAAAAGTGTAAAAAAAATTAAAAAAAATAAAGGGTTGAAAAAATAAAATAAAATAAAGTTTCACATGTAAAAAAAAAAAGTTCCCAAGTAAGGAATAAAAAAATAAAATTAAAAATAGAAAAAATAAAATAAAATAGACATATTAGGTATCGCCGCATCCGTAAAAACCAGCTCTATAAAAGTATCACATGACCTAACCCCTCGGGTGAACACCGTAAAAAAAAACAAAAAAAAACTGTCAAAACAAGCAATTTTTGTCACCTTGCATCACAAAAGGTGCAACACCAAGTGATCAAAAACGCGTATGTCCCACAAAATAGTACCAATAAAACCGTCACCTCATCCCGCAAAAAATGAGCCCCTACATAAGAAAATCTCTCAAAAAATAAAAAAACTATAGCTCTTAGAACATGGAGACACTAAAACATCATTTTTTTGGTTTCAAAAATGCTATTATTGTGTTAAAGTGAAACAAATAAAAAAAAGTATACATATTAGGTATCGCCGCGTCCGTAAAAACCAGCTCTATAAAAATATCAGATGACCTAACCCCTCGGGTGAACACCGTAAAAAAAATAAAAAAAAACCTGTGTCAAAACAAGCAATTTTTGTCACCTTGCATCACAAAAGGTGCAACACCAAGTGATCAAAAATGCGTATGTCCCACAAAATAGTACCAATAAAACCGTCACCTCATCCCGCAAAAAATGAGCCCCTACATAAGAAAATCTCTCAAAAAATAAAAAAACTATAGCTCTCAGAACATGGACACATTAAAACATAATTTTTTTGTTTCAAAAATGCTATTATTGTGTAAAACTTTAATAAATGAGAAAAAGTATACATATTAGGTATCGCCACGTCCGTAACAATCTGCTCTATAAAAATGTCACTTGACTGAACCCCTCAGGTGAACGCTGTAAAAATAAATAAATAGAAACTGTGCTAAAACAACCAATTTTTTTGTCACCTTGCCCCATAAAGTGTTATAATGAATGATCAAAAAATCATATGTACCCAAAAATAGTACTAATAAAACTGGCACCTTATCCCCTAGTTTCCAAAATGGGGTCACTTCTTGGGAGTTTCTACTGTAAGGGTGCATCAGGGGGCTTCAAATGGGACATGGCATCTAAAAACCATGTGGAGTTCCTTTTCTTCTGCGCCCTGCCGTGTGCCCATACAGCAGTTTATGACCACATGTGGGGTGTTTCTGTAAACCGCAGAATCTGGGTAATAAATATTGAGTTTTGTTTGGCTGTTAACCATCGATGTGTTAAAGAAAAAAATTGATTAAAATGGAAAATCTGCCAAAAAAGTGAAATTTAAAAATTTGATCTCCATTTTCCTTTAATTCTTGTGGAACGCCTAAAGGGTAAACAAAGTTTGTAAAATCTGTTTTGAATACCTTGAGGGGTGTAGTTTCTACAATGGGGTCATTTATGGGGGTATCCACTATGTAGGCCCCACAAAGTGACCTCAGACCTGAACTGGTCCTTATAAAGTGGATTTTGGCAATTTTCTTAAAAATTTGAAGAATTCCTTCTAAACTTCTAAGCCTTCTAACGTCCTAAAAAAATAAAATGACATTTCCAAAATGATGCCAACATAAAGTAGACATATGGGGAATGTTAAATAATAAATATTTTATGAGGTATCACTTTCTGTTTTTAAAGCAGAGAAATTGAAATTTAGAAAATTGCGAATTTTTCAAATTTTTGGGTAAATTTGGGATTTTTTCATAAATAAAGGTGAAATATTTTGACTCAAATTTATGACTATCATGAAGTACAATGTGTCACGAGAAAACAATCTCTGAATGACTTGGATAAATAAAGGCGTTCCAAAGTTATTACCACATAAAGTGAGATATGTCAGTTTTGCAAAATTTGGCCTGGTCAGGAAGGGGGCAAAGGGCCCAGATGGGAAGTGGTTAAGGAGATTCCTGAGTTTCAACGTCCACCACTGTTCTCCTATCTGCGCTCAAGGAATTTACGAGATCAGTTGGTTAAAGCCAACATTGGCTCCAAGGGGTCCTCCAGACAAACTACATTGACGCAGCCCGGCTTGGGCTGTTTTCCCTGCTTGGGGTGCGTCAATTGTAGGTATATCTGTAAAGGGAGAACATTCGTTCATCCCAGCACGGGTGAGTCTTATGACATCTTGTTTCATCTTACTTGCGACTCAAGTTACGTTATATATGTGTTATCCTGCCCGTGTAACCTACTTTACATGGGTGAGATGACGATTGAGCTTAAAACCCGCTTAAATAATCATCGCTTGAGTATCCGTAAGAAACGTCTTGATCTACCGGTATCCAAGCATTTTACTGAAGCCAGACATAGGGAGGGAGACCTGAGGTGTTGGATCCTTGATCATATACCTCAGCCCAGACGCGGTGGCGACAGGTCCAGGTTACTTAAGCGCAAGGAATTAAGTTGGATCCATAGATTGAATAGTCTAAAACCCAACGGTCTAAACGTAGAATTCAACTTTGGGGATACCTTATGAAGTGTGGTTTGCCTCCTATATCTAGCGGATCGCTCACTAGTGACTTGTGTAGACACTAAGAGAGTTTACATATCTCAATATTTTTGTCTCAATAGTAATTCTTTTTTCTCTTTTTTATTATAGATCACTTGTATTCAGCACCAGGAGGGTTGGAGCATGTGGATGAAGTGGACGCAGCATCCCATCTGGGAGGGGGTCATTCCAATACGCAATATGCAATTTTATAATTTACTTTTTATTTTTGTGTTTTTTTACAACTCCTTGGGACCTGTATATTTTACTATAATAGCCTTGATGGTGTAACTTATTTGTATATCAGTTCGCTTTATCAACTATAGGTCTGTCCTGTGGCATCTGTGTACCTGCAGGAGGAGAATCCCCCTGAGTATGACTGCGGCTTGACATCCTGGACAATACCCCACTTTAAACCGCAGTTTTCCGTGGCTGTTGTGGGAGGTTGCCTGGAAATAGCATGTGGGCACCCTATCCTTTAAGGTTGTCCCTACTTGTCAAATGTCGCAATACTCAAATTCTGTAGTAGGTCTGATGCTTTTTCACAGGATTAATTGCCTTCATTTGTATTGTATCTGTGCTTGAGAAAGGCTCATTTTTGGAGCCGAAACGTTGCACCGCATGGGTGAATAAAAGGTATTTTTTGCTTTCATCTTACTGGAGTGCTGTCCATTTTCTGGATCCATTGGTTTGGGTAAGAAGTCCATTCCCCTGGAACGTGCACCCTATTTTTTTCATTTAGGCCAGTGCCGCCATTTTTCTTGAATTTTTTTATATATATATATATATATATATATGTCCCACAGGATAAAAGAGAGATGATTCAAAAGTAAGACAATATCCGCACTAAGAAGGAAGGTCAGATATGAGCAGGGTACTTGAAAGGGAAACCATAGCAGAAGGGACATAAAGAGAAAAGGGTACAAAGAGGATGGAAAATGTACCATAACAAGCCTAAACATCCTTCAATAAATCAAGAAAAAGATATACGGTCATTCATTACAGTCATTCATCCCCTTTGGTTTCAAGGTGTTGAGCCTGTATGTTCATTGGGATTCCTTCTTTCTTATCATCCTGTCCCAATCTCCCCCTCTCATGGGAGGTGGGATAAGCTCAACACCCTGGAATCTTAGAAGAAATGGGTGACCCATCTAAAAGACTTAACTAGAACTACAGCTTTATACGGTACATGTGTTGCTAAGGGTTAGAAAAGAGAAATATTGTTACTCATATAGGACATTATTTGGCATCTTGCAGGACTCTTTGTTAACAGTCACCATCTTAGGTGGATAAAACATAATTTTCATCTTTGTGAAATTCAGAACGTTCCTATAACATCTTGAACAGCGCAGCTCAAGGTCAAATTGACTGCTTAGATCAACCATCTTGAAGGTTTGTGGCGCAACCTCCCAAGACCAATGAAGAAAATCCACCTTAAAACATTTACATTTTGGGCCTGCTAGCACCCATTACTAGTGCATTAATGGCAAATACTTATCTTGCAACATGAACATCTATTCCGCAGTACGCCTGGCGAGTACAGTGCTCCCTGTCATAAGAGCGGCTGCCATTGTTGCTGATAGAAAGGTAAGGTTCTCTAGATATGTCCTGTCCTTATACTTGTCAAACAGCTAGAATGATTGATATCTATTGGGATTGTGCACTTTTCTCCACAGAACAAGTCAGCAAATTGTCAATGTAACATCAACATGCAGAACCCGCCGTTGAACACCTTCCCTATGGTGAGACTTAAAACTTTCAAAAACATCTATAACAGAAAAGACATCAGTGTGGTTACCAGGGCATTAATGGCCAGAAGACCAGGCCCAAAACAGAAGAAAATGACATCTGCATCTATGCCACAAGTAAACCACCTCTTACTGATGTGTTATACTGTGAACTATTCCATCATTTTACTTGAATCTTGTATTACTATCATCATCATATTTTTAGATCCACAAAAATCTTAAATAAAACTTTGAAAAAAACTGAGTGTGACTGGTATGGATACGTCATGGGGTATATTTTTGAATAACGGATGGGAACGTGCTGGACCACTGAGGCTGCTACTTTCTGTGTTATAAATTACAGATGATTTGGGCACTGAGTAACATTTAAGTTGCTAAGTGTATCATTTAGGCAGATTCTAGGGTCTGGGATTTAGGAGTGACTGTAGAGACCAGGAGTGGCCACTTCTGTACCACAGTATAAAGATAGGTGTCTGATTGGTGGGAGTTGGACTGCTGGGGCCACTGCTGATCACAGGAAGGGGGGCTCTCAGTTCCCCTGTTTTAATAGTTCGGTGATACTCCTTTCACTGGAACTGCAGGATATAGCTGTGTGCTTATAGTCTCCCATAGGGTTAAATAGAGCCACAGCTTGCATGGGTGACCAACTAAGTGGCATAACTAGAAATGACTGGGCCCCACAGCAAATTTTTAATGCCCCCCCCCCCAGCAAATTCTTTGCAACCCCCAACTCATGTGCAACCCCCTACTCCTGTGCAAACCTAAATCCTGTGGCTAGTCAAAATCGCTCTCTCAGACGAGGCCCAGCAGCCGCTCCGTCCTTTTCCTGTATTTAATGCTATTTCAAAATACTGTTGAGGGGGACCTGACAATGAAATCTTTTAGTCTCCTCCTGGGTGGGCCACTTCTAAGTTGGGGCCCCAAAGCAGCCGTTTCCACTGCTTCCTCAATAGCTACGCCCCTGTGACCACCACTCAATTCAAATTGGGGTACTCAGAGCCCTTTGTTCTCATGATCAGGTCTTACCCCTGATGATCCTGTCAATAGGGATAAGTGTTTTTAATGAGACAGCCCCTTTAAAGAGAATTTCTAGGAATTAAATATTGATAACCTGTCCTAAGGATAGGCTGTCAATATCTGATCATTGGGGGTCTCACTCCTTACACCCCTACCAATCAGCTATTTGAAGAGTTTCTGCGGGCTTCTCATAGCATACCCAGCACTGCACTGTGCATGGTATAGTTGCTGCTTGCTATTACAGCCAAAGCAAATTCACTTGAATGGCACTTAGCTGTCTATAGGCCATGTGACTGATGAATGTAACTCTCACAAAGTGCCACAGCCTTTTCAAACAGCTGATTGCCGGGGGTATCTGGAGTCGGATGCTAAAAATCTAATTAGGGATCCATATTTAAGCCTTAGACAACCCCTTTAAGCTAAAAATACTGGCACAAAGTGCTGCTTTCAGATCATTGTCATTCAATTCACTTGTATATGTCAAACAGTGCATTCATTTTTTATATAGCATTTATATTACGGTATATGTAGTATGTTATGGTACATTATAACATGAAGAATACATTACAGCAAGATTTCAAGGTCTGCTGGTGGTTCACCAATGGTCAAAGTTTATGACAAATTAAAAAAAATGCTCATCTTTTTTCTCCTGAGTCCTGAACTAAAGATAGCATAAAAACAGAAAACAAATAAATCAGTTATGTTGCAAAATGAAATTCATGTGTAGCAGAAGACATCAGCATATTTAATCCTAGTAAACCAACAACTGAGAATGAATCACAATTTTATCACACTGTGATTCAAAACTTTGTATACACTGACTTCTAGTGGTCATTGGTAATATTGCAACCTTTTCCAAATGTCTAAAATACATTGCTATCTAGAGGCATAAAGTAATATTACAGTGATTTCCCATGTTTTTCGGAAAGTGATGTTTTTTTGTCAGCTTTTACACTTTGGGAAAATTGGGTATGTATAAAATCACCCACTACCAAAAACAATTGATTCATGACCCAATGATAATCTGTTTTGAGAGATTCATATTTTTTTTGACAGGGGTTTTGCTGATATATAAGTTTGGAAACTAAGGGCTAGATCACACTGAGTTTTTTTGTGCGTTTACTGTGTCAAAATCAGTGCCAGAAAACAACATATCATTACTTTTCTCCTATCTGATCTTTGGTGGTTTGACTACTTGGACCTCTGGCGATCGTGAGAACACAGGTCACAAAGTGCCACATGACAATGTAGCGGCCATATTCACAGTGGTACTTCTCATGATTGCTAGGGGTCAGGCCCCCAGCGATCAGATACTTAATGTCACGGCCTATTGTGTACGCTGTGACACTGTTGCCACACTTGCGGTTGCCCCTGTCTGGTGCTGTAAGGGTTAACTCCCTGACTGGGTGTGGTCACTTGGCTAATATCTTCTGTGGTTTCCTGGCTGGAGTCAGTTGTACTTCAGCTGTGGTTGGTGCTGGAGCTCTGCTCCAGTCCAGGGTGTTCCATCTGTCCAGTGAGGGCCACCCTTGTGGTCATCAATGTCATCCCGGTGTCTCCTTCCCTTCCTGTCCCTATTTGTATGGAGTGGGTTATGTTCAGGGTGTTTGTATGTCTAGTTTGGTGTTACATGTCTGGTGGTGTTTGGTGTCCAGCTTGTTTACTAGACATTCCCCTGTCTCATGTTATTGCAGCTATGAGTGTCCTGGGTTCCTGTGTGGTTTGTGGTGTGTGCTGTGTCCTTTAATGTTGGTGTGGACAGCAGCACTAGTGCACAGGTTCCAGTCAGTGTGTCTGTGGCAGGTAGGTGTGTTACTGGTCTCGCTTACCTGCCATCTCCTTATGCTGTATGTGTTCCCCTCTCCTTGCAGCCTGGCCTCAGATAGAGACTCCTGTTCCTCCATTACTGGGATGAACAGGTCGTCTCTTCCCTGCTCCTTGGTGAGGGATTACCAGGGCGACTTAGGGTCTCTAGGAATCCTGAGTATGAGTGGTCCTACCATCGGGGTCCGCTCGTACAGTGAGGAGTCAGGGAGAGGATTAGGGACGCGGTAGGAGGTGACCTGCTCCCTTATTACTCCTTTTGGCCAGGCTGATCCCCTTTTACCCTTTGACACCGCACGGTGGGGAGTTTCCCCCACTCCCCACTTTGACACTTAATAATTATTTTTTATAGCGATATTTCTTAGAGTGACATAACTGTACATCATGAGCATTAAGGAAATGTATGTAGTGGGTTCACGTGCTGAGCTCCCTCCATATGCGGTGGGTGTCGGCTGCAATACAGCAGACACGTGATGGCAGTGCCATTTAACCATACCTCCCAATTTTAGAAAATTGTAGAGCGGCAATCTGTGCACACCATGACAATTATTTTCATACTAGGCCCAAAGCATAACTATACACACCGAAGTCCCCCTAATGCACCTACATATCAATTATTCCCCCTTTACATGAGCATATAGTAGTAATGCCCACATTGTCAGTGTTAAAGCTCACATTTGCCCCCTTCACTGTAATGCCCAGATATGTGCCCCCTTCACAGTTGCTATGCCCAGATATGCCCCCTCACAGCAGTTATGCCCAGATGTGCCCCCTCACAATAGTTATGTCCTGATGTGTGCCCACTGAAAATACTTATTCCCTGATATCTGCATGGAGTTTGTATGTTCTCCCCGTGCTTGTGCTAGTCTGGTTTCCTCCCACACTCCAAAGACATTATGATAGTGAACTTAGATTGTGAGCCCCATTGGGGACAGCTTGATGCTAATGTCTGTAAAGGTCTGCAGAATATAGTAGCGCTATATAAGTGCATAAAATAGAAAAAATTTATAAATATGTGCCCCTTCACAATAGCTATGACCAGATCTGTGCCCCCCTCAGAGTAGTTATACCAAGATATGCGTCCCCGTCACAGTAGATATGCCAAGATGTGCCCCCTCAGTATAGTTATGCCCATATATGCCCCTTCACAGGAAAAATAAATAAATTCAAACAGTAAATAGTCACCTATTTCCTCTGATGATCACAGCTCAGCTGCCAGCGCTCCCCAACAGCAGGCAGGATGCTGTCATACATCGCGCTTGCTGTGTAGGAGGAGCTGACTCCTCCTACACAGCTAGCAGCATCAAATGGCGCTCTTTTCCTGCCTATCAATTCAAAAAGTGTGGTGTGAGTCTCAGATGACATTAGCTGGGCACAACAGGTAAAAGATTAGGGCTTTGTAAAACCAGTAAAACACAGCATAATAATAAGAGGACTTACTTTTCACACTGGCATGTGATGGTCTCAACATATTGGGCACTAAAATGGCATATCGTATGTGGAAAAATAGCAATTTTCACTTTGCACCTGTGGGCTCAAAATGCTCATTACAACCCTTAATAAATACCGTGAAGGGTGTAGTTTCCAAAATGGGGCCTCCGTTGCTCATATCAGGGGAGTCAGAGGGGTGAAAATGGGGATATGTCCGGGTTCAGCTCTGAACTCGGACCACCCCTTTAACTTTTATTAACTCTTTCTGGGTTGGAATTATTTTTATTTACTAACTTTTTTTAACCATTCAATAGTGCCACAAGGGGACTATAATAGGTGATCTTTTGATCGCTCCTAAAATACTTTGAAATATTCCTGTATTGCAATGTATTTTAATGTCAGGGGAGACCCAGCCTGCTGGGAAATACTGGAGGCACGTCTTGGGTCTTCACTAGGCCCTAGCCTGCCTGCCCTGATATTGGCACCCTGCAATCTCAGGTGTGGATGGGAGACAGAGGGAGTCTACTCCCTCTGTAACTGCTCACATGCCACGGGTGCTATTGCCCAAGGAATGTAAGGGGTTAAACAGCCCATGTCTCAGGGAGACCCGTGCAGTGCTTAGACTAGGCCGCTGTAAAAACACAGCATCCCAGCCTAAGGACCCTTAGTGACAGCCGTAAAAAGGCGTATTGGTGGTCACTAAATGGGTAAAGTAATAAAACAAAATAGAAACTATACAAATTTAGAATCACCTTAATCTTAGCAACCTTAAAAAAACCTTGGTGGAATTGTGGGCTTTTTTCAATTTCACAGAAGATTTTTTTTAGTTAAAATTATCCCTCATATATGAACAAAAATGTAAAATGAATAAAAATGTAAAAAACGAAAATGTAGAAGATATTTGGTTGCTATGGTAACTTTGTAAAGGCTCACAGGCCTGCCATATTTTAAAGTTCCTATTGAGCACTGTCTCAAGCCAGAATCTGCAGGAACATAGCAATTTTGCCATAAACTGCAATAGTAAACCATTGCAGTCTATTGATAAAAGCTCTAAGCTCTGATCTAATGAGTACATAAAAATAAATGAATAAAGGCCCTCATATGGGATGAATGAATTTCAAAAATTTGTTTTGTGCCCGATTTACCGAATTAAATTATGTTCCGAATCAATTGTACCCAAATCAAAACTGCTCTAATTGGCCTGAAAACTGGTATATGAGTATAGTATTGCTATAAGGTCTTGTAGGACTTTTTTTCTCTCCATTCTTTTTTTTTAAAGTTTTACTCTCCCTCCATCCTTCCGCTCCGTACCAAAGCCCACTTTGGATTACTATTTTAACCACCTAACTGTTTTGCAGAAAGTGGAAGGGCGAGGACTGCTTTAGATGTTGCTATCTCCTGAATGTTAGCAGCTAGAAACATGCAACTTGTCTTGTTTGAAAGCTGGCATTCCAGCTAAGATCTACACAACAGAGGCGAAATCACTCTTAGAAATTGAGTCGGGAATAATCGCGGGTAAAACCTGCTTTTACTTTCACTTTCAGCTACATTCACATCATCCCGATTTCTAACAGTGATATCTTCCCCTGTACTGAACATATTGATGTAATTCTGGTATTGTTTGAAAGCTTTCAAACAATACAAAACCCATATCTGGTACCAAACCAGAGATCTGAGCAGATAAAGCAGCCGCCCCTCCCA
Organism: Bufo bufo; assembly: GCF_905171765.1. Taxonomy (NCBI): domain Eukaryota; kingdom Metazoa; phylum Chordata; class Amphibia; order Anura; family Bufonidae; genus Bufo; species Bufo bufo. Next base: position 537,410,645 of record NC_053390.1, on the reverse strand, counting down.
TCCCATTAAGTCTGAAGAAGAATGAGGGAGCAGTTGCAGAGCTGACAGGGTGCAGGAGGAGAGAAAAAACTGTAAACATATATAGAAATGTGACATTATCATCCTTATAATGACCTAGATAATAAAATTATACTATTTTTACCACACAGTGAACGCCGTAAAAAAAAGTTATTTAATACACAATATATACCCCAAAATGGTTCCTAAAAAACCTACGATTAATCCCGCAAAATAAAAAAAAATTTAGAAAAAAAAAAGTAAGTTATGACTGCTAGAACACAAAGGGGGAAAATATTATTGGTTCTTAAGGCTATGCTTAACAGCATTAAAATCAAGGTATTTGAACGAATCAACTTCTGATCTATGATCCGAAGGTCGATTCGCTCAAGCCTGGTGTCAATTTTACCTTGCCTTGTTGCTGTGGTGCAGGCAAGCAAAACATTGACCCAGTAGTCCATTGAAAAACATGTACTGTTCCTGCCTGTAACATCTGCTCCAGGTATCCACCATGTGATAGTACAAGGCAGGGATGGCTTTTTTTGAAAAAATAATTGAAGCTAGGTATGAGAGTGAGGCTTAGAGCGTGCCATCAGCTGCTGCAGTGCTGGAGAGCAAAACACTGACCCAGTAGGCTATAAAAGACATATACTGTCCCTGCCTGTAACATTTTTTGGGGACAAAATAATAGCAGCCAGGTATGAGAGTGAGGCTCCAAGCATGCCATCAATCTCTAAAGGCTGTAGAATCCACTTAGTGGTATGGCAGTGACTGCACCACGAGAAACTTGGCCAGGTGGGAATTAAGCTTGCACACCATCAGACTGCAGGCAATGTAGATTTGTTTCTAGATATCAAGGGGAGAAAAACAGAACTGGATTGCACATCCACAATGCTATGCTTTGATCTAATTAAACTTGCTTCTCAGTGCCATATTAAAGTGTACAGCCCCCCATACTACATGCTGTACAAGAGGCATTAGTCTACGTTTTGATCAAAAGGCATAAGCCCACTCACCACGCCAAGGTCGCCTCTTTGAGTGGGACATACTCTGACAAAAAGGCACAGCACAATGCGGTGACAAAGCGGCACTGCCCTAGTAGGCGGCAGGACTTAGGAGTCAAACAGCAACCCTGCTGTCTCACAATGCCACCCATGGCACTGGGTCCCACCAACCCACCAGCACAGCGCCACAAAAACAAAGGCAACCACGCAGTACTGCACCAAGTGAATTGTGGATGTGCGATCCAGTTCTGTTTTTCTACCCCTGATATATGCAATTTGAATCTTTCTTCTTTATTACTGGTATCAGCACTTCTCCCATTCGGCACAGGTGGTTTTAATTTCACAGAAGTCTGCATCTACACTCACCTAAAGAATTATTAGGAACACCTGTTCTATTTCTCATTAATGCAAATATCTAGTCAACCAATCACATGGCAGTTGCTTCAATGCATTTAGGGGGGTGGTCCTGGTCAAGACAATCTCCTGAACTCCAAACTGAATGTCAGAATGGGAAAGAAAGGGGATTTAAGCAATTTTGAGCGTGGCATGGTTGTTGGTGCCAGACGGGCCGGTCTGAGTATTTCACAATCGGCTCAGTTACTGGGATTTTCACGCACAACCATTTCTAGGGTTTACAAAGAATGGTGTGAAATGGGAAAAACATCCAGTATGCGGCAGTCCTGTGGGCAAAAATGCCTTGTGGATGCTAGCGGTCAGAGGAGAATGGGCCGACTGATTCAAGCTGATAGAAGAACAACGTTGACTGAAATAACCACTCGTTACAACCGAGGTATGCAGAAAAGCATTTGTGAAGCCACAACACGCACAACCTTGAGGCGGATGGGCTACAACAGCAGAAGACCCCACCGGGTACCACTCATCTCCACTACAAATAGGAAAAAGAGGCTACAATTTGCACAAGCTCACCAAAATTGGACTGTTGAAGACTGGAAAAATGTTGCCTGGTCTGATGAGTCTCGATTTCTGTTGAGACATTCAAATGGTAGAGTCCGAATTTGGCGTAAACAGAATGAGAACATGTATCCATCCTCTGATGGCTACTTTCAGCAGGATAATGCACCATGTCACAAAGCTCGAATCATTTCAAATTGGTTTCTTGAACATGACAATGAGTTCACTGTACTAAAATGGCCCCCACAGTCACCAGATCTCAACCCAATAGAGCATCTTTGGGATGTGGTGGAACGGGAGCTTCGTGCCCTGGATGTGCATCCCTCAAATCTCCATCAACTGCAAGATGCTATCCTATCAATATGGGCCAACATTTCTAAAGAATGCTATCAGCACCTTGTTGAATCAATGCCACGTAAAATTAAGGCAGTTCTGAAGGCAAAAGGGGGTCCAACACCGTATTAGTATGGTGTTCCTAATAATTCTTTAGGTGAGTGTAAGTGGTAATTGACCTGTAGCTTCTGATAGCAATGGGCATGTTGTGTTAGACAACTGTTCACATGGTGCAGTACTGCATGGTGGCCTTTGTTTTTGTGGCGCTGTGCTGGTGGGTTGGTGGGACCCAGTGCCATGGGTGGCATTGTCAGACAGCAGAGTTGCGGTTTGACTCCTGGGTCCTGCCGCCCAGCAGATAGAGATAAATGACAGCATTATCTTTAGTATATGGGAAAATATTGCTGTTAGAAATCAGGGTGCAGTGAATGCAGCTGAAAGTGAAAGTAAAAGCAGGTTTTATTATAAACGACTCGATTTGTAACATTGTTATCTCCTGCTGATGTTCTGCTAATACTGTCATTTTGGCTACCGATTAGGAGATACGAGCAGCTAAAGCAGGCCCTCCCCTTCTGCCTGAGCTGGACTCGACCCTTCTTCCTGAGCAGGCAAAACAGTTAAGCACTTTTCCCAGAGTCCGAGCTCAGCTTGGGCAAAACAGTTAGGTGGTTAAAAGGGGTATGTTACCACGATTTTGGAGTATAAGAACAACAGATTGATATTTTTGTTTTTTAACTCCCCTTCTTTTCCTCTGCTCTCAGCCTCAAACTGCACTGAAATACATTGTTCCGGACTGTTGAGCACACGCTCTTGAGTCCTCTTTGGTCTATGTGTTAAGCTCAGCAGTCTGGAGTGTGTATTTGGACTACTACTCATCTAGTACTGCAGATAATAGTCCAAAATAGTAGTGACAGATTCCATTTAAAATACCATTAGTCAGCATCAGAGACTCTGAATATCTCACTCTATCTTCATTTAGAAAAAATATAGAAACACACACACAAATAAATTACAAAGAATATTTTATTGTCCAGAGTTGTGTTTTTAATCCTTAATATCAGAGTTTATATGTGGTGAAGTTTTTGTGTCTGTGTATAGAAAACAAGAGCAAATCAACACAGTGGACAACACAGAAGTGGCATGCGTTATATGGGCAAGATATTTGATTCAGATGTTTCACACGCCATGCTTAGCAAAAACCATGCTGGAGGAAGATATGTCCAATTTATTAAGAGTCGCCTACCTCTTAATAAATTTGTCTCATCTTCTGTTGTTTGTGTGGTGAAACTGAAATGTACTCTAGCCAGGAGCTGGAGCAGCTTTCTTGTGTAATGTGCGCCAGTTAAATGAGTCAGGCCACACAGCTCCTGCCCATGGTCTGCCTCCTCCTGTCCACATCCCGCTGACATTTTCGAAGTGATAAAAATTTGCAAATGTTGTCAAATTTTTGACAAAATTTGTGACTTTTGTATGCCACAAAACTTGTATACAGCTATAGTAAATGACCATCTTAAACATAGATGGGCAGTCTAAACATGTGTCAAATTTATCAAGATGGCTCATACTGTATGATACATTTACTGCATGGCTCGACACGTCCACCAAAATTTTGCCATACATATCCTATCTTAATCCATGCCTTCTTATCAAACTGGAAAACTGAAACAGGCAAGCTAGGTGCAGTGGAATATTCTGTTTGTCACACTTGCTTCATAAATAGATCTAAGACTTGATGCAACATTACGTGCAAGAAATGCTCCAAGTGGCATTTTGACAAGGTTTAGGCGCAATTACACAAGTAAATTCACCCCAATGTGTTTTAGGCAATCATAATACATTGGACCTGACATGCAGTTAAAGCAACATAAAACAAGGCTGTACAGGCTTCTTATTGGCACACTCCTTGCAGAGACTTGGCTATATTTACTATGGTGCTTTGGACTTACATTTCCATATCATGTTAAAAATGGCAATTTGCCAATCTTAAGCAAGGCACTAAAAATCAATAAAATATGTAATCTTACGTAGGCCATCAGATTTAGTTAAATTTCTTTACAACATACAAAAAAGGAATTTTCTACAGAAAAATACAGGTTAGCATATATACAAAACTTACAAAATTCACTTACAAAAATGGAGTTTATAAATAGAAATCATTTTGAAGGCATTTGGAGTCATTAAGGCTTTTGCTGCAGACTATAAGTTAGGGGTAATATGTTGTCTTTCTGTTCCTTCCATTAGGGCCTATGGAGGTTCATTATTCCCAGTAGCATCTATCACTTGAAAGGTTAGGGTGAAGCAATGACACATAGTGTGGTATGTCCTTCACCACAATTATGACATCTATGCCAAAAGCTTTCTCTCCTGGTATTTCTTTAATAAGCAGTAAAAAAAAAACGTTGTATCAGTAGCTGGACCATAACCCAATAGGAATTTCACTAATACCTTTAACCAACTGAAGTCTTCTGCTTGAGTTTTAAGGCACTATCAAAGAGATGTAATCAGTGGTGGAAGCATCTTTACATTCCCCGAAGATGCTGAAGGCACTTTTCTACTGACTAGGAAATCACTAGGTAAACTTTCTAACAGACAATTCAGTTGCTCCTGACCAAGTTTAATCTTATCGTCCAACTCCCTTTGTTCAATAAGAAGGGCTGATTTCATTTTCACAAAATGCCTGTAGTCCTGAAATTGTTCACTGGTGAGGTAGTTCCCTAAGATGTCTGTCACCAATTTCTCTCGACGATCTAAGTTTTCCTTCAGTTCTCGAGCATCTTCATGCTGTCCACAAAGTTGCTTTTTCTTTTCATTCCAGGTACTCTGCAACATGTTACAAAAATTGAATTAGGAACACTGAAATAGCACATAGCACAATACAACAATACATATTTGACATAAAATCTAGAATTTCTATGCTGTTCATTAATGCATTGTGTGGGGATTCGCTCTGGTAGACAGGACAAGGGGACGCAGTATAGAGGAAAAGACCAGTTTGTAACTCAAAAAAACGTCAGTGTTTTATTCACACTTACGGCAACAAAACAGTACAACAGTCCATTTGCAGTTTTGGTGTTTGTTCAGACCTAGACAGTTCATACAGCAACACAGTCACATGTTATCCTAGGTGTTAGTTCACATCCGATCGGAATTGCTCAAGACAGAGCAGACCTACCAAACTCAGGCCTCCAGCCTAGCACACGGCTCAGATCCCAATCCAGCGATTGCCAGAGCTCCTCTGTCAGAGAGAAAGGTAATCACACCCAGCTGACACTGCCGGCTGGGCTTTTTATAGGCCAGTCAAGAACCTGCCTGGAATGTGGGGAGTAGTCACCCACCCAGCACTTTGACTACTCCCAGTAAGAGCCATCCCGGATATACAGCTATACTAAATAGCTAGGTGTCAAACAGCAACTGCTGCTTACACATGAAAATTGGCTTTTACTCCACTGAGGCCAGGAACCTCGGTGACACATACCTTCCGTCAACGACAGACCCTTGCGCCTTCCTACACTTGCTATAATGATATGTAAATGTGTGGGCTAAAAGCAGATGTTCATATGGTCTTACAAGTTGTATGTCAGTACCTAAGAGGCTGTGGTACTGTGACATTAAAGAGGACCTATTATGGGTTTATGTATTACAAACTGGTATGCTTACCAGATCGTGCAGCTCCTATAGATGCAAACACTTTTTTTTTTTTCAAAAATATTCCTCTGTTCTGGCACTGTGCCCCCCTGATTTTGGAACCTGATATGCTAATTCAGAGTGTGCTAATCGTGCACTCCTGATTAGCTTGTCTGCCCCATAGGCTGATTTTAATTAGTTTCAGTATAAAGCTGTGGCTTGCTCTCACTATATCATTGTCTGGCACAAGAAAAGGTATGGAGTTGGCTTGGCATGCATGTTGGTACCTGCATCCCTTGGAAGTAATGGAGGCCATTATGGCACCATAAATGGTAAAAACCAGACTGGACCCAGCATGCATGTGGAACCAACACTTCCTGAACTTTATGGCAGCCATTATGGCGCATAACAGGTGGTATTTACAAGTTGTTTCACACTTGTTTGTTATGTATATAATTCCACATGTGTCAATTCATAGTTTTGATGCCTTCATAGTCATGAGGGTAAGGAGGACTCTTTGAATGAGAAGGTGTGTCCAGGCTTTTGGTCTGTACTGTATATGCTGTGAATTGTGAATAGTAATGCTTTCTAGTGCAATGTTTTTTTTTTGTTTTTTTTTGTAGTGTAATGCTTTAGTTTAAATGTCAGTTCTTGTTCCTCTGTCCATGGCATCTAGGATTGCTCCAAACAACTTTTCATTGTATTGTACATTGTATTACATTGTATTGTACAGTGACAATAAAGGCATCTTATCTTATCTTATCTTATTTAGTGTTAGGTTACCATCTTACAGAGATCGCCTTGACGTTCGGCAGACGGGCTCAAATGGTTTTGTACAAAATGCATTTGCCAAGCATCTCACTTTATAAATAAGCGTAGCATTAGCACTATACTTTTTGCGACTATGGCATTATTGTACTTTATCTGGTTTGCAAAGTGCTGTTGCATTGTCTTTTTTTTCTACAAGGAGGAGGAGACATTTGGTTTCCTTAGTGGGTGTAGCCTTCTCCTTGGCTGTGACGCCGGCCAATCTCAGCAGACTGCTCCACAGCCAGGGAGAAGATGAGCTGAAATTACCAAATCTCACAAGAACAGGCTATGTAAGATAGTACAGCAAGTACTATACTCACGTATATAGCCTGTTCTCGTAACTCTCTCGAGAACAGCTTACATTCTTCTTCTGGCTGTGGAGTGATCCGCTGCGATTGGATGGTGTCACAGCCAGGGAGAAGGAAACACCCTCCTCCCTGTACTGATACTCTGAATTAGCATATCAGGCGCCAAAAACAACGGGGGGCACAGCGGCGGAATGGAGGGGGTATTTTTTTTTTTTACTGTTTGCATCTATATGGGCTGAACTATCTGGTAAGCATACTAGTTTGTAATACATAAAACCTCTTTAAAGGGATTGGTGACATTTTATTTCCTTTGCTCAGCCACAAGCAGCCAATCAGCTTAGCTGATGTTTATGGCCAGCTTACAGTAGGAGGAAGAGACAGAGCAGTAGTCTGAACCTCTGATAAGACACAGAAGGTTAAAGGGGTTGGCAGCTTCACACCAGAGAATATTACAAAGCATTATATCTTACATCTTTAGCACAAGTTCAGGGCCATTTTTATGATTATTGAAGCCATGCTCCCTACCTCCCTGGCTACCCTCCTGTCAGGTCATGATATAGTGACAGATGGAAAGCATGCGACCAAATCATAACCATGCTTCCTACATTGAAGCACACTGTGCTTGACATAACATGCTGGCTATCAGCAGCCATCACTAGAGGGAGCTAAAAGGGTTTGTTAGCTGTGTATTCAAAAACAAAACAAAAAAACAATTATAATGTTAAAGTCAGTAAAATGCTATAATAAAATCTGTAATACTCACCTTACTAATCCCCGATGCCCCTGTTGCAACGCTTCCTGGTCCCACACTGGTATCTGTAATTCTAACTCCAGTAATGACATTCTGACATAGGCATGTGATCAGTGCTGCCAATAACAGGCTGAAGCACCATTGGGGCCAGAGATTGGCAGCAGTGGTCGCATATCCACGTGGAACATCATTGATGGAGCTGGAAGTACAGACACTGGCAGGAGTCCAGAAAATATCAAAATGGTAGCAGCGGGCAATCTTAAAAGTATTACTTATTTTATAACTTTTTAAGTGTTTTTCAAAAATATTTTATATAGCTGGACTAGTGGTTAATTCATAATGTGATACAGTAAACTGAATAAAACACCTTATGCAGTAAGGTCCTATATTCCCTATAGTCGTCACTGCCGTCAACTAGCAACATATATTTGAAATTTGGCTATAGATGTGGGTAGGGTTGAGCAGTGGCCTACATAGAGAAGTAAGGGCCCCATAGTAAGGATCAAACCAGGCCCCCCAAACAGGACAGAAGGGTTTCCGCCTTAACCCTTTTCAATGACCCTTGGGCCATTTTCCCACTGCCTCATTTGCTAAATGTTGTTCTTTTAGAGGGTAGAGTCCTGACCAAGTTTTCACCTCCAGTAGAAGAGGAGATAATCCCAACTAAGACTGGGCCCCCTCTTGCCCTGGGCCCCATAGCAGTCGCATGGTCTGCCGCTATGGTAGAATCAATTTGTCTTAGCAAGAGCTGTTCACCTGTGAGCGGATGTTCCACAGGTGAAGAAGTGCTGACCAGCCTAATGATTGACAGGGCTGGACATGTTTCTCAGCTCTGACCATCTGGGCACTACTTTCCTGCTCTGAGTAGCGGCATAAGCACTGAAGCTTAAATTGAGTTTTTGTGACTAGCAACTATGCATGCGCCGGTATACTTCTGGGTAGCGGCGCAAGTGCAGTAGCTGCTCCTGAAGCTAAATTTCGGCTTTGGAGCCTGCGTCACTACTTGGAACAGGGACATCGGGTTCAGATTGTCAAGGCTGGGCAAGATGTCTGTCTCTGTCAATCAACAAGCTGGTGGGCACTTCTTCACCTGCGGGGAGAGTTCCTCACAGGTGAGGAGCTCTTGCTAATGAGATGAATCGATTTGCTCATCCATAATTTGGAGCTCTATATCAGAAAAACATGTACTGTAGTAGGAAATCAATGAGCACAGAACTCTGAGCCAATTAAAATCAAAATGGTGTTTAAGGCTGGACATTCACTTTAACTGCTTCTAAGAGGTTAAACAGCCCAGATCTGAGGTAACTCCGATTCTGGCTATTGCTTACCCCCAGCATGGACACAGACCTGTGACCGCAACATCCGATGGATGTAACACTATGCTTATTTGCAGTAACATACCACTAAAATGGAAGTACAGTTAAGGCCACAAGTTCACTTAGAAGCTAGTGCATAAAGAGCTAGTTTCCATTAGAATAAAGAACGATTTATAACTATAACAAAATAAATAATATATTAATAAATAACAAATATGATGGAAATCTACTAATCTAACTCTAAAGCATGAAGAGAGGTTACTTGGTCGGATCCTCAGGAGTTTAAAACAGAGAAGCTGGCATAGTCTTAAGTTCGCCCAAGACCTTCTAACCCTAGCAGGTCACTGAATTCAGATAAAATATAATTGAATATTTACCCGTTCTTCAGCATTGGTATCTGCTTCTAATGTGTTAAGTACATTTTCCACCTTGGCCAAACGTCCTGAAAGTGACAGCAGAAGATTCACTACTTTGTCTAGATCTCCAATGAACATCTTATACTTGTCAAACTCATTCGGTTTGCAGAGTTTCTCAATCACTGCCTCCATCTCTTCTCCAAGACTGTTGTTAAGCTTTATGTCAACCAGAAGACTTTCTTTGGCATGCTTCAAAATCTCAAGTTTATTGTTAAGGCTGGCAATCAATTCGGCCTGTTAATAAAAGAGAGATATTTCACCCATAAAGATGCTTTCCATGACCAACAAGATTGCAAAATTGTACAACAAATATATTCCATGCATGAATATCAGATTAGAAAATTAATACATTTTTTGGTGTTTGGTAGTGTTAGTGTAAAGAGGCAGGGGATGTATAGACATTCACACATGGCAGACTTGGGGACCATCTTTAAACCCTCGGTTGATTGGTACCCCCACTGGAGAGGATTTATGGGGTGACAGAGGGTTCCAACAAATTTATTGTCATGGTTGCTAGTGTTGAGCTTCAGCCCAAGCCCCAATGCCCAATGCATATGGCCCAAACAGCCAAACCACCTGACCTATGTAAATTACATTGTTTCCCTCCCTCCAGCTTACAGTCCCATGTAAATAACATCACACCATCTCCCCTGCCTCCTTCAACATACAGCCCTATGTACAAAACATCATTCCCTCCCTTCAGCCTCACCCAGCACACAGTCCCATGTAAGAAACATCACTCCCTGTCAAACCGCCTCCATCATACAGTCCCATGTAAGGTTACATGCACACGAATGTAAAAACAAAAATAGGCTGTTAGAAGCAGAAACACTGTCAACTTTTTTACGACCATTTTCTCGCCATCTGGCTGTTAAAAATGGATGAATTTCATTGGCTTATCCCAACCCTCCATAATGGCCCCAATTGTAAATAATGCCCCAATAGTGGCCCACAGCATTAATAATGTGGACCCCAGAATTTTCTTTTGACTGCCAAAAAATAAATAAAAAATACATACCTCATCCACTTTCCCGCAAGGGGACACTCACTCCTCACTGGACGCAGCAGGACCTGATGTGATCGTGTGATGTCATCACGCTGGGCGCCTGCTGCATCCAATGAGGAGTCGGTGTCCCCGGGCATTGGATGAGGTGAGTATTTTTTAAATTATTTGAACTCCTGAAATGTCATTTATCCGCACTGTACCTGTTTTTATCGGCCGTTATGCGGGTGCACTCCTGTCTAAACCGCGTTAAAAACGGTCCCATTGATTTAACCTCCAAAAACAGGACACGCCGTGTGAACAGCTACATAGACTGCAATTGGTTATAAAAATGGCTGTGTGATGGACGCAGGACCGGCTCCAGGTTCATGTGGGCCCTTGGGCGATAAAGTCTCAGTGGGCCCCCTTGTGGCCTTTTGCACGGCGCTTACAGCAATGAAACTGCATGTATTATAGATAAAATACCTTACACAGAGCATGCTACAGAGCGGATATATGTAAATCAGTCCTTATGTACCTACTTTTATTTTCTAACCAGTGTTTCAGTCCCTCAGGTCTACTCACAGATATGTGCCCCCTCACAGTAGATATGCCAAGATATGTGCCCCCTTCACAGTAGATATCCTAAAATATGTGCCCCCTCAAAGTTGATATGCCACAATATGTGCCCCCTCACAGTAGATATGCTAAGATATGTGCCCCTCACAGTAGATATGCCAAGATATGTGCCCCCTCACAGTTCATATGCCAAGATATGTGCCCAGTGCGCCCTTCACAGTGGTTATGCCAGATGTGCCCCCTTCACAGGAAGTCAAAAAAACAAACAATAAATACTCCTCGCCTCAGTCACCTGGCTCCTCCCATGATCTGCGCTCCCCATCAGCAGAAGTAGGATACTGTGACACATAACGCTGCTGTGTAGGAGGAGCAGAGGATGTTTCCCAGCCTGCCCCGCTCCTCCTCCTACAAGGAACAGCAGGACGATGTGTGAGGACATCGTGCTGTTGCTGCTGTGGAGAGCTGGCGGCTCAATGGTGGAGCGGGGAGCAAATAGTTCCCAGCTTCAGTGGCATGCCTACGGTGTTTGGCACCCGGGACAGGTCCTTTCTCTGGCACCCCTTCCCCCCCAAATACTTTAAAAAAATGATACTCCCTCATAGTAGTATTGCCCTCATTGTACAACCTTCACAGTAGTTTTGTACAGATGTGCGTCCCCTCACAGTAGTTATGCCCACATTGTGCCCTCTCACAGTAGTTATGCCCTCTCTGTACCCCTTTCACAGTTGTAATGCCCTATCTGTGCCCCCTTCACAGTAATGATCCTAATTGTGCCCAGGCCCCAAATGTTTTAACCTAGTGATGCCCCTGCCGTACAGCATTCAAACAAAGTTTTGAACGAAGCGACTTTGTTTTGAACAAAGTGACTAACACTAATGGCTGCTATTGACCATGGGATTTGAGGGATGAAACAACTTGGATCAGATTTATGTCCTACTGTATAATGGTCCTTATAGCAGTGTCAGCTGTAATAAACAACAGACACCTGCTATGGACAGTGTAAGCACAGCTCCAGCGCCCGCACTACCCCCGCACCATGCATTTACGACATTTGGCCCTAAGCAGCCAGCACGAGTAACAAATACGGCATTTCAATCACCAGGCACCGTACATCATGTACTATGTCTCAGCCACATATTAAGAGCCAGCACATCATTAACTGTGAGATCTGGATCTTTGCCACATTCGGGAACAGACGTCAATCAGTCTCTGCCCTCCAGTGTTTACAGGGTCTGTAGGGCAAGCACTGCCTGTAATATCCATCAGATGACTGTCTGCCGCATACCTGACCTACAAGGCCTTGTTTTGTTTTAATTAAAAGCTTTTGCTGTGATTCCAAAAAGCTAGCAGATATAATGCTATTGTGTACTTGCAAAACAAGTGGGCTTTGATTACCCAAATGAGACGTTCCCCTTGTAACGGCTATGTCCTTCATAGACAGCATAAGAAGCATGCCAATGTAATTAACAGCATGGCACTAATCACTTAGATCACTTACTCTTTCTCCACTCACATGTGCCCTGGCCTCCTTTTTGAGTTACAGGGCTGATTGCAGTGTTCTTCTGTTGCAGATTTGTCGTTTATAATATGGGCAGCGAACATGGACTATTACACCAATATCCTGACCTGACACATATGCATGGGGTAGATTTATCGAAGTGGTGTAAAGGAAAACTGGCTTCGTTGCCCATAACAACCAATCAGATTCCACCTTTCATTTTCTGAAGGAGCTTTGAAAAATGAAAGCTGGAATCTGATTAGTTGCTATGGATTGTTTTCCTTTACATCAGGTTTGATGAATCTGCCTCCACATCGTTTATTAATGCTCAAAAATGACAACAGCTACAATTAAATATAAAAATGAAGGCAAAGTCGTATGATGAACATACACATATTAATATAGTTTGGAAGGCTGGAAAAGGATATATATCCATCCAGTTCAGTCTACTATCCTGCCATGTTGAACCAGAGGAAGGCAAAAAATCCCATGAGATAGAAGACAATTTTCCTTATTTTAGGGGAAAATCCTTCAAATAGGGCAGTCAGAATTACTCCTTGAATAAATGACCCTTCTCCAGAAATCTAGTAACTATAATTTTATTACACTCCAGAAATATATCCAGGCCCCTCTTGAACTCTTTTAGTGAACTCCCCATTACCCCCTCCTCAGGCAGAAAGTTCCATAGTCTCACTGCTCTTACCGTAAAGAATCCTTTTCTATGTTTGTGTACAAACCTTCTTTCCTCCAGGCGCAGAGGATGTCCCCTCGTCACAGTCACAGTCATGGGGATGAATAGATGACCGGAAAGATCTCTGTACATAGATCCCTGATATATTTATACATAGTTATTAGAACTTCTCTATTCTCTTTTCTAGAGTGAACAACCCTAATTTTGACAGTCTTTCTGGGTACTGTAGTCCACCAATTCCAGTTATTACTTTAGTTGCCCTCCTCTGTACCCTCTCCAGCTCTGCTATGTCTGCCTTGTTCACAGGAGCCCAGAACGGTACACAGTGCTCGATGTGTGGTCTGACCAGTGATTTGTAAAGGGGTATATATCAAAATTGACTAAACCAACAGATTGGGCAGGGTCAGGATCAGCTGATGAGCAAATATGTATGGTTGCAGCCTGACATACCCCTGACAACAAATGTCCAGGGATAGAAGGAGTGGACATGTTGGTATTCACAAACCTAATCCATCACTGCTGAGGGAGATAAGCCACTCCCAGAGGTTGAGGAAGAGAGCTATTGCACAAATTCCTAAGCTAATGTGTATGGTGACAATTTTGTTCCTATGGATATCTGTTGTGTGAACCATTTTGATCCCACCAATATAAAAACCTACAAGCTTTGTAATGAAGGTCCAGTCAGGATTATTCAGGGTGTGAGATGAAATGTAGTCACACACGAGATGTAAAAGACCCTTAGTCGTGAGGTGTCACAGTAGAAAACAAGTTCAGCTAATTTTGTCAATTTGGTCCTTGTCTCTGAAAATGTTAAGGGGTTGTCCTGGATTTTTTTTAAATCCCACCCCCAGAGAAACGTATCTGCTCCCCGCTGCTTGGTTCGGACGTCCTGCCTCCTGAGTTCTATCGTTTTACAATTTTTTTCACCGATTGCCATGATCGATTCTTTACCTTCTTGTCATTCAGATTACGGGGCTCTACTCCTCCTGATCCCTCATTGTGTATGTCTGTGATCCTCTTCAGAAGTTCAGCTTCAGGAGCAGACATCAAATAGCACACAGACGACCGTACGCCGTTTTCTGTCCTATACGTAGAGGATAATAAACATCATTGATGACAAGGAAGAACATAACTCTTAAATGGTGCAAATATTTAAGAAATATGAAGATGTGGCAACTCGTGGAGCTGATGTGAGCTCTGCAATTCCTACTGGAATTCCACTGGGTGGAGGAGAGGGGTTTAAAACATGACCATCGTTAATACCCTTGTTAGGGGGTGAGTCTGTCAGAAAAACAGAAAAATAAAGAAAAAAACAGGATCTTTTTTTTTTTAAAAAAAAGCACATCCTGTACATCAGTTATGCACATTTGTCACTTGATCCATTTCTGTCTGAGGGGACTTTTTTTCTGTGCAAAAAAACAGATCTCAGACGGAAATGGCTCGAATCGATGTCAAATGTGCACAGGATCCGTTTTTTTTTACAGGATCATTTTTTTCTTAATTTTTCTATTCTTCTGAGGGATCAGAAAAATGGAAAAATATTGGTGAGGTGAACTCCCCCCTTAGCCTGTGTGTGAACACCAACCTTCAAGTCAACTATTATCGCTTCCATTCATTTTCTAGAAAGACATAGGCGTTGTATGAGATTTAAAAAACCTGCCTATTTTTTTTTTCCCTGAAACTACACCACTCTTGTCCATGGGTGATGTCTGGTATCTCAGTCCCAATCCTAAGAGTGGTGTAATTTCTGGGAGGTAGCAGCCATGTTTTTTCAGCATTAAGTAGCCCGTTCAATAGCTTACTGAAGTACATACTAAATATACTTCTGTGATGTCACTCTCTACCACAAGATGGCACTATACAGTTTCTAAGATTTCTATCACTCATTATTATTCTACAGTATATACAAGTTACAATATTAAAGGCGTTTTCCAAGATTTTGATGCTAATGACCTATTCTTAGTATAAGTCATCAGTATTTGATCAGTGGGGGTTCAACACCCTGGACCCCCGCCGATCAGCCGTTTGAGAAGGCAGCGGTGCTCCTGTTGTGAGCGCCACGGCCTTTTCCTTGCTTACCAAGCACAGCACCGTACATTGTATAGTGTCTGTGCTTGGTATCGCGCACAGCCCCATTTAAGTTAATCATTATGCCATCGCTCGTCCCCATGCTGTATAGCGGTTTGCCTGCGGCAGACTGTGGTGTCTAGTAACAATAATTTTCCGACATGTCAAAAGATTTGGATTGCCTAATGATCGGGCATTTGGCAGCAGTATTTAACTGCAAGATGATCATTAACGAGCATTCATGCAAACGCTCGTTAGTGATTATCTACCGAAAAACCGGGCAGTGTAATATAGGCTTTACATACAGCGCCAAGTACCTGTAAATCACTCTCCATGAGGATATAATATTACAACCTACCTGAGGCCACTTCACGGGCCACTCTATATGAGTTGAGGGATATGTAGTGTGGGAGAGGACCTGACTGGTGTCTAATACATTGTGATGTATGTGAGCGCTTCAGAATTACTCCCCAAATCTTGCATTTAAAAGGGACCATGTTACACTCAAAATGTAACCTAAAATTTAGCTGAGCAGTTTGATATATATTTTTATGATTCAGTATAACTTGTAATTTATTGATCTAAGTTCTGTTCATTCTCACCTCTGGAGTCCAGTGGGTGGTATTATTCAGTGACTGACAGCATTTCCTGTATGAGAGTGCATAGAGTGACAGCTGTCAGTCACTGAGCCACTGGACTCCAAAGCTCAGAATGAACAGAACTTTAGAGCAATAAATTACAAGTTAAGGCCCATTCACACGACTGTATGGCTGTGGTGCCTGTATTGCGGACCGCAAATTGTGGCCTGCAATATAATGGCACCGGCGGTGTGAAGTCTGTTCTGTGGATGCGGACCCATTGACCTGAATGGGTACACGATCTTCAAAATACGGCAAAAGACAGTCATGTCCTATAGGAAATGAGCCCTAATACTGAATCATTTCCTATAAAACTATCTATCAATCTGCTCAGCTCCTCCTGCTCTATAACATGCTGCCTGCAGACTGCACTGCATAGTGACAGATTTCCCTTTCTGGCTTACAGGAAATAATGCATTAAAATGTTAAATCTGCAAAAAAGTTTTGCCTCCATTTCCCTTTAATACTTGTGAAACATATAAAGGGTTAACAATGTTTGTAAAATCAGTTTTGAATAACTTGAGGGGTGTAGTTCCAAAAGGTGACACATTTATAAAACATATCGGCTCAAATTCACCTTTACCATAAAGTACATTGTGTCACGAGAAAACAGTCTCAAAATCGCTTGCATAAGTAAACGCATTCCAAAGTTATTACCAGGCCAGCGCTATAATGAGGCAGACCAAGCGGCTGCCTTAGGGCGCAGAGCCGTTGAGCCAAGGGGAAGGCGGAAAAATCTGTATATGTAGCGCAGCGCCCAGGGATCTCACTGCGCTTACTATTATTCCTGGGCGCCTCTCCATTCGCCCGCTGTATGATAATTACTACTATCAGAGCAATGGGGAGGAGACATCAGCTTCTCTCCTGGGCATTCCTTCTCCCTGGCTGTAGCGCTGTCCAATCGCAGCGCAGAGCATCACAGCCAGGGAGAAGAAAAAAAACTCTCCTTCTCCCTGGCGGAGAAGGAGACGCCCAGGAATATTAGTAAGTGCAGGGAGATCCCTGGGCTGCGCGCTACATATACAGATAGTTATCTTACAATGTTTGGACCCATGAAAGGTCCAATTTAAATACATCATGATGGAGGAGGAGGGAAAAATGTGACATGGGGGGGAGAAATGTGACACAAAGGGGGTGATGTAAAAAGGAGGGGTGATATGACATGGAGAGGGAGAAATGTGACATTGAGGGGGAGAAACGTGACATGGGCTGGAGGGGGAGAAATGTGACATTGAGGGGGTGAGATCTGACATGGGGGGTGATGTGACGGACGGACGGTTGGGCAAAATGTAGCTTTGCTTGTGTTGGCAAAAATCCTCGCATCAGCCCTGGTTATTACCACATAAAGTGATACACGTCAGATTTGCAAAATTAGGCCTGGGCAGGAAGGTGAAAAATGGCTGTGTCCCGAAGGGGTTAAAGGAGTTTTCTGGCTTTAGGTAAATAATAAAAAAGTTATACACTTTCTAATGTACCTTGTGTTTCAGTATGTCACCATTGTCAAGTGAGAAAAGATGGCCAGGCGTAATGCTGAGAATTTACTACATTTGTTTCCAGTCTAGGCAATCCTCTGGGTGCCCAATACATAAAAGACACAAATCTACAGTATCTCCTGTATTTGCTACATTGTATCAGTCTGGAGTCCAGGCTGTTAATTCACAAAAGATTCCCTTGACTGCAGCCCTAGCAAATAATCAATATGTTAAAAGAAGGTATCTACAGGTTTCAAAGATCTTAAAATTGCAAACAATTTGAAATGCAAAGTATATTAGTTCAAATATATAGCTTAAAGAGTAAATGCAATGCATTTTACTACCCCATAAAAATATGTGCAATTTGTTTAATTTACGTTTTTTGTCTGTTTTGGCCATTAACTCACCATCTGTGGTCCTTTAGTGCCTCCTAAACTTACAATCCACTGCCTGATTCTATGGCCAGGTTGTCTTCAGCTCCAGGGACAGTGAAGACGCATTTCTCAGTGTGTGGGCAGCATCTGAATTGCGAGTGCAATGATCAGACTGGGGGCCAGATTTATTAGAGTACAATAGGCTGTGCGATTGACTCTGGTGTACACACATGGTGGAGATGCAGGGCATCAAGGAATGTAAGGGCACCTTCGGCTTTTACTGTAGAACTGGCAAACATCATTGCTTTACGTTAACACCCGTAGAGTCACCAGTTCAAGTGAACACAGGAGTTTTCATAGAGATTGATGCAAAGGGAAATGAAACATATTGCACATACTTTTGTATGGGGCAGTGGAAAATAATGTTAAGTGCAGTTACTCTTTAAGGTTAAATTCCAGGTAAATTAGTCAACTTGACCTACTAGGGTTATGTAACATACTAGGGTTGTTAGTCCTGTAATTCTGGTACACGATAGTGGATGGTCAAAGAGGGACACTTATGGTTCATTGTGTGAAAGTTCATTTTTCCTGCATATTTACACTTGAATAGTTTTCTTTGCGTACAATAGCGCAAAAATTATCTGAATATAGAAATTTCTAACATCTAAATTGCATCAAATAATGAAATAATATACAAGGCAAGCTCTAATATACAGAGAAGAACCAGACAAACATTTTTTTGATCAATATTGTAAGGGACATTTAAGGAGAAAAGAGATACAGAGGGACTTGGGTCCAAAAAAGGGACTGCCCCTCCAAAGGGGGGACACTTCGATTCTTGGAAGGTCTGGTTCAGTGGTTGCACTACAACACAGCGATCATTGATTGTGTGTTATGGCAAAGATCTCAGAGTAGCCTCAGCCTAAAGCCTCAAATGCAAGACATTATAGCATTTGCACATCAACCTTGGTTCTCACAGAGTAGACTTTCACAAAGAAAGGTCATTGCTGGTCTTATCAAATCCAGTGTCATGTTCAAGTGGCTAAACCATCAGCACTATGGGAAAGCGTTGCAGTTGGCAGTGGCACTTGCCCAGTGTCATAAGAGGTAGATCCTGAGACATTATTAGTGTGTCAACGTGCGCCCAACACCATGTCTATTAATATCTTCTGAATGCCCCTATTTTTTGCATGTTATGTAGCCGCACCAGAGGCTCCAGCACACAGCACCCAGTGTCTGTGAAAGAAATCTATATTCCTATTCCTTGCTATTCCTTTCCTTGCTTCTATTTATTGCACTTTTGTGTTGTAACACTTGTTACTAGAATATTTATAATAAATGACTAGTTAGGAGTTGCCCATGCTCAGGGTCACTTTATAATATAGGAAGAAGAGCACTGGTGTAGGGGATTTTTCTAGAGCCCTAAAGCCATGACAATAACTGCTTGTGCACTACCCAATGCATTTAAAAGAAGTTTACGCTAATAAATGTCACTTTGTATCATGCAAAAATATACAATTTTCCAAAATACTTTCTATATTAATCTCTCACAGTTTTCAGGATCTCTGCTTACTGGTATTCAATGGAATGGAAACCTGAGAGAGAGCTGCAAAAGAACGGACATGCCCACCTAAGAGGATACACCCCATGAGCTGCCAGCCCTGGCCCTATAGAAGTGAATGACACTTCAGTGAAAAACGCATTGCATCTGGATGTAACCTGGATGCGGCTTGTATGCAATGCGTTACTGATTGCACCTGGCACAGTAAAAACTGAAACACTAAAGCAGTTTTGTCCGGGTTTCACTGGACGCTTCCTGAGAGAATCCGTAACGCTCATGTGAATGGGGCCTTAAGATGGCATCTCAATGACAAGATTTATTGTGTTCCACAAAACTATGCATTTTGGATTGAGTCCTTTGTCAGGTTAATAAGTGTTTGAGGTTTATATAATGTGTAACAAATAATAACTTAAAAATAATAAAGGAAAAAAATATATATAGAAAAAATGACCCAAAATAATTAACAGTGCAATTATTTATTTTTTGCTGTAAACACGCATGTAAATGCAGGGAAACACTGATGAGGATGCAGTGCTCGCATGATAGCCACAGCCTCTTAAAACAGCTGATTGGCAGGTATCACTAAGTTAATACTGATGACCTATCTTAAAGGGGTTTTCTCATCTCTCATTGCTAGGATATGCACCCATTGTAAACGGAGCCCCAAATATGGTGGAGGGCACACTGTGCATGCGCAGCCGCCCTCTATTTATTTTTTATGGGACCACTGAAAAATAGCCGAGCGGTGGTTGGACTATTTCCGTCGGGCCTATAGAAGTGAATTGGAGCAGTGGCCATGCATGCCCAGTGCACTCCCATTCACTTCTATGGGGAGAACGCTTGGTGGTAGCCGGACCGGAGTCCTCCAGCCACCACAATGGGGTATATCCTAGCGATATGCCCCCTTTGTCTGAGATGAGAATACCCGTTTAAGGATAAGTCAGCAATATCATAACACTGGACAAGCCTGTTAATGCTTTTAATGCTTTATATTAAGACTTATGTTTAAATATACCTACAGGCCACTTTCACGCAGTCAGTATTTGGTCACAATTTTTCATCATTTGGTTAGTATTTTTCATCACTGGATCCAAAACACAGAAGAGGCACGGCTCTTTCCACTATACTTTTTCTCTGTAGAGCCTATTCCAGGTTTTATCTTACAAATACCAAATACTGACCAGATACGAACTGTGTGAAAGAGGCCAAACACTGAGAAAAATAGGAGTGTTATCTAATGCAACAAGGTATAAACATACTTGAAGTAGATTAATACAGCATTATAATGTAATAATGATTATTTGTACAGACCTAGAAATAAATTACAATTTTATGAGCCACTTACGTTTCATTTTCTGCTGAATGACCCCTGTCTGGAAGCATCCTTTCTTTGATCCACCTCCTATTACTTTCTCTTAGTGCACAGGTGCTTTTCACGAATAGGCCACCCATTAGATCCATAGTGGTCTTCATCTTGAGTTCTGGATCTAAAATGTCCCCTAGAGATTTGTCTATGTTTACAATCTCCTTGGCCAACTCCTGAGATTTGACATCTTCAGGGGTCATCACATTTGTGATGGTATGACTTAAGGTGCTTTCTTGGGTAGAGATTTTGTGGTCAGAAACTTCAAGTGCTTTAGAGAGGGTTACCTCATTCTGAGTGGAAGGATATTGTGAAGAACTGTGACTTATTTCTAGTGAACTTGATGGAAGTTGAGGTATTTCAGGCTGAGCAAAATTGTTTATAGGTAATTTGAAATATGATTGGTCCAAAGTTCTGTCTTCCCTTTCTATTTTCTCTGCACCTTCTATTAGGATGGGATGCCTATAATGAGAAGAATGGAAAATAAGTATAATGCTTTGGGTGACATTCATCCTTAAAGAGGCTATCCCATGACAACAACTTATCCTATATCCACATGTTATGGTATATGTGTCTGGCAGGAGAGTGACTGCTGTTTCCCCGTAGACCATTAGAACAGAGGCTCATGTTTCCCCGTTCGAATGAAGCAGTGGAGCAACTCTATGGGGCAGCCAAAGATAGCCAAGTACAAGCGCTCAGTTAAGTGACTGCTTATTGGCCTGGTGCTACCCCTGCAGTAGAGTCCAGATTCCCATATAGCGGTTGAAGGGTAAAGACCAGGAGGGCCACTTAGATAATGTCATTAGAAGTAGCCACAAGCCAAATCTGTTCAGTTACAGCAAATTCACATCTGCTTCAGTAACAGTGGTATTCACAGCTCACCCCATTCACTTTAATGGAGCTGAACTGCAAAAACAGAGTCAACATATGGACAGGCATAGGTCTCTTTCTGAAAGAACTGGACAACCCCTTTAAGTTTGATAGTTAAATAGGTATTCCAGTTTTAATGATTACATTTATTTATTTGGAGAATAGGATGTTGAACAATTTTCTAATGTACACACTGTATATTTAAAATTTTCCTTGTAGACCTTTATTATATCCATACAGTAGCCTCACCCTAAAGAAAACAAAATGGTACAGACCAATTTAGTCCTGTAAGATGCATCCATAGGAGAGCTGGATACGATTAAATATGTGAGCCATAATGTGACACCTCACTAGTATCATGTGATCTGGTTTTCGGTTAACTGCCCAGGTATCTAACAGGTGAACAGTAGTGTATTGAGGAGCAGAACATGTGCAGTATATACAGTATTACTACCTGCAGCAGTATCTCATACTGTCCTTCAGCGTGTTTGATATTTGACACTAAACTTTATTAACAACATGACAACATCGCCTTGAGAAAGGCAGCCATTTTATAACATTACCTAAGGACAGGCAACCATTTTATATCACCTAGAGAAAGCCATTTCACAACATCACCTAGAAACAGGAAGCTATTTTACAAATTACCTAAAGACAGGCAGCCATGTAACTATGCACAGTAATGTAGCTACCATAATAACCACAATAAAAATCGTGATTCCACCACTAGTCCTATTTACTTACCATGTGCATGTGTCCAGTGTGCTGACCCAGCACATGTATGTCATGTACAGTCAGGTCCATAAATATTGGGACATCAACACAATTCTAAATTTTTTGGCTCTATACACCACTACAATGGATTTGAAATGAAACGAACAAGATGTGCTTTAACTGCAGACTGTCAGCTTTAATTTGAGGGTATTTACATCCAAATCAGGTAAATGGTGTAGGAATTACAACAGTTTGCATATGTGCCTCCTACTTGTTAAGGAACCTAAAGTAATGGGACAGAATAATAATCATAAATCAAACTTTCACTTTTTAATACTTGGTTGAAAATCCTTTGCAGTCAATTACAGCCTGAAGTTTGGAACGCATAGACATCACCAGACGCTGGGTTGCATCCCTGGTGATGCTCTGCCAGGCCTCTACTGCAACTGTCTTCAGTTCCTGCTTGTTCTTGGGGCATTTTCCCTTTAGTTTTGTCTTCAGCAAGTGAAATGCATGCTTAATTGGATTCAGGTCAGGTGATTGACTTGGCCATTGCATAACATTCCACTTCTTTCCCATAAAAAACTTTTTGGTTGCTTTTGCAGTATGCTTTGGGTCATTGTCCATCTGCACTGTAAAGCACCGTCCAATGAGTTCTGAAGCATTTGGCTGAATATGAGCAGATAATATTGCCCGAAACACTTTAGAATTCATCCTGCTGCTTTTGTCAGCAGTCATATCATCAATAAATACAAGAGAACCAGTTCCATTGGCAGCCATACATGCCCACAACATGACACTACCACCACCCTGCTTCACTGATGAGGTGGTATGCTTAGGATCATGAGCAGTTCCTTTCCTTCTCTATACTCTTCTCTTCCCATCACTCTGGTACAAGTTTGTCTAGGTCTCATCTGTCCATAGGATGTTGTTCCTGAACTATGAAGGCTTTTTTAGATGTCGTTTGGCAAACTCTAATCTGGCCTTCCTGTTTTTGAAGCTCACCAATGGTTTACATCTTGTGGTGAACCCTCTGTATTCACTCTGGTGAAGTCTTCTCTTGATTGTTGACTTTGACACACATACACCTACCTCCTGGAGAGTGTTCTTAATCCGGCCAACTGTTGTGAAGGGTGTTTTCTTCACCAGGGAAAGAATTCTTCGGTCATCCACCACAGTTGTTTTCTGTAGTCGTTCAGGTCTTTTGGTGTTGCTGAGCTCAGCGGTGCGTTCCTTCTTTTTAAGAATGTTCCAAACAGTTGTTTTGGCCACGCCTAATGTTTTTGCTATATCTCTGATAGGTTTGTTTTGTTTTTTCAGCCTAATGATGGCTTGCTTCACTGATAGTGACAGCTCTTTGGATCTCATCTTGAGAGTTGTCAGCAACAGATTCCAAAAACAAATAGCACACTTGGAATGAACTCTGGACCTTTTATCTGCTCATTGTAATTGGGATAATGAGGGAATAACACACACCTGGCCATGGAACAGCTGAGAAGACAATTGTCCCATTACTTTTGGTCCCTTCACAAGTGGGAGGCACATATGCAAGCTGCTGTAATTCCTACATCGTTCACCTGATTTGGATGTAAATTCCCTCAAATTAAAGCTGACAGTCTGCAGTTAAAGCACATCTTGTTAGTTTCATTTATAATCCATTGTGGTGGTGTATAGAGCCAAAAATGTTAGAATTGTGTCGATGTCCCAATATTTATGGACCTGGCTGTATCACTGCTGCTTACTGAATGTCAAAGATTATATGATTTTAAGACTGTCATATGACTGGTGCCACGTTTCAGTTACGCTATGGATACATTACAAAATGGACTGGTACATGGGCTATACAATTCTACTGCATATAGGGGTAAGGCCTCTTTCACACAAGCGAGTTTTCCGCGTGGGTGAAATGCGTGACGTGAACGCATTGCACCCGCACTGAATCATGATCCATTCATTTCAATGTGTCTGTGTACATGAGTGTTTTTTTCACGCATCAGTTCTGCGTTGCGTGAAAAAAGCAGCATGTTCTATATTCTGCGTTTTTCACTCAGTCCTGGCCCCAGTTTTTCACTGATGGATGCTAGGAGATGTTGTTTGTAAACCTTCAGTCTTTTATCACGCGCGCGAAAAACGCATCAAAACGCATTTCACCCGCGCAGAAAAAACTGAACAACTGAACGCAATTGCAGACAATACTGACTGAACTTGCTTGCAAAATGGTGTTAGTTTCACCGAACACGCACCCTGAACGCATCTGGAGCCAATCCGTTACGCACGTGTGAAAGAGGCCTAAGAAAGGTACGTGTGCAGAATTTTAAATACATTTATATTAGAAAATTATATGATTTCCTTTTATGTAAGTGACACAGTTTTAAAAGCAATAATTGACTAATAACACAGGTCATGTGAAAAAAATGACATGACAAAGGTCATGACAAAAAATGCTGCGAGTAT
Organism: Bufo bufo; assembly: GCF_905171765.1. NCBI lineage: Eukaryota > Metazoa > Chordata > Amphibia > Anura > Bufonidae > Bufo > Bufo bufo. The sequence continues at coordinate 537,385,911 of NC_053390.1, read as the reverse complement.
GCCAGATACAGTAAATTCCAGCAGTCTGTTTCTCCGATGGAACAGACTGCTGGAATTAAAAGTGCAGATGTAAACCCAGGCTAATCAAAAGTCCCTACATTCAAGTGACTGTATCTTTACACCTTTCTTTGTTACATAGTTATATAAATTGAAAAAAAGACACGTCCATCAAGTTCAACCTTTCTTGGAATAATTATACAGCATGAATTGTTAACCCAGTGCTTTTTTTAATTTTTTTTATAACAGTACTGAATCACCTAGAATTTGAATAACGTATGTTATCAGTTTAATAATTAGTTAATACATCTACACCCATACAGGGGTTGCCCACATCTTTTTAATCCCTCCCACCATTTGTGAAATTAGCTACATTTAACTGCCCCTCATGGATCTGTTTTACCTCCATGGGTCCTGGGAGGCTGTGGGTCTTCACAGCATTTCACATGTAAACTTCCTGCATGGATAGGGTCATGTGCTGCTTGAGGACATGTCAACAATTGGCCAGTCAATGACTGCAATGGTGCACTTGGCCCTGCTCATAAAGGAAGTTAACATGTGGGGACTGGAAGTGCCATGAAGACATGACCCACGAAGCTGGAACCGAGCGGCAAGCAGCATGTAAGTATAGTTCCCTTCACAGGGCTTGCTGGGTGGAGAGATGGAACTTAAAAACCAAAAAATGGACAACCCCTTTAATATCTAAAATTGATACGATAAAATATTTAGTAAATGCTCAAGCAAGTTGGACCACACAAAAAGAAAGTAATAAAAGCTTAAAATTATAACACTGTCCTATTGTGCATTAATCTTTTGCATCAAGCACTTGCCTTTCATTTTTGTTCTTCTCAAAGGAATCAGCAGAAACATGCTGTATTTTTTCTTGACTATTCTTGAGAAGAGCATCTTTCAGTGAAGGTGGGGGGAATGGAGGTGGAGATGGAGGAACAAACTGGTTTTCAGTGAATGTCTCCAACTCTTGATCCTCAACAAACACTTCATCATCATCTTCCTCGTGTACAGCCACAGGGGAGGATGATTGGAGACAAGACTCAGATATACGAAGAGATATTTTTCCATAGTTTGTAGGGGTCTCTGTCTCTGATGAACTTGTACTCCACATTGTATTGTTTTTCCAACCAACGGAAGGACTATGCTCAATTACAGAAGATGAATTGTTGGAGAGAGATAGGTTCTCTTCTTTTTCTAAATCCATGCATTTAATTTTATGAAGTGGTGGTCTCTGTGGTGGGGAAGACTTTGTTCTTAATTTCTCATTTTTGTTATTTATAAAATTACTGGAATGTGAACTTAAATCCATAGTTTTAGTCTTATCATCGTCTGGAGACATATCCATATTTTTAGGAGGACATAAATCACCTTCAGGGGTAGCAAATTCATTTGAAGCATGACTGGAAGAAACTTGTGCAATTTTGCATGGATTTAGATTACTGGAAGAGTTTACAGTATTCAGCCTTCCACTCTGTAGATGATTGTATAATCCAGAAGCTGGAGTGAGACTTTGGGCTCTGGTGTGTCTTTGAATCCCCATTTGTATAGTACGGGTTTGTTTATCTCCTCCGGAGCTAGTATGATGAGTGGAATAAGAACTGAATGCTGTCTCATGTGTTGCCTTTTCTGATGCATCTTCACTTTTTCCTTTAGAGGAACTAAAGAGTAAAATTATTACAATATGTATTTATTACACTGGTTTTCTATACATATGCATATAAAGGTTTAACGCTAGTGGAATGAGGACCATTGGAGCAGTATTCAGAATAAAAGTATATTAGTAGGTATTGTCTTGGGTAACAACCAAACAACAAAACTACTGCATGTTTCTCAGTTGGTTAGTAAGATGATTGAGGACTAACAAATTTGTAGCTAAATAGTCACATTCAATTAGTCAGTTCAAGACTTAAAGGGGTCTTCTGGGAGTACCTACATTTTAACTGATGCACACAGCCTATTTCTGCTATTGAAAGATTCATGCTTACCTGCACCCTGATGAAATGGTACTTTGCTCACTCCTGTGTGTCTATCTCTCAGTTACGGGCTTGTTGACTCCCTCCTTGACATAGGCATGGTCAACTGCTTCACTGCTGCCAACCATTGGCAACAGCAGTGATGTGTCTCCTGTGGACGTCACTTATGAAGCCAATCATTGGCTGCAGTGAAACAGGCGACTATGCCTATTCCCAGAATGAAGTAAACAAGCCAGGGACCAGAAAATGGACACGCCTCAGGAAAAGAGGGACAAGGAACAGGTAAAATTTAGGCATTCACAGAAAACCCCTTTAAAGACTTAAACAACCCTTAAGCAACAATCAAGGTTTTCTCCCTGCTTGAAAGAGGCAGAACTTTTTAGTTTTTCTATCAACATACCCATTTGTGGAACAAGTTGTCTTTATTGATATTTTGTGCACATGTGACTTATTTTATTCATTAATAATTCAGTTTTTTGGGAGGTGAAGTGACCAAAAAACAGAAATTCTGGCATTGGGGATTTTTTTTTCTTACTGTGTTCACCACACATAATAAATAATGAAACATTTTTGGATGTGGTTCTGCTAGTAACTATTGTGCTCAGCCTGAGTTGTTCAGCATATGGTGGGAGAAGAAAGGATTGGGCATGCTGGATTTAAACATGTCCGATGTTTTGTTCTCAAGGGACATAAGCTTCCGCCAGAAGCATTTAGGTGACCTAGGCGTGCATGTAGAAAGTTCGCTATCAATAACGGTCATCTGAGAGCTATTTATAGTGTATGACCAGTAGAGATGAGCGAATTTCTAAAAAATTTGATTCGGTCAGTTTTCCGAATTTTCCGAAAAGATTCAATTCGATCCTTATTACTTAGTGGCGAATCGCGGTAAAAACTGCTATTTTCTGGCTGCAGAGAGCCTGTATAGTGGTGTAGAACACTGTGCCTTGCAGTAACACGGATAGTGAGTCTGCTGTGGTAGTGAAACAATACTGTGAGTCAGTATAACACGCAGGTGACAGGCGTTGCTCTTAGAATCACTGCACACTTCACCCCTTTGGGCAGTTACATGGCCAAAACTGACCAAATAACTCAAGTGTGAACTCAACCTTACAGGTCGATGTTAGCGTCAGGTATAAAGAACCGTGCAGAGGCCCAAGATCCTACTTTAGCGTGAAAGAGCGCACTTCTTTTACATCGTCATCAGCTGATTCCACATAGATGTCTACAGAACCTGTTCTATTAAACGCTTATACAAGTAGAGCACCCCTGGCAGAGTGGAGAGGGTGTCAGCAGTAAGTTTGTGTTGACGTCACTGATTATTTTGCCCTTCCTCTGATCTGTCAGAACAATAACCCCCAAAAAAACGGATCCTGTCAGTTGAGCATCCACCTTCACTTGGTCAGCATTTGGTCAGTAATCCATCAGAATTGCTAATGCCAAAAAAAAACAGGAGTGGATCCAAAACAGAGATGACACGTGAATGGAATATTTGCATGTCTTCTGTGTTTTGTACCCACTCCTGCTTTTGGCTACCAAAGCATAAGCCAATTCTGATGGGACCATACAGGCCTTACAGCTGCTCTGTTGTGTGTCTCATTTTTTCTTTCTTCTGACAGATTAGAAGAAGGGTCAAATAAATGATGATGTCAACCAGGCCAAAAAGGCAAAATAGTGGCCCAGTCATGAAGTGGGGAGGGTGGGAACAGTTTGAGAAGTCCACAGAGTGGCCCAATGACATAGTGTGGAGGTGGCAGCAGCATCAGGAGACCACAGAGTGGCACAATGACAGAGTGTGGAGTTGGAAGTAGCAACTTGAGGAGGCCACAGAGTGGCAAGGTGACATAGTGTTGATGTAGCAGCAGTGTCAGGAGACCACAGAGTGGCAAGGTGACATAGTATGGAGGTGGTAGCAGCATCAGGAGACCACAGAGTGGCAAGGTGACATAGTGTGGAGGTGGCAGCAGAATCATAAGACCACAGAGTGGCAAGGTGACATAGTGTGAAGGTAGCAGCAGCATCAGGAGACTACAGAGTGGCACAATGACAGAGTGTGGGAGACCACAGAGTGGCAAGGTGACAGGCTTGGACTGGCCCAGGGGTACAGCGTAATCCCCCAGTGGGCCCTGAGCAAGGTGGGCCCCTAGTCTCCCACCCCCTGCACAAGTGGAACATAACACATTAGATTTACTGCACTACATACACATATTCAATGTACAGCACCTCAACCAGCCTATGTTCATATAAAAAACTTGTTAGATTATTTATTATACTTGAATGTATCCATATGGTGGGCCCCCAAAATAAATTTTACTGGTGGGCCATAGGTACTCCACTCTGACACTGCAAAGTGACATAGTGTGAAGGTGGCAGCAGCATGAGTAGACCACAGAGTGGCAAGGTGACATAGTGTGGAGGTGGTAGCAGCAGCATGAGGAGGCCAGATGACATAGTGTTGAGGTAGCAGCAGCATCAGGAGACCACAAAGTGGCAAGGTGAAATAATGTGGAGGTGGCAGCAACATGAGGAGACCACAGAGTGGCAAGGTGACATAATTCCCTGAAACGCATTGTTTTTTTTACCCTGTATGATTTTTAATGGAATAAAGAGGATTCTTTAACACAAGACTGTCTTGACCGGGTTTCGTAGCGCTGAAGCAGGATTTTTATCTCTAACATGTGCAGCAGCCATTTTAGGAAAAAAATGTGATTCGTTACCACAAAGCGGATTCGGTGCGAATTGAATAATTCCTGAAATTCGGATCGAATTCCACTTCGTCAGCTTCGATTGGCTCATCTCTAATAACCAGCTTAAAGTGGATTTCTGTTAAAAATGTTTTTAAAATTCCTGCAGCATGGCACCTGAAACAGAAGAATTATACTTACCTGCTCCAATCTACTCCAGTGGTCTATAAGCAGTACATCAACACTGAAGCCAGTCAATGCTGGAAGAGCTGCATATGACCATGTCAATAGGCCAGCCTGATGTAAACAGTAGCAGGACCACAAGATGGAGAATGCAGATGCAGTGCAGAGAACCAGAGCAGCATGGAGCAGGTAAATATGAATCTTCTGTTTCAGGGGCCATGCTGCGCAAACTTTATGCTTTTTTTTTTATATTGGAAAACATCTTCAAAGAAATGTTCTTGAATGAACTATTGAGTGCAATGATCCAATTTATACTTTGAGCAGATAATGCTTAAAATGGAGGTATGCAAAACCAAGAAACACAAAAGTGAAATTAGAAAGTGAAAAAGGAAAGTTGAACAAGTTCATATGAAAAAGGTGACTTGCATTTCCTATCGAAATATTTTCAGAAGAATGCTTTATTGACAGTAAATTCATGTCATACATTGGAATACTATTGTCTGTAAATTTCCCCATGTTTACTACAATGCAGTCCCATTATGGCAACTCACCGAAATCCTGTACCAGTTGTTGCATAGGATGTGTTCTTGACAAACACCTCATGCTTTACACCAAAATCCTGAAATAAACGAAACAGCACATTTAGTTAATTGTGTCGTTCATTCTGAATAAAGTTTTTATCATTTGTTCAATTTATTCACTTTGTAGCTGACATTTCAAATAGATAAAATACTGACACACCCCTTTCACCCTTAGCGTGTAGACAACAAAAATACACAATTATACAATGCGTGGACTCTAGACTTAGGTAGTATTATACTGCCTGAGGTTCTGGCAGTGCAAGCACCGATGGATGATAACACATCCATCAGCGCTCATTTACACGAGCCTGATTACATAGATCGATGCAAACTGAATGTGGGAGGAATGACTGTGACCGAGGTCATTCCTCCCTCATTCAGTTCTATTGATTATCACCAACACATTCCTGATTACACAAGAAGATGCGTGAATGAACATTCGCTGATCACTAGTAACACTTCAAGATGACGTGTTTGCCAAATGGCAGGCAACATTGACTCCATTAATGAATTTGTGGGCACTACATGCAATAGATCTCAGTTCTGAGTACCTGAATACAACAGAATTAAGTTACGTATAGTGTTGAGCGCGAATATTCGAATAACACATTTTTTAGGCGAATATCGCAACTTTGGGAATTTGCGAATATTTCGAATATAGTGCTATATAATATCTATATAATATCAGTCAATCATGAGAGGCTACAGCTGTGATGTCAGTGAACAATATACGATCTCAGCCAGGATCTGAGAGGTTTTCCTGGGCTTGTATATTGGAGGAATACAATGTCTGTTGCATAGAGTAAATAGATCTTTAGACACAGAATACAGCTAATTTTTACAGTGGACAGAAGGCAATTGCTAGATAGATTTATGCCGGTAATTATTTGACAGAAAGATAGGTTTTACAGACAGGAGTCAGTGTTTCATATTGTGTAACTTATTCAGGCTGCCTCAGGGAGGCTGGTTTTGACAGCCATTAGTCATACTGCTTGTACTAGTGTGCAGTATTTAAAGGTATACTATTCCATTTATTTTTAATGTGACTCAGCCCAATCTTCGTCACATTATTCAAAATCACAGACAGTCAGGCTGCATCATGAAGTTTTGCAACCTTGGTGTTATTTAAAGTAGCAGCATTTAAAGTTATACAACATAATTTATTATCAGTATGAATCAGAACAATCTTCATCACGTAATTCACAATCAAAGCAAATATTTCACAGTATTAATCCTTGTGATGATAGTGTGTCGCCTGCCATATTGGTGTGTGACACAGTTACTGACAGTATATTGTAACCGACTTTGTCCAATTGATCTTTTTTCATAAAAAATATATTTTAAAGTTTATTAAAATAGTTCTCATTTCTGAGTAGTGTACCTGACCTGATATATTGGTGGGCATCATAGCTATGAACTGTGTATTCTATTACACTCTTTCACCACTACTAATGAACATCTCCTGCCTTCATTATGTTCTTTACTGCTCTTCTGGTGCTGTGAGCTCTACTCTGTACAGTATAACAACTTGAAACTGTTCCCAAAAAAGGAATCATTTTTGACAGCTTTAGTAAAAGCCATTGTGTCTTCACTTTTCAGGACAATATATATTTTCTTTATAATAACAGCAAGCTTGTTTCAACTTGTTAAAAATTGATAATTTTTAGACTGCTTGTTAGAAACAAGCCATTGCTTCTTCCAGTAACACTGTGTTCATAAACACCATAAATATCTACCCCCAAAAAGGAATCATTTTTGGACTGCTTGTTAAAAAGCTATTGCTTCTTCTGATACCACCATGTACGCATAAGCACAGGAAGGTAAGTGGCCCAAAAAGGGATATATATGGCAATGCAGTGTGCTGTAACCACCAGCTACCATCCATTTACCCATATATGTTGCCTTCACTCTGACATTACTAATGCTGTCTTCATGTAAAACAGCTTGACACCTCTCAGTGTAATACATGACTTTTCAGGGCAGTTGGGACACTTTAATAGAATCAGAACTAAAATGAATTTCAGGAAATTCACTGATCTCTACATATTCACTTGTCCTTCAATAAAATTGGCAGGCTACTACCCCTTTACTCATTAGATCATATCCTGATCTTGTTGAAGTCAGTGAGTTTGGCCAGCTTAAACCTAATGTGTGTTAGGGTACTTTCACACTAGCGTTTTTCTTTTCCTGCACTGAGTTGCGTCCTAGGGGCTCAATACCGGAAAAGAACTGATCAGTTTTATCCCCATGCATTCTGAATGGAGAGAAATCTGTTCAGGATGAATCAGGATGTCTTCAGTTCAGTCACTGAACGGCGTTTTGGACGGAGGAAATACCACAGCATGCTGCGGTTTTATCTCCGTCCAAAACTCCGGATCAGTTGCCGGAATGCCGGATCCGGCATTAATGTACATTGAAATGTATTAGTGCCTGATCCGGCATTAAAAATTCTGCAATGCTGGATCCGTCCTTACCATGTGCAGACCGGTAAAAAAGTGATAAAAAATATATAACGGATCCATTTCTCCGGATGACATCCAGAGAGACGGATCCGTTCCTGCAATACATTTGTAAGACGGCCCTGCATCCGGATCCGTCTACAAATGCTGTCTGTTTGCATGCAGATTGTCGGATCTGGCAGGCAGTTCCGGCGACGGAACTGTTTGCCGGATCACTCTGCTGCAAGTGTGAAAGTAGCCTAACCAGCTTTAGTGTTAGTTTGAAAGGTACATTGCAGAAATGTTGCATAAAGCAGTTTACAACAGCTGAATATTTGCAGGTGTCATTTTTATCTACATAGATTTATAGCTTTTTGCATATGTGCCTCCCTCTTGCCTGACTCTTTAATCTTGTCATTCAGCAAGTATGCTCCATATTTGGGGATTCCCAGCAACGCTCTGTGCAATCTCAGCAGTGCAGTGATCTCATCAGAGAAAAGTGCATCAACCAATAATTCCGTATAGGTTTGACTGTATACTGTGTTCCTTCGCTTACTTAAAGGGAATCTGTCACCAACCACTTGGTACAGCACTCCTTAGACAATATCTCCGGCGCTCCCATAGAGAATGAATGGAGCAGCAGTGCGCATGCACAAATGGGACCCTTGTTCTCGTGATCAGTGGGGGTCCCAGTCGTCAGACCCCCAGCGATCAGGTAGTTATCCCCTATCCTGTGGATAGCAGATATGTTAAAAATTTGGCACAACCCCTTCAAACACTCTGGTGGCTCTATCTCCAGCTCATAAGATGGAGAGAAGACTTTGGCACTCAATGTCTTCACAATAAGCAGAGTTTTATTCACAAACAGTGCAACGTTTTGACTCCTAAGAAAAACTCTTAGGAGTCAAAATGGTGAACGGTTTGGTAATAAAACTCTGCATATTGTGAAGACATTGAGTGCCGCGGTCTTCTCTCCATCTTATGATCTCTTGGAACTCGTCGGGCTAGGCTTCAACACTGCGGGCACCGCCACGGATTGGATCTAGTAAAAGTTAATTTGTAAGTGGTGCGGTCTCTCTCTTGAACTATTTCTAATTCCAGTTACCCCTGTGTTCTCTTGATTAACCACCGGAATGGCTCTGATATCTCCGCAGGGAACCGTCTGCTCCCCGCGTCACCATTCAGCTCAGTTGTTGGCGCTTCCCAGCAACAGCACAATGTACTGTCACACATTGTGCTGCTGGTCTGTGTAGGAGGATCGGGGCAGGCCAGGATTCAGCTTCTGCTTCTCCACCACAGCAGTGCGATGTGTGACAGCATCCTGCTGCTGTGGGGAGCTGTGATCATCAGAGGAACTAGGTGAGTATTTACTGTCTGTTTTTTTTTTTACTTCCTGTGAAGGGGGCACATGTCGGGGCATAACTCCTGTGAGGAGGCACACCTGGGAATAACTACTGTTAAATGGGCACATAGCTGGGCATAACTACTGTAAAGGGGCATATATTTTGGCATAACTACTGTGAGGGGGCACATATCTGGGCATAACTACTGGGAGCGGGCACATCTGGGCATAACTGCTGTGAAGAGGCACATCTGGACACAGCAATTGTGAACGGGGCACATATATAGGCATAACTACTGTGAAGGGAGCACATATCTGGCCATAACTAATGTCAAGGGGACACAGTTTTCGCATTGGGTGCGCAATGTGGGCATTACTACTGTGAAGAGGGACATATGGGCATAACTACTCTGAGGGCCACAATGTGGGCATTACTACTGTGGGCATAACTACTGTGAAGGGGGCACAGTGTGGGCATTCCTACTGTGTGCTGGCAAAAAGGGGGAATAATTACTATGTGGGGGCATTAAGGGGACTGGGTGTGTATAGTTATGCTTTTGGTGGCGTGGAGGTGGAAAGGCATGGTCAAGTATGAAAAAATTGTCGCACATATTGTCCATCCTTATGATTTTGTAAAGTTGGAAGGTATGGCAACCATGTAAACCCAGCTGTGAGCATCATACCTCTTTTGCTATGTACACCATAAAAATTTAATGTACAGTAGCAAACTAAATTCAATAGTCATAGTTAATTAAGAGGCTACACAAATTTCATTTGACCTCTATACATGCTGATAAATGAAGGTTGATTAAAGCAGCCGACATACATTTATTAAAGAGAACAGAAATCTGAAAGATTTCAATCTGCTGAGAAATGAAGTTGCTAGCAATTACACTGGAAAAAGATAAAGTTTTTTTTTCACTGAGCCCAAAAACATCAAAAAGGCCAAGAGGAAGTTTCCTTCTGTGTAAATAACTCTAATTATAATCTATTCCAAACTAACAAGCAATGACAATGTCTCAGGAGAGAAAGATGGGGGAGTGCCCCCCACAGGCACATAGGAGACGTGGGACATGACTCTTTCTAATTTGATAATAAAATAAAAGTGCTGTAGACAGTAATTCTGTTCCACTTGGGGATCTGAGGAAAAGTAGTAATATCAGCCTACTTCACACCGGATCAGCAAGATTTCTTTAAAGGTCATATCAATGTTGATGGGTCTGCTGAAATTCTGATGCCTATGATAGATAGATAAACACTCGGATGGCTTAGGCCTTTGGCTGGTTTAGTCGACCAGCAATGTGAGCATCTGCAAGTGAATGGCAGGGGACAGGAAGCCTATGGCGGTCTGATCCCCCATTATTTTGCCAGAAACTGTCACTGTGTTAACAGCGTCGGCTGGTTCGCCCTTTTTATTTGGCCCCCCACTCTATGGCACTGGTGAGAATACCTGCATGCTCAGATGAGGTGCTTGGTTTTCTTATCCAGCTTTGGGGCTTTTTTAACAGACTCCTGCAGTGTGCTCTGAATGGATGGGGTCATGTGCGCCACTTCAGCCAATGACTGGTCTCAGTGGTAATGTGTCCTCAAGTAGCATTTCGCACCTGGTAACATGTTACTGCTGAGGCCAGTCACTAATTGCATTGGTGCATGTGACCTCTTCCATCTGGAATGAAGATAGCTCAAGGGAGCCTGGGAGCTGGAACAGAGTGGTGGGCAGCAGGTGACTATGAGTTTCTCAACAGGTGCAACATGCTGTATGGTTCTGTTAAAAAGTCCCAAAGCCTAACAACCCCTTTAGGCTACATTCACAGGAACGTGTGATGGCTGTGCCTGTGTTGTGGACCGCAAATCATGGGTCTGCAAAACACGGGAATGGCTGTTTGTACTCCACATCGCAATGCGGCCCCATTGACTTCAATGGGTCCGTGATCCACAAGATGCAGTGAGACATAGGAAGGGCTTACATTGGCTTCTGGGTCTGTGCTTCTTTACCACGAAAGATAGGACGTGTCCTATCTTTCACCACATCTTGCAGATTGTGGACCTATTGAACTCAATGGGTCCGTACAGTGATATGGAGTTCACACGGTCAGTGCCCGTGTTTTGCGAACCCGTGGTTTTCAGTCCGCAACACAGGCACGGTGGCACCGCAGTTGAGTGAATGCGGCCTTAAGGTCATGAACCCCTTACTAACTACTAGAGCTTGATACACTTTGGAAAATCTGATATACTAGGGCAGGGATCAGCAACCTCCGGCACTCCAGCTGTTCTGAAACTATAACTCCCAGAATGTTCCATTTACTTCTATGTGAGTTAGAAGAACAGCCAAGCATATTACATGTTGGGAGTTGTAGTTTCACAGCAGCTGATTCCTGTACTAGGGATATGCCACAAAGGGCAATTGCTGGCATAATTTTGTTATTCGAATATGTTTGTTTTTATTTAACAGGAGAAAATAACAGACTGTAATAACTGCAGAAAGTTGAAATATTTCCTAAAATGAAGCGTTATATATTATATAATTCAAGAGGAGGAAAACAATTATTATGTGAGCTACAAGGAGACCAAAAAAGGTCAGCAAGTCCTCAGTGGAAGGCTGTGGGCTTGGGAACCGAATCTCAGTTTTGCTTTGACCTAGTTAAAAGACATTTTTGTCTATAACCCATGGAGCAGACGCAATTAAGGACACGGACATTCTAATCCCACATGTTTAGCTGCATTCCCACATACTTCCTAAGCTCCAGCTCACAGTATGTGCGTATTCGCCAGTGGTTAAAGCATTGAAAGTATGCACACAGGACGTTACATGCCAATAGCACTGTCATACAGTTAGAGATGTTTATTTTAGATAGGCTGATAGGTATCATGCACATGTATATATGTGTGCTTTGCTATATACAGTACAGACCAAAAGTTTGGACACACCTTCTCATTCGAAGAGTTTTCTTTATTTTCATGACTATGAAGGCATCAAAACTATGAATTAACACATGTGGAATTATATACGTAACAAACAAGTGTGAAACAACTGAAAATATGTCATATTCTAGGTTCTTCAAAGTAGCCACCTTTTGCTTTGATTACTGCTTTGCACACTCTTGGCATTCTCTTGATGAGCTTCAAGAGGTAGTCCCCTGAAATGGTTTTCACTTCACAGGTGTGCCCTGTCAGGTTTAATAAGTGGGATTTCTTGCCTTATAAATGGGGTTGGGACCATCAGTGGCGTTAAGGAGAAGTCAGGTGGATACACAGCTGATAGTCCTACTGAATAGACTGTTAGAATTTGTATTATGGCAAGAAAAAAGCAGCTAAGTAAAGAAAAACGAGTGGCCATTATTACTTTAAGAAATGAAGGTCAGTCAGTCAGCTGAAAAATTGGGTAAACTTTGAAAGTAAGGGCTATTTGACCATGAAGGAGAGTGATGGGGTGCTGCGCCAGATGACCTGGCCTCCACAGTCACCGGACCTGAACCCAATCGAGATGGTTTGGGGTGAGCTGGACCACAGAGTGAAGGCATAAGGGCCAACAAGTGCTAAGCATCTCTGGGAACTCCTTCAAGACTGTTGGAAGACCATTTCAGGGGACTACCTCTTGAAGCTCATCAAGAGAATGCCAAGAGTGTGCAAAGCAGTAATCAAAGCAAAAGGTGGCTACTTTGAAGAACCTAGAATATGACATATTTTCAGTTGTTTCACACTTGTTTGTTATGCATATATTCCACATGTGTTAATTCATAGTTTTGATGCCTTCATAGTCATGAAAATAAAGAAAACTCTTTGAATGAGACGGTGTGTCCAAACTTTTGGTCTGTACTGTATATAATATAATACTATTTTACAATTAATAAAATAGTTAAATGGGAAGATTTATCAAAACTGATGTAAAGTAATACTGGCTTATTTATTCATAGCAACCAATCAGATTCTAACTCTCATTTTCCAACAGAGCTCTGACAAATGTAAGGTGGAATCTGATTGGTTGCTGTAGGAAACTAAGTCTCCCATAAAGTATATTTACTATAGTTGTTCTTTTGTATGGTTAAATTATTATATTTTATTAATCATATTACCATATTAACATAGGCCTTTTTGGAAGCCTTAAGGGGGTGAGTTTAAATCCCTAACAAACAGGGTGCATGTGGGCTGTCATGTGGGTCTTCTTGGCTTAGGCTAGTTTCACACTCGCGTTTGGTGCGGATCTGTCATGGATCTGCACAAACGCATCCGTTCAGATAATGTACAATAAAGTTAAATGTACAATCACCTTCCCCTTGAAAAGCTTTTCAAGAAGGCACATGACTATGGAAGTAATAATGTACAAAAACGGATATTGAGATAGGGGCAGAAAAGAAAAGACAGGAAGTAATAATCTATAATTTTATACAGGCTAAAAGCTGGGTCACCAAGAACAGTTCTCCAGAGCCTTCAAATTGGCTTACTATGGTTGATGTTTCTGTTCGCAAGTACAGTAGGAAGGGCACAAATGCCTGTTCTAACAAGTGGAATGTTGTGAACACATCTTGAGACCTGCTTAAGAGCCACTAGCAAAGAACAGCTCTTGAGAACCATCCCGTTCATGTATTACATGGTTGGTTGAATATGTAATGCTACGTTTCCTGCATTGAAGACAACAAAGTAAAACGTATGGCTTTCCTCAGATGATCAGTGGGGTTGGCTGCAGCAAAACTACATCAAGCAGCTGATCACAGGCCTGGGTTTATTATAAAATAGAGATTTTCCAATGAGACATCCCCTTTAATCTGTCAGTACACTTCAGGATTTGAGAAAGTAACTATGACTGGCAGATTCTGCTTGTCTTCTTTTGGGAATCTACACTTGGTTTTAGCGGCAAAACTGCACCAGAAAACCTGATCGGGCATCCTTAAGTTTAAGAGTCTTCACTACACCACACTACACTACACTCTACATCTAATGAATTGATTCATCTTGTTAGCCAGACTTCACCCATATGGGGATGTCCCCACAGATGGAGAAGCAGCTACCTATAATTGACAGGGCCATCCAGTCTTGTGAATCTCCTGCCTGTGCTATTGCGAAAGCTAAAATTTGGCTCGGAAGCAGCTACACTTCTGGCGTAGCTGCTTCTGTAGCTGAATATGAGCTTCGACAGTGGCATGGGCAGGTGACTAATAGGGCTAGGCAAGATGTCTGGCCCTGTCAATCATATGCCAGGTGGGTGCTTCCCCACCTGTGGGGACAGCCCTCCTGGGTGAAGTCTGGCTAACGAGACAAATCGATTTGTACATCTCTACGGGATCCACATCTACGTTGGATGCTCTATTCAGGGCCTCCATTGCAGATTCCGTTAAAAACATTGGGCGAAAAAGTCCTGCATGGAGGACTTTTTTGTCAGGTAAAAAAACTGGATTCTGAACAGAAACTGAACAGACTCCATTATACGTTTGGGTCAATTATGTACTAACGCAGAAGAACAGAAAAAACTTAGCAGTGATATGAACCCGGCCTTCGATGAATGTCAGATAAAACTACTGATTTCAGCGGGCCATCTAACATGTATAGGGCTGTCCATACTCTCCCTGGATGTCATATGTAGGTGGAACGAAAGATCTGGCATGTTGGAGTTCAACATCCTCTATCCTTTATTGTTATGTGAGATAAGCCTCCATCAGAAGGTGTCTGGCTGTGACTTAACCCCCTCTGACTATTGAGAACACTTGCATGCTTGACTGAGATCAGCATGCATGTGTTTGGGGAGGAAAAGGAGGCTGGCATGAATTGTTGTTGACTGAATGAGCATTTGGCCAGCATCTGTTCTTTGGCCACCTTTATTTCTAGGCCAGACCAGTGCCGCTGTATGGCACTATTAATTAATGTGATGCAAAAATGCAGGAAGGCTGCACAAACAACCAAGTGTTCTTCTTTTGAATGCAGTATAGAAGGACACATACAGAGGAACAGGGTTAAGATCTTACATTGAATTAAATGTCATTTATGAGCATCAAGATGAGTTATCATATATATAAAAGTCAAAAGACAACTACAAATACTATCAAAAACATTCCACTGAAAAAATATGGATTTTCAATGTTAAGTGGGTTGATTTCTGAATAGTGAATGCACTGCAGTGATGTTATAATGATAGCATTCCTATGTGAAACCAAGTGCATGGAATATAAATGAGTACTAGGCCCTTATTGAATAAAGAGAGACCTGTATATTGAGGATGGGCAGCGCTAGTAAAAGAGACTTTTACGTGATGAATTCTTTCCTCCAGAATGCCATCTATTCAGATATGGAATCTCCAGAGAGACAACAGCACAAAGTGAAGGGGAGCTTGTCTCTCTGCTTGGGTCAAACAGTCAGTCAGAGCCTTCATCGACAATGAGTGAAGCTACAATAGGCAGAACTGTACCATGCAAGTTACTGAGACACAAATCCAGAAATCATTTTGTCTGATACAACCTTATATACTTTGAACAACCCACTGACCTACTATACTAATAATACATTATTGTCACTTCGTATAGAAGAATCTACGTATTGAATGTACCTGTTCTACCTTATATAGGGAATAGTAAATAAAATCTAAAAATGCAGACAAAGGGCCTTCACAAGATAGGAGAAGCATCTCTATGTATAAATCAGAACAGAAGTAGGGGTAAGGGAAAAATAACTTTCCTAATTCATGACATAGAAATACAGAATGGCACTGATTTGCAAGGGAGATAAGAAAGTACAAAATACAATATGGTAATATGGTGCTAATTGTGAGAGGTGCAAATTTTACACACACACACACGTATATATATATATATATATACTGTATATATATAGTTACAACTATATATATATATATATATATATATACACACAGTATATATGCACTAAAACTCACTCAATAAAGCATCTTATAAATCATATAGAGTGCATGCACCTCACTTACCTGGCTTCTTTTTTCCCCAGCAGGAGAGGATCTTGATCTCACATGTAGAGGAGCAGGCTGAAGCAAATTTTCAACCAGATCTTCAGCTGTTTGCTGTCTTAAAACCTTAAAAAATTCTGTTGGTTTTGAAGATGTCACTTCTCTAGGAAGGTTTGTTGGGATGCCTTTCAGCTCATTTTTGGATCTACTTTCAAGCCGAAGTCGTTGCTGGACAAAAGAATTGGTACGACCTCTAGTCTCTGGATAATCACTCTTCTTCTCCAAGCTTACTAAGTCAAACAATCCTGTCAGACCAGTGGGCAGAGTTGAGGATATGCGCCCTGTTTGCAAAAGGTTATCCCTTGAATCCCTACTGCGAAATATGTTATGGTCCTGAAGGGAATTCATGCTAGATGTAGAGGAGATGCTCTGATTATCGATTAAACTCCCTGAAAAGTAGGTACTTTGGGACCTTTCCTTTAAAAATCCAGGTTCATGGGATGAAGGCCTCCGACCAGTTTTACGCTCTATATAGTCTGCAAGGGCATTTTGCTGAAGTTGCTTAAGCTCTGGTCTAGACAAGTTAACAGTGGAACAGGTTTTGCCATCCCTCTCAAAGATTCTACGTCTGTCTGCCACTGATTGTTCCAAGAAACTGATGTTTTGCCCCCTTTTTTGAATACTTGTGGATGATAAGTCATTGTCGGACGCCCCAACCTCATTCATCTTTTCTGGCTCTGAATAGGAACGTTTTTTCTGCTCAGTTGTCAAACGCCTTCTTGCACCAATTCGAGTCACTTGATGTGACACACCTGTACCTTCTTGACTTTGAGATTCTTGATTCTTCACAAAGTTGTCAGAGGGTGTAATATTGTGTCTTTCTTTTGGTGCATGCGGAGACACAGGAGACCTACTATATACAATAGCTGATTTAGGTCTCTGCACACTTCTCTCTTGCTTCTTGTATTGTGGTGGACTAATTTCTAAATCTTTTCTCCTGTAAGATGTTGCTTCTAGGACTTTGGACTGTACATCTTTGATATTGTTCCTGTAAGCTCTGTTAAAACCAAGAGTGTCCTGTGAAGTACTCTGCCAATGGTCTTCTTTATTTGGCATTGTTTGAGAATCAACTGTTCTTTTATCACTGTCTGGCAAAGTTTGCAAAACACACTGCTCATTATTGGTCTCCTGCATTTTGTCTGCTTCACTCTCTTGAGTTGTTTTCTGAGCATCTCCTAATTTTACACTTCCAGTTCTTTTTAACAGCTGTGTTCCAGTAATCTTATCATTAGGTTGAGAACTTGAAGGTCTTTGGCATTCTACTCCTAGAATATGATCCTGTGAATTAAATATACTCCTTATTTCATCAATGCTGTTTACAGATGCTCTGTTGCTTGTTCCTCTTGGGCATTGAGCAGCTGAAGCAAGGGATTTTTGACTTTCATGTTCTCGTTGTTCAATTTTGCTGATTTTTTCTAGAACTGAAGTTCGTTGTTTAGCATCAGTCTTTCCATATATTGGGTTACTGCCACTTTGATTGCTACCTGAATGTAATCTCCTTTTGGTATAGTCAACAGAATTCTTTTGAGAAGCTGGTGAAGGCTCATCAGGTTGCTGGAAGCTGTTATAAAAAATCATTGAGCTGTCAATACCTTCAACATGCTTTGTAAAGCTTGCACTGTCTAATTTGCTTTTATAGCTGGACATAAGTGGAGACCGTCTTTCAACCGGTGTATTATTAATTGAAGATCCAGTACTGTATAAGTGCCCACAGTCATTATCTTTATTTACATCAGTGCTGTTATTAGTTCTGCATGGTTCCCAATCCCAACTTGTAGCACCAAAGAACACCTGTGCCTGATTTTGGCTGTTGCTCCACTCGTACTGAAATCCAGGCCCAGAATGTCTCTTTTTTTCAATATTACTAAGTTCCTTTGCGTTTTTTCTACAATCAGTTTTTAGGTGGTGATCATTTTTACTGGATGACTGATTTAATCTGGAAGCTGACATTTTATTTTTATTGCTTTGTGAAGAACCAGTTTGATGCTCGGAATTAACTGAGAAGTGGAGTTTGTATTGAGCTAAATCTGTATGCTCATCTTCTACTTTTTTATCAGTTCTATTGGACTGGTCTGATGACAAAGTAGAACTGTGGGTAACATTTTGACTACTTTTTACATTGCTTTCAGAATCTAAATAAGAAACACTTTTACCTCCGGATAATGCCCCTTCTTTGGCCAGTGCTGGGTAAAGTCTTGCATTATTATTCTTAAGTGGTTGTGGAGCATGTGCAAAATGTGGTTCTGGAGATGGAACAGGATATATTCCTGCAGGAAGCATAGGTTGTCCTGGCTGTGGAATCTGTGAATAAATTTGCTTAGGTTTCATTAGAGGGCTACATTCTGGGCTCTTTTCCATCACAGTATGCAATTGTCCTTCCCCATACATTGATTTCTGCTGTAGACTTGTGCTGCATACCATAGGCGATCCTGGTCCTTTGGAATGTGTTCGAAAAGATTTCTGTTGGTCCATGCTGGACCAAGAACTTGGCCTTTCATGATGCTTTGTTACTGCATAACTGTCACTCCGAGTAGGTGGCATAGGAGGAGCCTTTTCAGTTATATCACTCTCAGACATAAATCTGTTGTGATCTAATCTACTAGCAGGACCAACACTGTTCCTTGAGCATCCACCTGAAAATCTAGCTCGATGTTTTACGAGTGATGAGTTGACCTCATACTCTTCTGACACTCCACGCTGAGAATCATAAACTGTCTTGATATACCTTATGTCTGCATGCTTTATTCCATCCTGCAGGTTTCCTCGTGAAAGCATACTTTCCATAGAGTAGGATCGCTCCTTGCAGAACGTAATGGGCTGGTATTCAGGAATACTGGAGTTAGTGGAAAACGAGCTGTAGGCAGAGTCTCTTTTGTTGTGCAGATGATTAAGTTGATCTACGGAGTTTGTAGACTTTGCTGGAGAGAGATGACAAGGATGGTATGCAGTTGATGTGTGCTCCAGGCTTTCCATGCTACCCCTTGAGCTGTACTGGTCAGGGCTTCGTCTTAAATATCCATGTTCGTAGCCGGAGAGATCACTTGCAGATGAACTGAAGGAAAAAAGAACACAGGGTAATATCTTACTGTTCGCAAGAAACATTCGAATGAGCTTATAAATAAACTTTGCAGATGAAATGTTTAGGTTATGGGAGGAACGGAAGAGAAACCATATTTGGCCCTTGCTCTGTTCACTGCCAGCTGTCATTCCTGCATATTATAAGTAATTGCTTGTGGCTGCTGTGCTCATTCTTCTAATCACGCAGTGCTGTCAGGATTACACAGATACACATAGGCATAGTCTGAACCTTTCACATTTCATATACAACCCGTTTATTGATAGAAACTCAAACCTGTCACAAACTTTATAGAACTAGAACAAGACAGTGTGAACATGTACGGCTTCAAGTAAAGAATACACTGTATGTGTTTTACTTCTTCTCTTTTTATGGAATTGATGTTCTCGCTGGCAATCTTCCTAGAAACTAGAAGCATTAGAGACATTTGTTTGCTATGAGAAACCTAAACAGACCAAGCGAAAAGGCAAGAAGAAAAAACACTCAGGCGTTTAGAGATGACTGTTAAAATGCCATGCAGGGTTCAAAAAGTAAAGGGATAACCTATACAAGTGAGCTGAAAGATTTTTTTAGAAAGACAAAACGTTATATAATAAATAAAAAAATGTATGTCAACTTTTTACTCCAACTTATTTGGACCTAATGTCCCAATGTAAAATACATTAAAAAGGAAAACTGCCTCTATATCACACAAGATGAATACTTTAAAGGCTATGTACACCTTTGGAGGCCTTTTTTATTATTATTATTGCATTGTACTCCTTTTGTGCTAAAAGTAATTTTTTTAATGTGTCTTTATTACAGATATGGAACCCTTTTTCTGTACAGGGCTGAGATGCTCTAATAGAGAGATCTGCATTTTCTCTCTGCTCCATCAGCCAGCTAATCTGACGGGCTCCTTATCTCTGCTCTATGACATTATAAACACTCATTATGACTCAGTTCTCTTCTTACTGATAATATGGCTTAAATAAGTGTTTATGACCTCTTAGTAAATTAGAGATAAGGGTTATTAGATGACCACAACAAAGCGAAAGTACATTCACACAGCTAGACAAACATTTAACCCTTTGTCCTCCTGACGAAGCCTTCAGGGTGAAACGCACATCGATGTGTTGGTGCTTGGGGCCGTGTTCCGGATTTATACTAAGTCATGTCACAGGGTATGCATGCATAGGATGTTTACAATATATGTTTGCTCTTATGTTTATTTATTTGATTCACTTTGTATGCCTTTATGAATATAATGAGTATATTATTGATCATATAAGCATCTTATAGAGACCTTCCCTGTGCCCCCCCTATATAAGGCTACTTTCACACTACCGTTCAGAGCGGGTCCGTCTGATGTCTGCTCAGACGGATCCGCTCCTATAATGCAGACGTTTGGATCCGTTCAGAACGGATCCGTCTGCATTATAGTTTAAAAAAATTCTAAGTGTGAAAGTAGCCTGAACGGATCCGTCCAGACTTTACATTGAAAGTCAATGGGGGACGGATCCGTTTGAAGATTGAGCCATATGGTGTCATCTTCAAACGGATCCGTCCCCATTGACTTACATTGTAAGTCTGGACGGATCCGCTTGCCTCCGCACGGCCAGACGGACACCCGAACGCTGCAAGCAGCGTTCAGGTGTCCGCTTGCTGAGCAGAGCGGAGGCTGAACGCTGCCAGACTGATGCATTCTGAGCGGATCCACGTCCACTCAGAATGCATTAGGGCAGTACAGATGCGTTCGGGGCCGCTTGTGAGCCCCTTCAAACGGAGCTCACAAGCGGACACCCGAACGCAGGTGTGAAAGTAGCCTAAATGGCTAGGTAATATTGTCACTTTTAAAGATATTGTTTGATTTTGGTTATAGATTGTATGATTTTGTGACATACTTGGAAATACCTATAGTATGCCCAATGAAAATTAATAAAAGATCTGTAACGGTCGCAAACACACACACAGGGGGGAGGAAAGTGACTACTGCGCTCCACCATCACCCTTGGCCCTGCCTACTTGACTCGCAAGTCCTAATGACAAGGGACAACTGGGCGGCAATCCCTAACTTGGAATAAATGCTGGGAGGACAGACCAGACATACAACAGAACGTGAACGGACCGAGTCAATACCAAGAGAGCAGCGAAGTACAAATGGAGCAAGCAGAGAATAGTCAGGAGAAGCCGGGGTCATAAATACCAGGAGAGTCGAAAAGTACCAAAGGAGTCAGCAGAGGATCGTCAGGAGGAAGCCGGGGTCAGAGTTCCAGGAGAGCAGCAAAGTACACAAGGAGTAGGCAGAGGATCGTCAGGAAATAGCAGAAGGTAAGTGCACCAGGTAAAGCAAATTCACAGCAGGAACCTAAATAACAGGCAACCTGTGGCCAGCAGGCTGCCTGTTTAAATACTGAGTAACAGGGGTCATGTGATGGGGCCAGCGTCATATGACTCACCCTGCTGCAAAAGGCTGAGCACCAAGTGCCCAGCTCAGTGCTCAGGCTTCATCTGGTTGCTGGGGGAACCGAGGACGCCGACCGCGCTGAGGAGATGTGTGCGGCCGGATCCGTCCCTCCCCCTATCACCTAGGAAACGAGGACGCTGTACGCGTCCTCGCTCCTGTACAGAGGCGGGGTGCCGTCTGCGCTGCGGAGCGCATGGCCGGCGCCCCGTGACAAGATCACTACGGAACATTGCCCCTTGCTATTTTTCTGTATATTTTTTTACATCGTGCTACTCTGTCAATTATTTTATATATATATTAACAAAGGTATATATATTTTTTCTAAATGTTGAGACCTATTGGTTTTGTTGGATGTGTATGCAGTTTGTTTTTATAGGACTCTTGAGGTTATTGGATAGGTTTATGAGGTTTTCGTAGGTTGTTTATTTAACCCTTTGTGACAGATAAAGACCAATTGAAAAAATGATTTTTAGCCCAAAATGAGTAAAATGCAAACATAACAAAAATTTGCCTCTGAAGATGTACATAGCCTTTAACATCATTCTAAATTAAACAAAATTTTCTTATAAATGCTGAACTAAAAAAGTGATTTAAAAAAAAAGTTAATCATAATATGTTGTGCACCCTAAGCTGAAATATTAAAACACAAAAACCTTGTCAAAATGAAAAGCTGCTCTCTTGTCCAGTTTTAAGATAAAATGAAGAAAGGGAGGGCAATGCAATAAAATAACAAAATAAGTTTTACTTTTCTATTAGATCCAGTAGCACCCCTCCAATTCAGCCTGTTGGGCTTAGTTTACCTGGCTGCAGTGATGACATTACATCCATAATATGTGATCATCAAACAAAACAATAGATGATCTTAGGGAGACAAACTACAAAAAATGCCGTGGAGCCTCATTTAAGAGTCTCGACACAGCAATCCAAAGTGCAAAGCTCCCTGGGAAACAGTAATATGGAAAATAACTGTGGAGCCCCAGTTATGGGTCTTCAACACAGTGAAAACAGATATCCCTCCGGGGAAGGAAAACCAAGCAAAGGGGTAATATGTGATCAAGGCAGACAATCACAAAGCCTGTCTGGGAGAATGGACGTTATGCTGCTGGATCTAAGTGTAAGTAATGTACATCAGTGCAATGGAGCTTGTGATGAAATGAGGCACTGAACTGGTCCCACTTCTTCCCTTCACATGGTCATAGAGTTAAAGGGCATCTGTCAGTAGGGAATCTGAAACTGGCTGCCCTGTTGTATGTGTGCTTGGCCGCTGAAGGCATCTGTATTGGTCTCATGTTCATATGTGTCCGCATTGCTGAGAAAAACAGGGATGTTGCCATTACTCCTAGAGGCTCTGTTCTCTCTACAGTGAAAATGTCATCACATCTAGCCTGTTAAGGTGGAGAGGACTCAGCAGTTGCAGACAGAGCCGAGCCTCTAAGTGTAACAGCAACATCCCTGTTGCTCCCAGAGGCTCATTTGCATTTATTAAAACATCATTTTTCTCAGAAGTGCGGGCACATATGAACATGGGACCAACACTGATGTCTTCAGCCCCAAGTGCACATGGAACAGGTCAGCCAGTTTCATAGGTACAATTCTGCTGACAGATGCCCTTTAAGGGAGTGCAATAACTTATCCCCTATGCCACCCTATGGGACTGCCAAACAGAGGCAGGTGCTGTACTCGGCTGTCTCCAGTAATACCATAGTGAGAGATTTATCAAAACTGGTGTAAAAGAAAACTGACTTAGTTGCCCAACTAATCAGATTCCACCTTTCATTTTTCACAGTTCCTGATAGGACCACCTTCTGAAGTCCAGAACAAGCCAAAATGTACATGATTAAAATACAGGTTATACTGAATCTTTTCAAACAAAACTATATATCAAATTGTTCAGTTCCTACTGAATCCTAGTTTTATGACAATTTTTGTCCATATCGGAAATGAACCAAATTCTAACTTTCAGATATAATTTTTTTATTTTTATTCATCACAATTATTAATCTATCTGCTATTATAGTAGTATAATATTATGGATAAGTTACATGTTGTAATGAATTGATTTATTTCTACATGTATGTTATTTCATACATTTGCACACGCCTGAAGAAAAAAAAAAATCTTCAGATAGCAATTATGCCCCCTCTTTGGCATAAAGCTTTGAAAGATGCATACAGATGTTTCCCTTTGTTGCAGGGCACATTTTTTTCTTTTTAGAATCATACAGTGCTGTTTTTTAGTAGAAGAAAAATAGAAATCTTTACGTTATGTTGCTGCTCTCTATAGGAATCATTTTTGGTTAAAACTAAAATACTTCTGGCCTGGCACTTTAAATACTGCACCATGCACCAATTAAGCCTATTTCTATAAGTACTTCTATATGACAGAACATAACTATCATTCAAGTACTGTATAGTGTGAGACAATGTGAGACACAGGTCTAGTCACTCAATGAGGTGCATCATAACCACCCTTGCATTTAACAAAGGCTTTCCAAAGCTGGATTTCCCACCCATGACTTCTACGATAAAACATGATTTGGCAGCACAAGATATCATTATTGTCACACTTACTCTTTGTTCTGAAAAGTCAAACCATAAACTTTCCATTTCAGTTCTCATCTGTTCTGTACACATCCAGAGAGCACAGCACGTTGTTGTGGGATCACAATAGAGCAAACTATCTGCTGAAGAAGGTCAGATTATGCCCAAGCATCACAAAATCATCACTAATGCCAATTTATATATAGTAGGAGTAACGGAATGGCCAGCCATTATCTAGGATGATGGTTCTTCTGAGAGGTCTTCATTTGAGGTTTTTTTTTCAATATCCTTTGTACATGCCTTGGTTCTGACTACAACTAGAATCCCAAGCAGGTCTTTCGCTGCCTCCAAAACAGCATGTGCTGTGAATTCATGAGCAGTAACAGACGTTTGGAAATCCCAGGCTGAACTCCTCACCCTTCGAGGATTGAAAATGATGTAACATCTCTGGCATGGTTCATTCATTGCACTGTGTCTGGGTAGTACTTGCTCACTCATTCGTACTCACACTCATTCGGACATTTTTGCATAATTTCTATTTTGATTGTACCAGCGTCTGGTGGGTTATAACAAATTCATGTATGAACACATGCCTTTATAGCTAGGTCTCCTTTAATTGAGGTCCAACCCTGCCCCTTATTTGGTCCCATATAACATAATACTTTTTATATAATACTGTAGGTCATAGCTCCAGTATTTACGATTGGCTTGCCAATGAAATCTGAAATGAAGTAATGAAATTTTTTGGGAATCCTGTATTTACACAATAAACATAAAGCCTTCCATTGTTTGAATTGCTCTTTGTGGGTTTTGTGCTACTTTGACCAGATGGCTTACCATATATACTGCACTGTGGTACGCATTCCACAGTAAGTAGCTCACTACAGCATTGAGAACCAACTAAAGAAAGGAGAAACTTGATATATTTCATAAGCATTGCAAATTTTTTAATATCAAAAAATGTAACAGAATATTCCCATTTTCACAAAGATATATAATCATATTTTGACTGGTAGGGATCTGACTATTGGGACACACAATACTGTTATGTCCAGGGTACCCTCCCCTAGTATCTGGGCATGCCCTAATAAGACAGTTAATATGGGCAGTCAGTCTATACCAGACTACTCCTTTATTTAGTTGAGATTTTTCATTATTTAATTTTCTATAAATAGTAATACTTGGGTTTCAGTGTACACATGTTCAGCCTATGTATCCTGCAGAGACACTATGCATTTTTCAGCTATAGCTTTTTGTCCTGTGTGTCACACATGCTTTGCACATTGCAATGAAGTAAAGAAAACTACAGCACAACTATAGTCTCTAATTTCTAATTATATAATTATAATGATTATAGTGCTCTCTTTCCAAGAATCAATAATGGTTGTTTTAAAGTGCACAGACCAAGCACTCCTCAAGAAAAATCACTTATTTTACTTTGTCGGATGCTACACTCTAAGAAACCATGTTTTTTGAAGTCCTATGCACTGAAATGAAGCAGAGTTGCAATACCTCTGCTCTGGTTTTGATATCCCCTTGACACCTTTCCCCCCCAAAAAATATAGGCCAAGTTTAAATAGGTTAAAAGAGAGTGTTGTTTGGGGGTGTGGCTTAACAGGGTGTTATTTGGTTATATTTTAGGTATTGCACCTTTTTTAAACAAATATTTTTTTTTTACTGCGTATTGAAGTTTAATTTAGCCTCTATTTTTTAAGTGTTTCTGCCCAGTTTCAAACTCATCACCATCTACATTAAAGGCAAAAATCTTAAACACTGAGCTATACAGTTCAGTGTTAATAAGTAATAGATATATTCTGGCCACAAACCTCAGTAGTAGTTTCCCATATAATATGTATTCATATATAAACAGAAGTATTTTTTTTTAGTAATTGCAAATGTATTTTGTTTCATAAAATTCTTTTGCAATTGCTAAATGAAATATAAACTGATATTTCTGCTATAAAAAAAATAAAAATAAAATACTGTTACCGGCAATCTAAACAAAATACTGGCCTGGCCGGTGGAATACCAGCCAGGTGGCAATCCTACCTGCGCTGCCGTAGGATGTGACTAATGTATGACGAGGCGCATCTTTTGTTATAAATTAGGCGCATCCTCCTGCAGTCCATGCACCTAAACAGAAATCTACAACAGCTCAGAGCTGCCATAGATTTCTGCCATCATTTTCATCAAAAAACTGGCATAAATGAAGATAAATTTGTTGGGGTAGGTGGCCATGCCCCCTTCCTAACCTTAACACGCTGCCTTTAGGAAAAGTGGCAAGGGCAGTGTAAAATCAGAGATGTGGGATTTTTTTTTTTAAGTTGCAGTTAAAAAGTCACAAATGCATAGTTGGATAGTGTTATGGCAGAGCAAGGGTGCATCATCCTTAGGTATCCCACCCAAGGTCCATTGGAAACGTTGCATGAGAATAAAAGAAAAGTATGGCTATGCTTCAGGAGACCTACCCTACATGGCAGTATGCTTTGAAACTGATTTAGGAAGTGTTAGACCCCTTTTAAGGAAAAAACTTAACAACAATGGCAGTGAATAGCCTACAATATGCATAGCATGGACGTTTCTAAGTGAAATTATTTACTTTGCCGTCCTCCAATATATATTTAAAAAACAACTGATTTAATAAACAAAAGTTCCAATTTTTAAAATAATATTAGTGCAATGAAATATAAAATGACATACACTATCTTGATCACATTGTCTCACCTTGAATGGTAAGCCTGGTGCCATGGAGATCCTATCGTCCCCTGAGATATTTGCATCATGCTGGGATTCGGTTGGTTCTCCAGTAACTTGGATGAGTGCCAGGAATGGGGACGAGGAATAGATACGCTTTGCCTATGGAAACATTAAAAAATAAATGAAGCAAATTAAAATACTGCTCAATTCTAATTTGGTAAATGTATGTGTCTTCATTTGATAATTCCTGTAAAATAATGCCACAAAAACATGTGTTAACCATACTGACAAAACGTGCCAGCAAGAAATTAAGACTAGCAACCTGACTGGTTGCTACAGACATTGTCACTCTTTGTTTTGCACTCATGGTACTTAAAGAGGAGGACGTGCCTAATTTAATATCTTCATGCATTCCCCATATAACAGCAATTCTGGAACATCTACTATTATGACTCTGTGTTCTGCCATTTCTTTATTATTCCTGCTAGAAGTTATGAATGAATCCCTAGCAGTTTGCAGTGAAAGTCCTAGTGGGTGTTTTCAGCTGGGGGTGTGTCCCTGCGCAGTCTGACACTATCCAATCATTGCTGTTAGTGTCAGAATGGCTCTTGTAAGGCGGGGAGGAAAGAAATTAAAGCACAAAAATGAAAATTGCCTGGTCCTTAAGGGATAAAAAAACAACAACATATGTCTGACCCCTTGCCTCACTGTGCTGTAATAATGCAAAGTAGGGAGTTGGTGCATCCAGCACCCCAACCTATCATTGCACCTCAAGGATGGTGTGGGCACAGTTTCTGTGCCCTCAGCAGTGGGCATTGCATGTAATCAGAATCACCAGCTGAAGTTGAGATCTGGTTCTTGCTTATACTCTCTTGCTCTACCTGGCTATTAAAAAAAACACTTTACAGGGTTTAAAAATAAAAAATAACAACACGTGGTGCAATGATGCACATATTATGACCCCAGCAATATCCACTGCTCATATAACACAACCAGAGTTCATACCCGTAAAACATCAACTTTACAGCAGTGTTCTGAAAATACTCTGAAGCACATTTAAAGAAACACTCTGGGCAAACCATTAACACTCATGCCTTATGCATGAGTGGAGGAGGTTCATGCATGATGCAGGGATTCTCTTTAGTATCTGTTTCATACGTCACCACTCTCAGGCCTTACTAAACATAATGTAGTGTATTTTACTAAAAGCTTTCTGTTGTGAATAGAGTTGAGCGAATACAATCCAAAGAAGTGGAATTCGATTTGCCGCAAAGCCAAATTTCCTCGTGCTTCGTGGTAGCAAATCGATTTAACCTGAAATAGTGCAAAAAACTAAAAATCATACTTACCTCCTCCATTTGCTTGCGACGGGCCAGCCGCCACCATCTTGATTGACGATCTTGGCGCAAATCCCGTGCGTGGTGACGTATGACTTCACCACGCTGGCCGGTGTGACGATGTCATCCTGGGCCGATCAGGATTTCGCGCCAGATCTTCAAGCCAGATGGCAGCGGCCGGCCTGTCGTGAGCAAATGGAGGCGGTAAGTGTGAGTTAATTTTTTTTCCTGTTAATTTTACACTATTTTTACTCTCATCATGTATGAACGTGGCATCTGAGGGGTACAATGATGGGGAGCGGCACAATCACAGCTCCCTGTCATTGCACTCGCTACTTACAAAAAAATGCACTTCGTAATGAAGTAATTAGTCACAAAGAATTTTTTTTTTTTATTCGGCGAAGCAGTAGAATTGAATTTTCCAAAACTTCGTCATCTCTTGTTGTGAAGAATGTGTACTGGGCACTGTACTGTATTATCATCACAGGCAGGATTACAATGACAGATATCACCTCTGTGTATAGATAACACAGGATCCACCATTCACAATAGGTGATATCACTGCCCATGTGGCTGCTCTAAAAGAGAAGGAAGTCTTGAGATATTATAGGACTGATGTGAAAATTGCATGATTTTAGAATATTTTTTAAATACATACAGGAGCATGAAAAATTAAAAAAAGACCAAAAATTCTAAAATAATCATGTTTAACAAAAATTTGATTTAAACTCTAGGTCAACCTTTAGGGCTGCTTTCACACATAGGTTTTTTCTGCATTTACTGCACTTTAGCATTTTTTTTTTTGCATTTTTTCACTGGGTTTTTAGTTAAAAACACCAGCTCCAGATGTTAGCTGAGGTCTACAGGAAATATGAAACAAAGTACACACAAGCGTTTTTTTTGTTTGTTTTTTTGCTACTGGTGTTTTTGTTCATTAGTTAGCGTTTTTTGGTCTTTGACTTCTTTTAAAAAAAGCGCAACATGCTTTTGGTGTTTTTTTTTCCAGGAATTTTAACATCACCTTCTCCACAGGGGAAAATGCCTTGAAGAAAACGCTAGTGGTAAGAGACACTGGGAAAGATTTAGCAAAACTGGTGCAAAGGAAAACTGGCTTAGTTGCCCATCACAACCAATCAGATCGACTCTATCATTTTCCAAAGGAGCTCAGAAAAATGAAAGGTGGAATCTGATTGGTTACTGTGGGTAACTAAGCCAGTTTTCTTCTCCACTGTGTGAAAAATGCCAGAGAAAAATGGCACATAAACCGCAGGTGGCAAAAAAAATGCAAGTGCTTATTCTTGTGTTTTGTTTTTTTCTTACTGCTTAAAATGCCAGAGACAAATTTATGTGTTTAAGGACCCTAAACCTTTCGGTTGTTACTAATCTCTCCTTTCCAGGGCCCACAATTCCAGGTTGTTTTAGCTGCACACTAGAGGTTAATACAACTTGGGTTGCGGTATTGAAATAGAAGCAGATTAGCCAAAACGCAAGTGGTGTATACATTGAGAACGCACAAAGACATTCCTTCCAATGTGAAGGAATTTTTGGGCAGCAGTGCCATGGTTCGTTCTAATAGCCGTACCCTGCTCACATCTAAGCTTATGCATGTAAAGCGCTGAAAAGAAGAGTTAAGATCTCCCAGAACAGTGGGGAAAATCAGCACTTGGTAAGAGGGTCTTTGTATGCTTTACTGATGGCAGGATAAGCATCCCAAAGCCATGTATTAATAAGTCCCGCTCAACTGGTGTCTATGTTTGCAGAAATGCTTTTCTGTGACTAGTTTGCAAAACTTAAAGCACACATTTAAATAGTGTTGATCTGTGCTACAGACCAGGCATTGTTCCTGAAGAACTCCATGTACAGAAGCATGCCCACTCCTTCACAGAACATATCCTATGGCAGATTATCTTTGCCAATATCTTCCCCTACCACATAGCCTAAAATTCCTTGTGATCTCATTGAGGAAAAAAAAGTTTAGCTAAACGGCATCTTAAGATCCACATATACATTAGGCTATTGTGCCATTTTCAGCAAGACTGGCCGACTGTCTACTATGCATCGGGAGCACCTGACTCATCATGTGTTGGGGGGAAAGGTTCAGGATCTTTGAATTTTAATGTCCAGTGAGGTAAGCCACCCCCTGAGGTGTCTGTAATCGGCATTCCCCTCTATCCCCACTGGAAAAATGTGCATGCTCAGCCGAACCTTGTGTGTATGTGTATGGGGGAGTTAGGACAGATAACATATGGTCAATCGACAACTAGTGAAGGTTTATGGACACCTTTACTTCCAGGTTTTCCAGGAAATAATCAACGATTAACTGAAGGCTTCTAGCCTGCTGAAAGAATCATACTTACCTGCTCCCTGCTGCTACGGTTCTGCACGTTGGCTTCCGTGACTCCATGTCAGTCCTCAGCTTGGTTTCTTCCAGCCGGGTATGGGCATGGTCCCATGTTATGCTGCAACCAATGACAGGATTCAGCGATGATGTGTCGACTAGCGATACGTCACAGCTGAAGCCAGTTATTGTTTGCAGCAGTGCACAAGACCAAGTTCATAACCAGACTGAAGAAAAAAGTCAAGCACCAGAAGCCAGCGTGCAGCACCACTCATTTATGCTGAATGAGTGAAGAAGGGGTTATGTCCGGGTTCAGCTCTGAACCTAGACAACCCCTTTAAGGTATGAATATGTCACCTTGATTAGACCAAGCCTGTTTTGTTAAAAGGGTTGTCCAAGATAATTAAACATCCCAGAAAAGCTCTGCAATACAATAGTTTGAAGCCAAAAGCAATAGATGTGTACAACCAGTCAACTCAACGCATGTTTAAAGGGGCTGTTCAACCAGAATTACCCCTGTGCATATGCCCTGTTGGCAAATGTGGATCTCATACAGGGCATCCCCAATGGAACACTTTAGCTTGGTTTCAGGAGGAAAGAAGCCATCTTTTTCTAATCTCATGCAACTCCTTAAAGTACAAGGTAGCTGGTGAAGAGTCTCATGATCTGTAGACATGATTCCAGTAGCAGATCATCAGATTGGGATCAGTAATTAGGCTCCACTGTTCATTGACTCTCCTGAATGAACATTCACCCTCACCTGTTTCGGAGCCTCAGTTTAAGTCCATCTCCTGGGCATACTCCAAAGCTGATGGATGGTTTGTCTATTGTGGTTTCCAAGCAAGTGTCAGAGCATTCAGCTTTTTCAATGAATACAACTCTAAAATAAACAAAGGGATTATCATTGAGACCAGGCAATTTTTATTTATAAATGTAATCAGTCATTCATTCCATTGATTTTCATATAAACATAATTTATCACCTATGACAAGAATGAGGATCCCCGAGTCCCCTGTGTGAATGGAGCAGTATATGCATGTGTCACCACCATTGCATTTAGAACCATGAGGACAGTGCTCGACTATCTAATGCTGTCCCATAGAAGTGAATAGAGTGGAGGTCACCCATGAGCACAATTGCTCCGAAAATTAACAAAAAAAATCAATGAAATGTGTTCTATTGTCATAAGAAAGACACATGTATTTTTTAATTTGGAAGATGTTACACAAAAGTGAGATACTGGAAATACTATTTTTATATCTTGACCTTTGCTTCAATAAAATCTCTGCTTGACCACTTAGTAAAGCATGCAGGCTTCCCAAATGCAGTAGCTAAGTAGTCACCCTTCTGCTTGCCATAGTAGGGCTAGAAGTATATTACAAAGCAAGCTATGGGTTAAACTTGAATATTTGAAATAATTTGCATTCCATACATGTTAGCGATAAGTCATTTCAATCTCATGCAGGTGTCTAAAAGACAAACTCACTTTTAATGTGTAGAAGAACAACATTTTTCAGCTTAAAATTAGAATGCAATTGATTACAGTTTGTATTTTTTAGCTTATTACTTAAATTGAAAAGTAAAGGTGTGCTCACACCACTCTTGTGGCGCATACCTGCTGTCTACGCAGGGAAAATTTATTGACGTATATCCCAAAAGAATAGCCTGGACATATTGAAACTACTATACTGCACTATATAAGATTTTTGTGAATTCACTTCAGGGGCGGACTGGGAACTTAAAGTGGCCCTGGAAAACCTAAAAGAGGCCCCATGCTGTAGATAGGTCCAAATTGACAAAAGGCAGGGCAACAGAAGTAGATGGAACCAGCAATACTGAAGTGTGGCATGAAATACCGCCCCAGCAGAACCAAGTACCAGAGTGCAGCACAAAATACTGCCACCCGTGCTGCAGTATTCAACTTTATCACCGTCCTGAGGATGGCGATACAGCTGAATCCAGGAGGGCACCTGCGGCCACCGGCCAGGTGCATAAGTACCTGATGCTCCTAGTATAACTTAGTACTGAGATCATTATGCATCCAGCTGACGGCCATGATGAGGGCTTGGGTGGCCCCCTGGGCATCGGCCCACCAGGAGATTTCCCTGTAGGGTCTATGGTCAATCCGCCCCGTATTCACTTTATCAATGCAAACTACACAGACAATGTCAAAAGGAAATTCTGGCAGACGTTATATAAAACTGTATGGAAATGTTCAAGTTTTGTGTGAACAGAGCCTAAAATGCACATACACAGTGGTGCTTGAAAGTTTGTGAACCCTTCAGAATTGTATATATTTTTTCACATAAATTTAGCCAAAAACTATATCAGAGTCTGAAATCTTAGGCCTGCTTAATTACTTATTGAGAAAAATGATCCAGTATTACATGTATGTAAGTGGCAAAAGTATTTGAACCTTTGCTTTTTGTATCTGGTCTGACTAAACATTCCAAGTAATTGTTGATTACTCCTGCATATTGGCTTGGAGGAACTTTAGCCCATTCCTCCATACAAAACAGATTCAACGCTGTTATGTTGGGTGGTTACCTCTCATGAACTGCTTACTTCCACATTTCTGTTGAATTAAGGTCAGGACTTGACCAATCGTAAACTTTATCTTTATGTTTCTTTAAACCTAGATTTGTAAAACAACTTTCCATCAATGAATAGCACAGGTGTATATAGGAAACTTTGTAATATATCTTACTACAGAAAAATGCTTCAATCTGCTTAAATTAAACTGCTTTGCTCTTTCCTGCTTTTAATACTGATGTCTATGGAGAGAGGAGTGAGGGGAGAAGGTGGCGGGATTAGAGAGATGCCAAATGCAGGTTCTTAGCACTGCTACACTTAGCACTTTTGACTCTACTATATCTAGTAAGATAAGGCTCTACCACTGTTCAGATAATTCAGGTAATAAATCACTTACTAGCTGACAGCAGCTTTCTCAATTCTCCTCCTCTCTCCTAGAGTTTTGTGTGGATATGGGAGTTACTAGAGATAAGAGGCTGAGTTAAGGGAAAAGGGAAGAAAACATGCTGAGAAGCCCAGGAGGAGGCATGATTAATTAATAAGATACATTACAAAGTTTCCTATATTCATCTGTAATAGTTATTTCTAAAAATTTGTTTATAACTGGAAGTACACTTTAACTGTTCTTTGGTAGAACGACTTGTGTGCTAAGGATTGTTGTCTTGCTGCATGCCTGTTCTCTTGAGATTTAGCTAAAAGACAGATGTCCTGACATTTTCCTTTACAATTTTCTGGTATAATTCAAAATTCATTGTTCTATCAATGATGGCAAGCTGTTGTTGCCCAGATGCAGCAAAACAAGCCCAAAGCATGATGCTACTACTACCATCATGTTTCACAGATGGGCTGAGGTTTTTATGCAGTATTTTCCTTTCTTCAAACATAATGCATCCTATTTAAGATAAAACGTTCTATTCAGTTGGTCTCATCCGTCCCCTAAGCATTGTTTTAAAAGCTTTCGGGCTTATCTTGTTGACCTTTATCAAACTACACATTGTTCTTTTTGGAGAGCAGTGGCTTTCTCCTTGCAATCCTGCCATGCGCACCTTTGTTGTTCAGTGTCATCCTGATGGTGGACTAATGAACATTAACATTTTAAAATATTAGACTTGATCATTTTTTTTTTTTAGGTAAATGATCCAATATCACATGCCTGAGAATGGCAAAATGATGTGAACCTCTAGGATTAGCAGATAATTAGAAATTTAAATTAGAGTTAGGTGTGTCAATCAATGGAATAACAATCAGATGTGAATGGGTAACCTGTTTTATTTAAAGAATGGGGATCTATCATATATGTTGTGAAGTCTGATCTTCAGAACATATGTTAGTGGATGTGTATGATGGCACTTACAAAAGAAGAGTTGATGATGCTCATAAGGCCGGAAACGGTTACAAAACCCTTTCTAAAGAGTTTGGACTCCACCAATCTACAGTCAGACAGACTGTATACAAATGGACAAAAATTCAAGACCATTATTACTCTCTCCAGGAGTGGTTCACCAACAAAGATCAAACCAAGAAAGATTCATGTTCTTTATATAAAACAGTCATCCGTTTGATTCAAAATACCTGAATTAATTTGTCCTTCAAATTATCTGCTTATTCTACAGGTTCACATTCTTTTGCCACTCACAGACAGGTGGTTTTTATTATGGACATGCATACAGACAATGGTTGTGGAATCACTGTAACAAGTAACCAGTTTGAGGTTGAGACAAAAACTAAGGGAGTTATTCTGACTATCTTGACTAGCCAAGACAGTCCCCTGATTCCTCAATCCGCCTCTGGAGTCATTATTATTAGCGCTACATTACAAGTCTGTATACCTGGCACAGTTGGAAGAACAACGTGCTGCTTTCAAAAGGGGTCATGCATTCTAATATAGCAGTTGCACTGATTTGGCCAACCTCTTTATTTACATGCACTAGCAGGGAAATTATCAACCCATATGTGCCTGAAAAGTGGTATAAAAAAATCTAATCTAAGGGTACTTTCACACTAGCGTTTAAGCTTTCCTATATTGAGTTCCGTCATAGGGGATCAATGCCAGAAAAAAAACGCTTCAGTTTTGTCCCCATTCATTGTCAATGGGGACAAAACTGGACTGAACAGAACGGAATGCTCCAAAATGCATTCCGTTCCGTTTAGTTGCGTTCCCAAACTGCAGAGCAAACTACAACATGTTGTATTTTGCTTTCCGTCCTGGGATGCCACAATAGAAAACAGATTCATCCCCCATTGACTTTCAATGGAGTTAATGACGGATCAGTCTTGGCAAGGTTAAAGATAATACAACCGGATCCGTTCATAACGGATGCAGATGGTTGTATTATCAGTAACGGAAGCGTTTTTGCTGAACCCTGCCGGATCCAGCAAAAACGCTAGTGTGAAAGTAGCCCTCTGCTGCAACTTTTTGCGTTTTTACATGGTGACTGCCACTTTTGGAAAAAAGTGGGAGAGGTATGGTCTTCCATGGCCAGGCAGATTTACCATAATTTATGCATAATTTACATCAGAAACTATAGCCCAAGTCAATGCCAGCTCATTGCTTTTCTGGTGCATAGATTGCCAGAAAGATGCACCAAATTTATAAAAAATTCTACATCTCTTAATAAATGTAATAAATTAACGCATCTTTCTCCAGTGCATTTATTATTAAGACTAGCATATAAACATACAACCATAATAAATTCTCCTACTGTGATCATTGATGTGATAAACATACCTAGAAAGCTACGATTGAATAGTTACCCCTGTGTATAATGCTGATTCACAGTATCTGCAGTTTGCAAGACTTGTTGACTGAATTAAAGTAGCACTCGGATGGACTTTTAAAAGGAATTTTTTTAATATTTTGTCCTATTTGTAAAATATATCACAAAATTAGCTGTGCAGTTAATTGCATTACTGGTGGCTTTAATGCTGACATTTGCCCACCGTACAGACACTCTGACTTTCTGAATGTCTACTAGGTGGAATGGAAATCACTTTTTGTTTATATTTCTATGAGACTTATTTTCGTTGGAGTGTTTCTTTACAGCCACTTTCACATTCTCAGTATTTGGTTAGTATTTTGCATAGGTATTTGGTCAGTATTTGTAAGTCAAAACCAGAAGTGGGTCCAAAACACTGAAGAGGCTCAACTATTTCCATTATACTTTTTCTTTGCAGGCTCCACTCCTGGTTTTGACCTACAAATACTGACAGTGTGAAAATGGCATTATGCAGTAATTTTTTTATATATATATATATATATATATATATATATATATATATATATATATGTATTAACCCTTAGAGCACCTTCCAATTTTCCATTTTTTGGTGTTTATGCCTTATGACATAGTCTTATGAGTGCTTGATTTTTGAAGGACAAGTTGTACTTTCCAATGGCACTATTTAATATTGCATATTATGTAGTGGGGAGCTAAAGGAAAAAATCAAAATGGGGTGGAATTGGGAAAAAATGCAACACCGCCACAGTTTTAAGGGTTTTGTCTTTATGGGGTTCCCTATGCACCAAAATTGACCTGTTACCTTCATTCTCCAGGTCAGTATGATTCCAACGATACCCCATTTGTAGCTTGCTTTTTAATACTGAAAAACAAAATCCAATTTTTTTTTCTTTTCATCACCATTTTCTGACCCCTAGAACTTTTTTGTAGTGATCTGTACTTTTCAGTGATACTATTTTGAAGTGTGTGACTTTTTTTTATCTCTTTTTATTAAATTTTTTTTGAGAGGTGAAGTGACAAAAAAATTGGCCATTTTGAATTTTTTTTTCCCGTTTTGTCATTCGATGTATGGGATAAACATTATTATAGTTTAATAGTACGGATGTTTTCAGACATGGCAATGCCTATAATTTTTAATTTTTTTTTTATTTTGAATTTGGGGAAAGGGGGGTCAAGAATCTGTACACAATTCCTGGAAGCTGAAAACATCCCAGTTCTTGCATGGCCAGCATACTCACCGGACATGTCACTCATTGAGCATGTATGGGAGGCTCTGGATCGGTGTATACGACAGCGTGTTCCAGTTCCTGCCAAAATTCTGCAACTTCGCATAGCTATTGAAGAGGAGTAGACCAACATTCCACAGGCCATAATCAACAAGCTGATCAACTCTATGCAACGGAGATGTGTTGCACTGCTTGAGGCAAATGGTGGCTACACCAGATACTGACTGATTTTATGACCCCCCCCCCCAGTAAGGCAAAACTGTGCACATTTCAGAGTGGACTTTTATTGTGGGCAATCGAAGGCACACCTGTGCAATATTCATGCTGTCTAATCAGCACCTTGATATGCCACACCTGTAAGGTGGGATGGATTATCTTGGCAAAGGAGAAGTGCTCACTAACACAGATTTAGACAGATTTGTAGACAATATTTGAGAGTAATGAGTCTTTTGTGTATGTAGAAAATGTTTCAGATCTTTGAGTTCAGCTCATGCAAAATGGGAGCAAATCCAAAAGTGTTGCGTTTATATTTTTGGTCAGTGTATATTATATTTCTTATATTTCCAATTTTTTTATTTTTTTTTAAACTTTTTGAAAGTCACTCTAGATGTCTATAACTATCAATCATTAGATTGTGTTCTGTAATAGGCATTTATCTATCACAGAACACACCATTCACATTTAGTACTGCCACCTGCTGGCCTGTATTGGAATATTCCAGTGATGGG
Source organism: Bufo bufo (assembly GCF_905171765.1). Lineage (NCBI taxonomy): Eukaryota > Metazoa > Chordata > Amphibia > Anura > Bufonidae > Bufo > Bufo bufo. Next base: position 537,348,079 of record NC_053390.1, on the reverse strand, counting down.
TATTAGAGCCTGCTTGAGGTTCCACGCTATCACTGGAGTACTACAGCTTCCCCAATCTCATCCAGGGAATGCTGTTACTGTCTGCACAATTCAGATGCCATGGTCACCGTTGAGCCTTATGGCTGATTGCATACGTTCGCACCGGGCCCCTTCCTATCTCTAGAACGAGGGGAAAGAAGTACGCATATGTTGCAACAATCTCAACTTTTCATGTCTCTAAAACATATCAAATGTTGTGTGAAAAGTTAGTGACACTTTAAAATAATTTTTGATAATTTTCAATTCATCTGCTTTGTTTTCAGCTTTTGTTATATTGATGACCTATCCTTAGAATAGGTCATCAATATCAGATCGGCAGGGGTGCCAGCGGTACTATTCATGTGAATCGGAAGGAGCTGTCCCATTGAAGTGAAGGTGGATGGTGAAGTAATTACACTGCTCACTGCTGCAATGTCAACAGCGAACAGGTAAACAATGGATAGAACACAGCACTTTTGCGAGAAATGTGTTATCTTCACTAGTGTTGAGGGCGAATATTCGAATTGGAAATTTTAATTGCGAATATATTACATTGCCGATTTTAGCAATCGAGGAAATAATGACTGGAGATCACGAATTCTTGAATTTGCGAATTTATGGCAAATATTCGGCCAAAAATTCACGAAATATTGCGAATTTGAATACTGCCTATGCCGCTCATCACTAATCTTCACACAGCTGATTGGCGGTGGTGCTGGCAGTCAAGCCCCACTGATCTGATATTGATGACTTATCCTGAAGATACAGAACAGACCAAAAGTTTGGACACACCTTCTCATTCAAAGAGTTTTCTTTATTTTCATGACTATGAAGGCATCAAAACTATGAATTAACACATGTGGAATTATATACATAACAAACAAGTGTGAAACAACTGAAAATATGTCATATTCTAGGTTCTTCAAAGTAGCCACCTTTTGCTTTGATTACTGCTTTGCACACTCTTGGCATTCTCTTGATGAGCTTCAAGAGGTAGTCCCCTGAAATGGTCTTCCAACAGTCTTGAAGAAGTTCCCAGAGATGCTTAGCACTTGTTGGCCCTTTTGCCTTTACTCTGCGGTCCAGCACACCCCAAACCATCTCGATTGGGTTCAGGTCCGGTGACTGTGGAGGCCAGGTCATCTGGTGCAGCACCCCATCACTCTCCTTCATGGTCAAATAGCCCTTACTTTCAAAGTTTTCCCAATTTTTCGGCTGACTGACTGACCTTCATTTCTTAAAGTAATGATGGGCACTCGTTTTTCTTTACTTAGAATTTGTATTATGGCAAGAAAAAAGCAGCTAACAGTCTATTCAGTAGGACTATCAGCTGTGTATCCACCTGACTTCTCCTCAACGCAACTGATGGTCCCAACCCCATTTATAAGGCAAGAAATCCCACTTATTAAACCTGACAGGGCACACCTGTGAAGTGAAAACCATTTCAGGGGACTACCTCTTGAAGCTCATCAAGAGAATGCCAAGAGTGTGCAAAGCAGTAATAATATATAAGTATAATTCCACATGTGTTAATTCATAGTTTTGATGCCTTCAGTGTGAATCTACAATTTTCATAGTCATAAAAATAAAGAAAACTCTTTGAATGAGAAGGTGTGTCCAAACTTTTGGTCTGTACTGTAGGTCATCAATATAACAAAACCAGACAACTCCTATAATGCATTTGTGCCTTAAATATTTCAGAAAGTTAAAACAAAGCAAGAGATTATTGTGGGAGCACTGCGATCCGCAGGTTATCTGGACTAAAGACAGCTTACTGAAATGTAATTGGCTTTTTCAGAGTTGAGAAACCAGTTTTACTGCTCCTTGGCAGCACAAGGGTCATTTTATCCACAGCTATAAATCATAAAAGAAGTTTATCCAACATGTTCTGAGCATGCTGATATGTTTAACACAGACCCGTCAAACAAAGTTTTTTATTTCTAACAAAAGAAGATCTTCTGGGTACTATCTAGTAGACATAATATAAATCTCGCCTGTCTGTGTCTTCTTAGTCACTATTTTAATGTCAGATGAGAAACAGACTGCAGGTTGGTCGAAATATATTAAGTGCGAAGGAGCAGATAAAGTTAAAGGGGTTGTGTCATTTCAAGCATTGGTGGCATATCACTATGATATGTCACCAATGTCTTATGGGGTGGGTCCAACCTCTGGGACCCACACCTCTCTCTAGAATGGAGCCCGCAAAGTGAAGTGCTCGGCTATATTTGGAAGTCCCATAGAAATGGATGGGAAGCACACCCACTTCAATGGGGCTTCGTTGTAAAGATAGGTGTGGATCCCAGAAGTGGTACCCACAACAAGACATTGGTGACATATCCTAGTGATATGCAACCAATGCTTGAGATGACACAACTGCTTTATTCAAAAGACACGAATTTATGCTAGATTGTACTATATACAGTATATACATGGTCAAGACACATTATTATGACCACCAGCTAATATACAGACTAACCGCCATGTGCAGCATGGACAGCAGATGATGTATCCTCCAGAGGTGCTTCAGCCTCTTCATAGTATACAAAGCATAGTGCTGTACATTGCATAGCAGCTGAGATTGGTATTGCAGTGCAATCTTCTACATTTGAATGAGACTGAGTAACTGATGGATGTAATGTCCACAGGCTGTGGAAGAGGCCAAAGCCCGCTCCCAAGCGTTGTGGCTCCTTCTAACAAGAGTCAATTTCAAGGATAGGTCAGCAATATGCAAGTTACAGAAAACGCATTTAATAATCATCTCAAGAATATGCTTACATATAGCAGAAACAAGGCCACGAATGGAAAATATTGTCATGATATGATGCATAGTTTATTAAAAAGGCAACTTTATTGTAACTGTCTTTTAAATAAATTGTACTACTCTCTTTTCATTGATCTCACCTTATTTCGGTAAGTTACTGGCAGCTAAATAGGAATACTGAGACCATATCTTGTTCAGAGGGCTAGTCACAGTGGGGCTTGGAAGTTTGTGGCATAAATTTGACCTAAAACTGCATCAGATTTTCACATAAGTCCGAAAAGTAGATATAGATAACCAAACCAAACAAATCAGCCAAAATATTGGACTTTAGAATTTTTTTTTTATTGAGGAAAATGATCCAGTATCACATGTCTGTGAATGGCAAAAGTATGTGAACCTTTAGGATTAGCAGATAATTGGAAGTTGAAATTAGAGTTAGGTGTGTCAATCAATGGAATGACAATCTGATGTGGATGGGTAACCTGTTTTATTCAAAGAACAGGAATATATCAAAGTCTGATCTTCACAACATATGTTTGCTGATGTGTATGATGGCACTAACAAAGGAGATTTCTGAAGAACTCAGAGGAAGAGTTGGTGATGCTCATAAGGCTGGAAAAAGTTACAAAACCCTTTCTAAAGAGTTTGGACTCCACTAATCTACAGTCAGACAGACTGTATACAAATGGAGGAAATGCAAGACCATTATTACTCTCCCCAGGAACAAAGATCAAACCAAGAACAAGGTGTGTATAGTTTGTGAGGTCACAAAAGAGCCCAAGATAACCTCTAAGCGAGTAAAGGTCTTTATCATATTGGCTAATGTTAAAGTTCATAAAGTTCATGAGTCCACCATCAGTAGGACACTAAACAACCATGGTGGTGACAGGATTGCAAGGAGAAAGCCGTTGCTCTTCAAAAAGAACACTGCTGCCAGTCTGCAGTTTGCTAAAGATCACCTGTACAAGCCAGAAAGCTATTGGAACAATGTTTTGTGGATGGACGACACCAACATATAACTTTCTCTCTTAAATGAGAAGCATTATGTTTGGAAAAATGCATTCCTGCATATATAAATCTCATCCCACCCACTTCTGTGGAAGACAGTTGTGATAATATCATGGTTTTAGCCTATTTTGCTGAATATAGGCCAGGATGACTTGCCATCATTGATGGAACAATGAATACTGCATTATACTAGCAAATTCTAGAGATAAATGTCAGGACATATGTCCGTGAGCTGAGTCAATGACCCTAAGCACACAAGTTGTTCTATTAAAGAATGATTTAAAAATGATCAAATCCAATAGAAATGTTGTGGAAGTACCTGAAGCAAGCAGTTCATGGGAGGAAACCCACCAACATGGAGTTGAATCTATTTTGTACTGGGAAATGGGCTAAAATCCTCCCAAGTCGATGTGCAGGACTAATCAATAATCACCAGGCAGAAATGTTTAGTTGCTATTATTTCTACACAAGGGGATCTCATCAGCTACTGAAAGCAAATGTTCACATACTTTTGCCACTTACAGGCGTGTGATATTGTGTAATTTTCCTCAATAAATAAATTATCAAATCAAATTTTTTTAACTCAATTGTTTTATTTGGTTATCTTCGACTTTTATGACTTCTGTGAAAATCTGAAGTAGTTTTAGGTCAATTGTATGGCGAAATAAAGAATATTCTTAAGGGTTCAAAAACTTTCTAGCACCACTTTATTAAATAAGTATTAATTTGCAAATTTAACAGTGGACTGAGGAAGGCCATGGATTTAAAGCGGATCTTAATGTTCCCTTCTGTCTCCCATACAATCAACTTTTGATGCTCCATAATTTGATTGGCAAATATATCACACTCAAAATATGTCACCACTGAGGACTGTTTACAGTACAGCACTAGTCTTTGGCCAGGAACACTAGGTATTTTAAAAGGGATGTATTAGATTAGAAAAATATTCTATTTCTTCCAGAAACAAGACCACTATTTTCCATGACTCATGACTCATTGCAGATCAGCCCTATAGATTTGAGTAGCTGTTATAATCCTTGTTGTCTTTTGAACACGGCAGAATAAAAGTGAAACTGTGAGCAATTCTCTGTAGTCAGGGATGGACAAAATAATGTATAATTTAGAAATGAGGTGTACTGGTTATCTGGTTCCTGAGATTTATCCAGCATGGCTGTGGGTCATGTAGTAAACAATGATGATTTAACTCTTGGCTTTCTTTTTTATTATTATTATTGTTACAATAACAACAACAACACATTTCTGGATACTAGATTTTGAGAAAATATGAACATGTTGCACTAGGGTTGATATTACAAATATTCAGACATCTCTACTTCTCCCTCCTTGCTTAGCTAATGACACTTTGCTTTAAAAGACTCATTCATTACGTCTTCCATGGGAAAACTACTTGTCCAAGTGTACTGACCAGGCGCCTACTTGATTATTCATGAGGTGTTATGTACCTAGTACATAGAAGTGCTTGGTAAACAGAAACTAAGGAATTTCTTAATGCCCCAAATAAATGATGGGCCTCTTGTCCATTTGTAAAGTCTGTGCCTCCTTCTGACTGGTGTTTGTTTTCTGGGATCGTTATAATGAATCGTGTATAGTCCATTGCCCTTAATACAATGGAAACAAGTATCAATAGCTCTACAGGAGTCAGGAAAAGTGTGCAAACTAGACTGGCAGCCATATACTGTTTTCTTATAACTGGCCTTTAGAACCTCAGTTAAATAATGACTTTTACACAAAAGTGTGCAACAACTGGTATGTGATTGGGTTCAGACCGCTGTGACAATTTTGTAATATCATTAATTCAATATAATGGTCCCGGGAAGACCATAATTTAATATAGTGACTGTAACTGTTAATTGGTTCAAGAGACCCCAAAATGTCAACCTAAAGCAAGTGAAAATGTAAATGAAAATTAAATAAAATTGAGTAGATAACTAATACAGATAAAATAAATTCTTATGTATAATAGCGATAGCTGCTGGAAGCTGTAAATAACTTACAATGAAGAGGACAGGAGTCCTGTACAGTACACATAGGACCACATGTACCATACAGATACTCCACTTTTGTGGTGTGAAAAAGCAAATTTCGTGTTTGCGACCTTTTCAACAGCACTTGTATAAAACATTTTGTGCAAATGCTGTTACTCCGTCTGCCTCACCACATTACTAAAAAAAGAGGGTGTGTCGAGGGTGAAGAGGGGGCGTAGAGGGGGTGTGGAGAGGGCAGGGGCATTTATTCTCTATACTAGTTTGCTGACATGGAAGAAATCTGGGGCTGGCGTAGATTTCAGTTCAGGTGCATGGACTTATATTCTGTTTGAGCATTTGGTGCATAGTTAACCTATTAGATAACAACCTGTCATACAGCCGACATAAATAAATATAAAAAAGGTCACTATTGATATAGTCCAGTCCCTCAGAATAGGGTTAACTTGCAAAATATTTATTGTCATTAATGTTATTTAGTTCTACATAATGTTCTGATGTATCGTGTTGTAACTGCATGGTTTTGTATGGGTAAGTTAGGGTTAACAATACTAACTCTGCCTTTGTAGAAGGCTAGGATATGGAGGTCCACCACTAGTTGACTGTGTGAGTCTAGTATTAATTGAGCAAGAGAGAGGAACTACATGTGCTCACTCCTTGGATAAACTAGGCTTGAGTCCCAGGGAATCACTATATCTGAGATATTTGCATCAAGAAAGCCATCTCTACTCATCTCTTAGTACTCCAAAGCAACAAAGAAAGAACTAGAAGGTCCAGAATCTGCATGGCTGAGCATTGGAGTCAGTCTGTAAGGTATTTGCTGTTTAAGAGACTTTACTGCGGTGAGAGGGATATTGCTAATATACCCTTCCACGCTTTGACACTGTCCTGGCCAGCCGATACCCACAGCCTGGAAATTACAGACAAGTTTTCAAGAACCTGATTGTCAGCCTTAGATTCTGCAGAGAGAGAGAGAAGGAGTACTACAACCTATATCATTTCTCATAACCATACTGCTGGCCTGTCCATACTGGCGGCCCATCCTCTTCCCAACCAGCTGTTATGCCGAAATTTGTGCCTGAAATACGCCTAATATAGGCATATTTGAACTTAATAAATGACCCTTTGTGTTTTGATACCATTGAGTGTAATACAACTCCCATTCTTAAACTTAGTGAAGAGTTACTTGTCTATTTTCTACAACTAGCTAGCTAGTAAGGAGCATCTGAAAAATTCTAAAAGTGTTTACCAAGGCATTCCAAGTAAAGGATGTATTTTATACAGTCAATAAATGTGAAGCTTTAAATCAAGATTAGTGAAAGAAAAAATTAGAATTTTGGTTTTTAGCCTTTTGGATAAATTGTTGATTATTAGGGTACTTCCACAAATGATGGAAAATACCACAGAAAGTCTGCAGTTGATTTTCCCATGCGTTACATGAGTTTTTTTTGCCAAAGAAATGGCTGTACATTGCAAATAGGAATGCAATGCAGTTCACAGGAGGTTATATTTTCATAATGTAGCAGACGTATGGACACAGCAACTTTCGCACAACGTGTTTTGGTAAAACCCTTATGTAAGTGAAGGACATAAAGAGTATAGTAAAATCTATTCAACATCATGCCATGGTTTACTGCCACACGTTCAGGTTTCCTGATGTAGTTCCGGAAATCAAAACCAGAAGTGAATAAACAAAAACAGAAGTCCTATCTGTCCATTATACTTACTCATCATTTATGATCCACTCCTGATTTTGACTTCCAAAACTGGATCAGGAAACTTGACCCTGTGAACGTACCTTAGCTCTCTCTCCGATAGTGCTGCAGTGTTGACTGTCATACAAAATGCCAAAAAAACTATTAACATATACTGGCATGAAGTCCCAGATTAATTCATGGGTCAATAGTACGGTTATCTTCACTTCTAAGTTTGACACACACACCTCTAGTAACAAAGTAGTTGCCTCTCAGCAAATCTTTTTGGCACCTATTCTGCCTAAGCTTAACTCTAGCGATCTACGTCAAGTTGTTAAATGAAACTTGTCAGATAGGACGTGGCGTTACTGAAGAGCAACAGACCTAACTTTGAAACTGTCCTGACAAATTAATCAGCAAGAAACATACAGAACATGAGTAGGAAAACATAATTCTCTTAAAGGGTTCACGTACACCTAACATTTTAAATGCGACTGAAAAGAGTGTATTGGACTGCCAGATTTTCCGGCAGATAATCGCCAACAAGCATTCCTATGAACGCTCATTAGCGATCATCTGGCATTCTAATACTGCCTTCAATTCTGATTTTTAAGCTTGTTTAACCCCTTAATGACAAAGCCAGATTTTGGAAATCTGACGTGTCACTTTAGCAGAGAATAACTTCGTAAAGGTTTTGCACGTCAAAGTAATTCTGACATTGTTTTCTTGTCACATATTGTACTTTACTTAGGTGGTAAAATTTTACAGATAAAATATACATATCTTTACTAAAAAACTTTTTTCCTATTTTCAATTTCAATATTTCACATACATACATAAATACTATTCAATATTTTTATCAGAAATATATTTCCACATCTTTACTTTATTTTGGCTGCACTTACAAAAAACTTTTCCTTTTTTTATTTTATTTAGGAGACTTATCATTTTAACAGAAATGTAAAAATTTTTAAAGTACATATTTTTTCCTGCAACAAGCCAAGTTTGCAGAGGCTTATAAGTGTCAGAATAATAGACCCCCCCAAAAGTGACCCCATTTTGAAAACTAGACCCCTTAATGTATTCATCTATGGGTGTAGTGAGTTTTTTGACCCCCTAGTCTTTTAAATAAATTAATGCAAAGAAGGTGAAAATAAATAAAATATTCATTTTTTACACAAAGTGTCAATTTAAAGACTGTTGTATCACCCCATTTCTCCTGTCTTCAGAAATACCCCCATTGTGGCCCTAATCTTATGTCTTGACACACGACAGGGCCCAAACATAAAGGAGCACCCAGTGGCTTTCAGAACACAAAATTTGCGTGAAAATGTTTTAGGCCCCATTGCACACTTGTAATGGCGTTGAGCTGCCAAAACAATAGAAAACCCCCATAAATGACCCCATTTTGAAAACTACGAGATAAGGAGACAGTTTTATTGATACTATTCTGGGTTACATATGATTTTTAATAGCTCTATATTACGTTTTTTTGTTAGGCAAGGTTACCAAAAATGGCCTTTCTGACACAGTTTTTAATTTTTACAATGTTCCTCTGACAGGTTAGATCATGTGTATAGAGCAGAATGTTACGGATGCGATTATATCAAATTTGTCTACTTTCTTTGTTTGTTTAACTTTAACATAATAAAGCATTTTTGAAAAATCATGTTTTTTGTCTCAGTTTTCTAAAAAGCCATATTTTTTTTATTTTTTGGACGATTGTCTTAAGTAGGGTGTTATTTTTTGTGGGATGTGACAGTTTGATTGGTACTCTTTTGGGGTACATATAACTTTTTGATCGCTTGGAATTACACTTTTTGTCATATAAGATGACAAAAAATTGCTTTTTTGGCACAGTTTTTTTTTATGGTGTTCATCTGAGGGGTTAGGTGATGTGATATTTTTATAGAGCTGGTTTATTACGGATGCAGCAATACCTAATATGTATACTTTTTTAAATTTATTTCACTTTAACACAATAAAAGCGTTTTTGTGTCTCCATTTCCTGAAAGCCATATTTTTTTCATTTGTTGGGCAATTGTCTCATTTTTTGCAGGATGAGGTGACTGTTTAATTGGTACCATTTTGGGGTGCATACAAATTTTGATCACTTTTAATACCTTTTTTTGGGAAGTGAGGTGGGCAAAATTTAAATTCCAACATAGTTTTTAAATTTTTTTTTTATGGCGTTCACCGATCAGGTCATTACAGATGCAGTGATATCAAACATGTGTAGTATATTTAATTTTTTCAATTTTTAATCAATTATAAATGTGTGGCTATAAGAAGAAATTAGATTATTAAAAAAAAAAAAATTCACCTTTTTTTTTTCCACTTTTTTTTTCCACTTTTTTTTTAATCTATTTTTTACCCAGACCCACTTGCTTCTTGAAGTGGGTCTGATGCCTCTATACAGTGTACTGCAGTGTATTGAGACTTTACACAGCCTGATCAGCCTCCTGCCTTTAGCAGGAGCCTGATCAGGCTTAGCTACACCATGGCAAGCCGGAACCCTGTGAAGGTGTCTGGTTACCATGGTAACCATCGGGACGCTGCAACAGCAGCGCAGCGCCCAGGTGAGAGATGGAGGGAGCTCCCTCCCTGTTAACCCTTTCCATACAGCGGTCCTTATGGGACAATCTTCTAACCGCTTGGCCATCCTGAAACAGATCGGGGGGGTGGGTCGGAAGGGGGATCAGCAGTGCTGAGCCTATGGGGGGGGGTTTAAATACATTGGGGGCCATATTGCCACGATCGGGGTGCTGCAGGACCCGATTGGGGCATAATTACTTAATATCTCTCCTCTCCTGAGGAGAGAGGCATACTGTACGGGCGGCTGCGGCTGGCTTATAGTGTGCGCATGCACCGGGCCGCCGCCATCTTTATTGAGGGCAGGGGGGGTAAGGATTGGGACCCAGCTTTCCCTTATGGGGAAGTTGGGGGACCCGATCCCTGCACCGGAGCTCTGCTGCCAGCATTTTCTGTAATTGCCGTGATACAGTGAATCACGGCGATCATGTGATCAGAGACCGCTTGTCACGGTCTCTGATCACTTCCCCAAGCCCTCAGCTACCTCTGGTAGTTGCGGGCATGGAGCTCAGCGCTTGATTTAAGCGCTAACTTGGGCTGAAGTGCCGCTCCAGCCCAAGGCCCCTTAGTGACTGCCGTAAAAACACGTATGGGTGGTCACTAAGGGGTTTAGAACCATAATGGTGCCGGCGGCAGATCACACTGTGTAATAGCGATCTGTTGCTGGCACACCGCTGCCCTGAATGGGGAGGAGTGATGGAATAGTGACCGCTCCTTCCCATGCCATGGAGGACATCGCTGCATGTAATAGCAGTGGTGTCCTCCGCTAGCTATCCGACGATTGCCAGGAGGAAATGCTTACTTCCCGACAGTCGTCTGCAGCATCGAGGTGTCTAATACACCATTTACAGTATGTCTACACTCTGCCGTCATCTTTCATCAAGGGGAAAACAGCATACACAATGCAGAGATACAGTACACACCTATAGCTGGAAAAAATTACAAGAACATTGACACTAAACAGCATCAGGCTACTTTCACATCTGCGCTTTGGTTTCTAGGTTTTGAGATCCGGCAGAGGATCTCAAAACCGGACCAAAACAGTTCCGTTTGATTTAACACATCAGGATGCATCCATTCCGTTAGGATGAGGTTGTGTTAAATCAAAATGAAACAAACCGGATTCGTCACCAAAAACAAAGTCAATGGGTGACGGATCGTTTTTTTTTAGGATCCGAATAAAATGAATCCATTTAAAGGGGCTGTGCAGAGACATAATATTGATGATTTATCTTCAGGTCATCAATATCAGATCGGGGGCTCTGACTTCCCGCACCCCCGCCAATCAGCTGTTTGCAGCGCTCATGCAAGACCTGCATCCTGTCCAAAATTTACCTGCATGTCATCTCCTTAGTAATGGTGGCTCAGTGTAATTACAACTATTCCATACCAGTTAAGTGAATGGGGCAAGCAGTTGTAACATACCTCCCAAAACAGAAAGAGGGACAATACAGTATGTGGTGGTTTACGTATCACTCTCGCTCCTGCTAATCGCTGCAGAAATCCGGAACTCATGTAAAAATGGGAGAGGGAAGCGACTAATAGCTCCCTCCGGTTTATGCAGCTGTTACTGGAGGAAGAACGGGTTACATTAGAGCAGGCAGAAAATCGACTACAGGAACAGATTGGTATTACAAAAAATTTAGTCAAGAACCTGAGTTTGGCAACAAAGAAAATCACCTACAAAATACCATTAAACGTTTCCAGTATCATTTAAAAGAACGGAAACACAGGCAGTTTGCCAAGAGACAACAGGATTTTAGAGACAATAGAGCATGCCTCTTTCTCAGTCCTAGTACTACCCAAGAGAAAAGATCAGACCTCCCCTCAACTGACACAGAAACATCAGATATTGATAGAGATAGACAGCCAAGGAGAAGAGGCAGAGGGAGAGGGTCATCTAGACCCAATAAAAATTTTTAGAACAGGGGACACATTATTCACTATGCAATCGGAGCACACAACCAAAAGCGACACAATAACATTAGCTGGGGATAACTTAGTAATCAATTTGTCTAGTTGCCGACTTACGCCCATAGAGGACAAAATTCTGAGACGGGGTCTGTTGTTTCTTCCCACGTCTAGATTTGGCATATTTCGGTGGGCTAAGGATCTCCACCTGTTTGCCTGTAAATTGAGGTGGCATAAATATTTTAAACTGCTGCATAAGAGAGAAAGCCGCAAATTGGGCATACCAGTTGAGATCCTGAAGGACGTACAACTGCTCTATAGCCTAGATAAGACACCAGCAAAAATAGAAGGCAAAGGACCCTTTACTGACTTAAAAAACAGGAGCTGCAAGATACCCCCCCAGGGGGACATATCACGTATAGACGTATTTGTCAAACAGACTACAACAGAACTAGCCAAATTAGACCCCACCCCCTTTAGATTGAATTGCGGCGCGGAAGAACACAAAGCAATTAAAGATCTGGAAACAGATAGATCAATCATGTTAAAACCATCAGACAAAGGGGGTAACGTGGTGGTGATGGACTCGTCAAACTATAAGGAAACGTGTCTTGATATCCTTAATGACCAGACGGGGTATGAAACTATGGCGACTGATCCCACTAAGCAATACCAGAGGGAACTTCCGGAGATTCTCATGAGAACCAAACTGGATCGACTGATTAGTGAGGCGGAATTTGACTACTTGTACCCAGTCAATCCGGTGATAGCGACCTTTTACTGCCCCCCAAAAGTACACATGAGCACCACCCCATTGAAGTGCCGTCCTATTATGTCAGGGGTGGGCAGTCTATCGCAGAATTGTGGAGTCTATGTGGACAAAATATTACAGACATTCGTACAAAGCCTGCCATCATATATTAGAGATACGGGTGACCTCCTTACTAAGATTGATGGCATCACAGTGGAACCTAATTGGTTTCTGGCCTCAATAGATGTAGAGGCATTGTACTCCTCGATACCACACGAGGTAGGGATAGGTGCGTCCTCTTACTTCTTGAGAGCTAGAGGGCAGCAATTTTCAGCACACAATGCCTTTGTATTGGAACTCCTGAGGTTCATACTCTGTAGAAATAATTTTTTGTTTGATGGGCATTTCTACCACCAGCTCAGGGGTACGGCAATGGGCAGTTCTTGTGTGCCATTGTACGCAAACCTACTCCTGGGCTGGTGGGAGGATACCATCGTCTATGGGGACGTCCCTGCTGAGGGCATATGCGATGTGGTTCTCTGGTCGCGCGTCATAGATTACATTTTTGTCATCTGGAGCGGGACAGAGAATGACTTTGTGGATTTTGTTGCAAAATTTAATGTGAACTCGGTTATTATGTGAATTATTGGTGATAATGAAAGACTATCTACCGTTTTTGGATATACTGATCCGTAGGAATGCTCAGGGAGGTTTAGACACTGCTATATATCGTAAACCCACTGCGACAACGTCTTTGCTGAGATGGGAAAGTAACAATCCCATCCCACTCAAGTGCGGGATACCTATTGCACAGTATTTGAGATTGAGACGAAAATGTTCGGATCAGACTGAATTCAAACGTTAGGCCTCAGAGCAAGATTTCAGAAACGGGGCTATCCGGACAGTATTCTACGTACATCCTATCAACGAGCATTGTAACATACACACACTTCCCTGTTGCACCCTACTGATCATTCTGACCAGACTACATCTCGTGGGATTAGAGTAATAGGAACTTTTGATGCAGCTGCAACAGAAGTTAGGAACATTATCCTCCAGAACTGGGATACTTTACGAATGGACCCTGACCTAATAGATGCTGTAGGCCCTCAATCAGCCATTACTTACAGAAGTGGCTTGAGTTTGAGGGACCACCTTGTACACAGCCACTATACCCAACCCCACCAGATAGACCACGCACTTGGCTTGACGGTCCAGTGAGAGGGTGTTTCAGATGTGGAAATTGCAGTTTTTGTAGCTTCATACTGCCTGGAAAGTCCTTCACTGGGGGAGAGACAGAGAACGTCCACATTATGCGTGACTTCATTAATTGTCGCACCACGGGGATCATATACTTATTGACCTGTGAATGTGGTACCAAATACATCGGGGATTTCGCAGTCGTGTGGGAGAGCGCTTAAATGACATACGCAATAATAGGGAGACCTCAGTTGCGTATCAATAGGTCATTAATAGGTCATTGCGAGGAGGTGACTGGGAAAATATATCCTACAAAGGGAGTTCTGGTGGATTTTTTAATTGAACACTTCCAGCCCCTATGGCCTCAATGAGCAGCTGAATGTTAGATGCTTCATTTGATCTCCCTGTGTACACTTAGATTGGCTTACACCGTAAATTGTTTCCTAGACACACGTTCATTCAGCAGCATATTTTGTTCATTTAAGATTTGTTTTAATTTTAATTCCCCTTCAAATAATTTATCACTGGTCAGTTCGGCTGGCCAGTTTTGATTGTCGGGGCCTGCTAGCCAGATAGCCAGCCTTTAAATGTCTAATTTTGCCCTGAGCATTTGTAGAGTAATCATGCAACGCTCCATATCTAGCCCATGATAATTCACAGGGCTTTAAAGTAATAGGGAAGGACTTCGCTCCGTATTGAAGTACCGCCCTCCTTCTCCGCCCACTATGCATAGGATAGGCGGAATAACACCCGTACACCAGGGTGTCCTTGACCTCGACCCCTCCGGGCTTCTCCCGACCGCGGCACGCACGCTCCAGTTGACATAGGAACGTGCTAGCATCATAGGACGCGGCACGAGGCAGGCAAACGGGGGAATGCCGGGGAGCATTTAAATCATTAAACCAACGCAGCCAACAGGTACGTGCCGAACATTTTGGTATACTAAGCTCGAGCACTGGGACCAGTTAGTGCTCCCGCATTGGGGTGAGGCTAGCGCTGCTATACAAATGCTGCCACCCTCAGCACAGAGTAGGGATCGTGACGATGTCCCTCCTGTAAGTTTTTGAGGTGCCTGGTCACTTATACTCTCTTTTTCAATTTTCTTTAGGGTTAGTGACTTCCTGTTTTTATTTCCAGCTATGTGGACTTATAGATTGCCCCCGTGTCCCCTGATGATTCTGGGGCTAAAAAATTTATGAAACGCGTCGGGACACTACAAACTCCCTTGTGAGTTCATTTTACATACTCTTTTTTATTTTTTTTATTTTTTTACAGGTTTTTTGCTTTAAATTTTTTTTTATTTTTTTTTGGGCACTCACAATACAGTTTTGTATAGTGGTAGGGGTGTCTAGGGTCTCCAGAAAGGGAAAGGTTCTGGACGGGGCCGCTCTTTCCAGGGCAATGACTCCGTATTAGAAGGTCATTACGGTTGTTGATAGCCTTGATAGGGCATACTAGGAACAGTATAGGATCCGGTTATTTTGTTTATACCTACCAGTTGGGACGTCAGATGAAAACCAACGTCAAGAGTAGCAACAGGATAGACAAGACATCTGTAACCTGTTCCTGAGCCATGTCCATATCCCACGAAATGGATGGACCAAAGCAATACTAGATGAACAAGAAGGCCGAGGCATCACAGGAACAGAGCTGATCCAAGGCCATGTCCACACCCTGTAGAATCTCTGGACTGGTAAGAACCATCTATTTTTTACCATTCCACCTATACACCCTACTTAGGGTCATTTGTTGTATGTTGGTACGGTGTAGGTCCATTGGGGGCTGGAGTTACCAGAAGGATTGTGTACCTTTCTCCTAGCTTCATTTATTTTCTATATATTAAAAGTTAAGTTTTATGAGTTACTACTGCCCCCTTATAATATTTTTGGTTTCCAATTGCGGTAGACGGTGGGAGGTAACTGTAACCTCCCCCCAGATGGGCATACTTTACAATTTTTTTCATACTAAGCCATGCTTCTAACTCCGCCCAAAACATAATTATACACACCCAGTCCCCTTAATGCCTACACATAGTAATTATTCCCCCTTTTTGCCAACACACAGTAGTTATGCCCATATGTGCTCCCTTCACAGCAGTAATACTCGCATTGTGTCCCTCACAATAGTTATGCACAATTCCTTCCACACTTTATTAGGACATTTGATCAGATAGTTCAGTGTTTCCCAACCAGTCTGCCTTTACCTGTTGCAAAACTACAACTCCCAGCATGCCCGCACAGCCAAAGGCTGTCCGGGCATGCTGGGAGTTGTAGTTTTGCAACAGCTGGAGGCACACTGTTTGGGAAACACTGAGATAGTTCATTGTTGGGACGTCAGAGCCCTGCATTTACTCGTATGGATCTCTTGCTAGGATGGGATCAAGAAAACTTCCCACAGCCCTCCTAGTCTTCCTAATGAAGTATATCCTTTAATCACTCTTTACACATTGCTTTCATGATGTTAGTGGTTACAAGTTTTCATTGTGCAGCTCTGATAATGAGGAGATTTGGTGGATCTAACCATTACATTGCTGCTAATGATCTCACCATCCTAGATAGGATTTTAGTGAAAACTACCCTCCATAAACCCTGTAGAATTCACCCCAGAATTTCAAAATTGCTGTAAATTTTTACCAATTGCAAGTAAAAGCATAAATATAGTGAAAAACGTGGCAATTAAAATGTGTCTAATATATAAAGGCATTTTGGATTAAAGATGTTTCTATGTTTTATATGAAATGCAATGAGATGATGAATGAATCGCAATATATAATATGGTTGCCTTGTTAAATACAAAATAAATAAAAGATAAAAATACAATAACCAAATAAACAATAAATATAGCCTAGTACCAACCATGCATTATACTAGTAAAAAGCACTTTGTTATACTTCCAGCTAGTATTCCACCCACATATTCAGACTTGTCATTGTACAGACTGCGCCGTGACCGTTCCAGATTATTAACATCCAATCGGATAATAATTATATACAACAGGGCTGAAAGGCCATTAAAATTACATGATGTGACGGTCTTTTGACTATCCTACACTGACTGAAAAACACAAATACTATGCAGACCACACACACTCACGTGCACAAGCACATATGCTGCTTACTCTGAACTCAACAAAAATAGTCTATCGACTTGTTCATACAGTATATGGCTTCCAGATTTTAGGGAAGTCATGGCATTGATCAGGTTTTCTGGTCAGTATTGAAACTAAAACCAGGATCGTAGAATCTGACTGATATACTTATTCTCCTTTTATGATCCACACTTGGTTTTGGCTTCAAAAAGAGCATCTGAAAACCTGATCAAAACCTGAATATGTACAGGCAGCCTCAAGCATCAATTTGATGTAAGTCTGTAGGAGAGAGTTTGTTCTTTTTTGAAAATGTTGTATCTACAAGTTTTTTATGTATAAAAACTTTCCTGGGCATGGCAATATTTGTTGCTTGCTAAATTATCTTTAATGTACTATGCTTTATGAAAGCTGCAATGAATGGCAGTTCATTGACAGAAAATGGCATAGATTATTATTAGTCATGAGCGAAGCGAGCTTTGGATCCTAGATCCGTAGTTGCTTCGCTCAAAACTTTGGATTAATGCTGTATGGAGATCCATCTGTATACAGCATTAAAATGTACGGCCTCCGATGAGGCGAAGTCAGTTATTCGACTGGTACCTCGAAACCGAATTCAAGTTCGGATGCAAGTTTTGAAATGGTTTTCCACTTTAAAAATCAAATACCAAAGTTATTCAACGACGTCTTGTGAGACTACACGAATAACTGACTTCATCTCATCGGAAGCCGTACATTTTAATGCTGTATGGAGACAGATCTCCATAAAGCATTAATCCGAAGTTTTGAGCATCTCCAGGAAGTGCGAGAGTACATCTTTCCCAAGTCAGTGCTCTGCAATCTCCAGCCGTCCCATAGAGAATAAAAGGAGTGTCAGTATGCATGCTCAGCCTGCTGGGACTTCTATTCTTGAGATTCTGGAGGTCCCACCAGTTGGACCCACACTGATCAGATAGGTATCCCCAATGCTGTGGGTAGGGACTAACTTTTAAACTTGGCTGAAGCCCTTTATCTGTAGCAAAGGATATTAATATCATGGGGAGCACTAGTCAGGTTTCACATGGAGTATTGCGTACAATTCTGGGCACCTATGCGCAAAACAGAAATAGAAGATCTTGAGTGGCTTCTAGGCTGGGCAACTAAAGTAATAAATAGAAAAAGTGGACTACAGTACCCAGAAAGATTATCAAAACTAGGGTTATTTGGTTTAGAAAAAAGACATCTGAGGGGAGATCTAATTACTATGTATAAATATATTAAAGCTCAATACAGGGATTTATTTTGTTCATTATGATCTAACTGTATACAAAGTGCCTGGTGTTCATGTTAATAAATTGTGCATACAAGCAGAAATCAATGTATAACATGTGAATGTGTGATCCATGTTTTATTTTTCTATGACGGTAGAGTACACCAGACTACCAAGAGCCATAGCTTTCCTTCACCAGATACAAAGGAAAAGTGGCTGGTTAGCACCCAACATACAGGGCTTATGCCCTGGTAGCTCTCCCTCTTGTCTAACAACCAAAATCTCTAAGTCAGTATCCAAAATGTTGAAGGTCTTTGCATTGATGCTTTAATATTTCCTATCTACATTTGAATAGTTTTATATGTTTGCTTCATATTATTCATACAGCACACAAAGAAGTAACCCATTAACCAATGTATTGTGAACGGCCCATCAATGGCTGAACTGTACTTTGATATGAGCAAAGATTCTTCCAAGTAGCTCTGTGGACAAGCAGTGATTTGTGAAGTTCTATAAAGAGACTATGGAAGGGAAAGGTAGTTCTTTGTTCAGAAGAAAAAGAAAACACTTCCGTGCAAGATAGTCAAGGTTTGATTTTTAAATGCCTTTGACAAAGTGACTTCCTTTCCATAAGCAATGCTTCTGTAGGGGTGGGAGGATGAATGCATGGCCTATTGTTCATATGACGCCATCCTCAAGAGGAACTTACAAGATTATTTGGGTCACAATAGCTAGATTTACAGGACAAGTGACAATGTGATGGCATAGAAATCTCAGAACTATAAATTATCAAGTCTATTTGTCTTCTACCCATCCTTAAAGTATTTCAAGAATTCAGCAAGAGGGTTCTCAGAATCATTTATTCAGAACCACATACTAATGGGGTCAGCGTTATTCTAATTCACATAATAAATGGGGGTTATAGAACTCAGTGTGGTGCCTTCTCATTTATATATATATATATATATATATATATATACACACAAGCAGATGAGGCTGTCTTACAAGAGAAAGAGCTCTTGGCTTCTTCAGGTATAATCCTCTATTTTGCCAATTGTCAGTGTACTTATCATTAAAAAAAAGCAAGCACAGTTAGGATCCTTTTACCCAAGCATATATTCTGCCGAGCACCAACAGCGTATCGATCAGTTCTTTTTACATGCAGTAATTATTTAGTATGGGAAGGAATGACCAGTAATGTCATTAGTTGTCCCCATACAGTTTTTATTTCCAGTAGCACATTCCCTGTTTACGCTGGGCGATGTGCTATTAAAGAGAACCTGTGACCATGAAATACAGTGCAATCTACAAGTTATAGAGCAGGAGATGAACAGATTGACATATAGCTTAAGGGAAAAGATTCAGTAAAGCACATTCTTAACTAGGCAGTGTAGGAACAGTGCGGGCACTTGCGGAGCAATTATGTCATCGTGACCATCTGTGTCGAGACGCAGGAGGTATGATGACATCACTACAACCACCTGTGATGTGACATCTCAGACTGCAGGTTGTAAGAGGTCCATGGCTCTAACCACAGACAACAGACAATGGGACTCAGTTGAGTATTTTTTTCTTTCCATGGCCATTTGGTGAACATACAGGGCACTATAAGGGTTTTTACTGGGGAACTATAGGGGTCATTACTGGAGCAATATTTAATACTGGTCACTATGGGGTCATTACTGGGGACACTATCAGTGTATTATTACTGGGGGGGCACAATAGGATAGCATTATTATTGCTGAAGGCACTATTGGGAGCATTATTAAAGGTGTTGTCTCATCATGGACAATGGGGGCGTATCGCTAGGAGCTCCGGATGGTGGTGGCTGGAAGAGAATGGAGCCCTGCAAGGCGGTGGCTGGAGGACTACGGTCCAGCCGGCTCCCCATTCATTTCTATGGGGCCGACGGAAATAGACGAGCCAGCTATTTTCGACAGCCCCATAGAAAATTAATGGAGGGCGGCTGCCTTCTCTTGTGGGACCCGCACCTATTAGACAGTGGGGGCATATCCTAGCGATATATGCCCCCATTGTCCATGATGAGACAACCCCTTTAATGCAAGGGCCACTATAGTAACATAGTAACATAGTACATTAGCTGAAAAAAGACATTTGTCCATCCAGTTTGGCCTGTCATCCTGCAAGTTGATGCAGAGGAAGGCAAAAAAAAAAAAAAAAGTGAGGTAGAAGCCAATTTTCCCCACTTTAGGGGAATAAAAAATTCCTTCCCGACTCCAATCAGGCAATCAGATATCTCCCTGGATCAACGACCCCTCTCTAGTAGCTATAGACTGTAATATTATTACACTCCAGAAATAAGGGGGCATTATTGCTACTGGGTGCTCAATAGGGAGCCATTATTATTGCTGGATGCACTATAGGGGGCATTATTACTACTGATAGCATTATAGAGGGAATGAATATTACTGGCACACAATAGGGGGAATTGTTATTGCTCCATGCATTATAGGGGCATTATTAATACTAGGTGCATTATAGGGGGCATTATTATTACTAGGAGCAATGTAGGGGACATTTTAACTTCTGGGCCACTACAGGGGGCATTATTACTACTGGAGGCATTATTTTTAGTACAGTATAGTATTTGGGAAGCATATCAGGCAAAGCAATGAGGGTGACAGCAGGATAACTGTTGAGGCATTTGTTTTGAGAAGGTTGGGAGGATAATAGAAAAGTGAGGAATCTGAGATATCTGTGTGACAAACTCTGTAGAGATGGCTGTAAATTGTCCTGTCAGTTTTGGCCAAATGGAGAAGATGAGGAAAGAGAACATCTACAATCAGAAGAGATGTCACTGTATTTAATAGGTGGTAATAATGTATTGTATGTTTTGTAGGGCTGAAAAACCAAGCAGTATGCTGAAGGTAGGGCTGGCTCAGTGCTGTGGCCTGTGTCTCATCTCTTCAGCCCTCTCCTTAATATCTTAATTAGAGTCAACTAAAGGAGGAGGAGGACAGAACATGGCTTCTGGTACTGGCCACCACAGAGGGGCAGCTTCTTGGGAGGTATTTTGTGCTGTACTGTGGTATTTCATTCTGCTGTGGCGGTACTTTGTGCTGCACCATGGTATTGCTGATGCCACCTACGTGTGTTGACCCCACCCAATTTTTTCGGTAATGCCCACTTGTGTTGGTCTTGCCTTCTGACAGTTTGGACTCATCTACAACATGAAGCCACCTATAGCTTTTTTTCTAGGGCTACTTTAAGTTTCCAGGCTTATTTCACAGAGAAAAAAATTATTAGCATGTTGAAATCCAACAGCTTGATCCTTCTTTCCCCTGCCATCTGCCAACAGGGGAGAGTCAAGACCAAAAATTGTCAGGTTCCTCCACTGACATTAGTGTGTATAGCCACACTCCTTGAATAGTAGCTCTCTCCTATGGCTAGCATTGGCGTAGCTAATGGCTCATGGGCCCTGGTTCAAGAGTTCAGCTTGAGGCCCCCCTTCCCTCAGTGCTTTTTGGCCAGGGGCAGGAAGCATAAGGCCTTAGTGCTGCCCGAGGCAAAAATTGAAACGGCACCCCCTTGAGCCAGAGGTGTAACTTGACCAGCATGCACCTTCTATAATACTGGTGTCTTCTTATGCACCACAAGAGTCTTTGGGCCCCCTCAGGCTCCTGAGCCCGGTAGCGACTGCTACCTCTGCACCCCCTATAGCTACGCCCCTGATGGCTAGTATTTGTAGTCATTTTAAGTTAGTTAATTTATGTAGACTCATGCTTAACATTCAGTAGGCTGATCATATTTTCTAATACACTAGAATAAAATCAGAAGCAATTAAGATGTGCAGTATTTCACATTTGTTTTTTGAATTCACAGGGAAGCGTCTTCGAATATTTCAGGACATGTTTACCCCCTATTGTAGTATCATGCTATATTTTTATTCATTGCTCAGATACACATAGGAATGGTTCCTATATTTGAATCCATTTTCACAACTGTACCATGTAAACTATTCAGCTTGTCATCCACACACAACTCATTGGGTGTCTCTTAATGTCTTTAGAAACCAAATTCTTGGTAGCTGTTCAAAGGGTTTAGAACAAAAAGATACCACCTGCGACACTTTCTGGTTGCCTTTGGTTTCGTCTCTTTGAGGGGGAAATTAAATTCCTTTTTAGAGCAAGTACAGTGTGATCCTGTTGGCATTGCAGGGGATTTTCTACATTGAAAGGCTTAAAATCTTTCGTATAAAGACCTTATGAAATAAACTGATAATGTGACCTCCCTGGGGAAAAATGCTCATGGTATTACAGGGCCGACAGCTGGATATTCACATATATTTAACCCTACATGTTCAAAGCAAAAAATCATCTTTTTTTTTTTTGCTTTAGAATGCATGCAATGTGATATTGTGACTTATCCGGTTTCCAACAACAGTTAAACTGAATATAGTATAGTGCTAAATAAGTGCTGAAGTACATTATACATCCCTCTGCATTGGTCTCTATGATGGCATGAGTTAGGATCTCACTATATGGACAAGAGCATGTTGCCAGGATATAGCTCTAGTTAACAGTAAGAATTAGCAGGGGAAGCTGTAAAAATACACAATATGCTGTGTATACAACAGTGAGGTATGTGACTGCTTATAAATGCTGTTTTATGTGGGCTGCCAAAGACCAGCATGGAAAATAATTTAGTTATCAGCTGGCATTTTCTAGCTCTAGAATGTCCCAATATATAGAAAAAAAAGTATCACATTGGCATTATTAAAAGATAATGATGAGCCTCATTAAAAGGGTATTCCAGAGGACAGGCCATCAATATCTGATTGGTGGTGTTCGACACCCCACACCCTTGACGATCAGCTGTTCTTGAGAAGCTCCAGCACCGCAAGTTCGGCACTACGCCACTACGCCCATTGTGTAGTGGAGAGAGCTGGCTGCAGTGCTGCTCCCTTTGAGCTACTGAGGAAAAACTGAGGCGGGGTGTTGGATCCCCGCCGATCTGATATTGATGGCCTATCTTGAGGATAGGCCATCAATAATAAAATCCTGGAATAAGTTTTTAAGGTTATCTCTATTTACTGCAAATGCTGAAAGGGCCATTTTACAAGGGCCGATAGAGCAGTCAATGATCGAGAATGAGGAACATTCATTCCAGATCATTGCTCGCTGGTTAGATGTGTTAGATGCAGCAACCATCCCCAATCTTCAGGACTAAATAATCATTACTATGATTGTCCTTCATACAGTTTCACTGATTGTCGGCAGCACATCCATCTTCACACAGTGCGACATGCTGCTGACAAGCAATGAGCGTTTGCTCGTTTTGTCGGTTGATTGTCGATATATTTGCATGGAGCAAGTGGGAACTCAGTTGAATCAAGCACACATATAGACGAGCAGAGGTAGATTTTTGTTGACTGAATGATCTTTTGGTTGACTATCAGGGCTCTCCTTAGGGCTGCCAGGTGGAGGCTTCCGCCCAGCAGTGAGCATGGCATGACATGCTCCGATGCTAACATCAGGGGGGCTGCCTGGGTGAAAATATTGGTATGTCCAGGTTCAGATCTGAACCCGGACAACCCCTTTAAGAAAATTTTTAAACATTCAGGTACTAAAAGAATATTCCTTCTTTTGTTGCCTACTGATAATGATCACATATGAGGCATATCTTTTCCAGAAGAATTCTCTACTATACTGGTGGAAAGTAATAGGAGCAACTGGGACAGGGAGGAAGGATGTCCTCTTTATGTGACAGAGAGGATTGGAGGGAATCAAAGAAAGTAGTTCAAGGAATGTATCCAGAATCTAGATGTTAATCTGGAGGATCTTCACCTTTGGCCTAATATTGGCCCCTCTCCAGTCTGACAATTGAACAAAGTTACCCATCGAGATTAGATTTCTGCTAGTGAATTCCACTGATGTTGGGAACTACTGACAATATAACAGCTATGTGAGCCCGCAGACAATTCCCTATTGTCTGCTGTCAGGAGACACAATGATGGCACAGTTCGGATTTGGCAAGTCTGGTCATTCCTGATCTACCCAATCTCTACAGTAAATACTTTCAATGGCAAGCTATATCGATCAAGTAGTTTTTTTTCCTGTTTTTTTATTCTTTTTTAGCCTAATCTATAACTTGACTGGTTTAAAGCTCTCCCACTTTGTTCAAACTGAAAATAAATGAGCACAAATTAAATATTATATATATATATATATATTGTATATATATTAAAACATTGACCTTGTTGTTTCCAATGTCCAAAGAGATTGTCCTCCCCGTGTTTGTGTGGGTTTCCTCTGTTGGCTCCACTTTTCTCCCACAGTCCAAAAACTTACTGATATGTTAATCTGCTTACTATGCTATAGTAGGTGTGAGACAGCTAAATTAGATTGTGAGCCCTGGTGGTAAAAGGCAATGGAGTGATACATGACATTCTATATACAGTGCTTCAGAATATGTTGGCATCAGTATTGTACTGTACATTCCATGGAGGCAGACCATGCATTTGCTATGGAGACCCAGGGGTAGGGGGGCCTGGGGCTGAACACCTTCTTTTGTTACCAACAAATAAAACTGCATTTTCAAGCTGCTACCACTAGGAGGAGATCAGGGCAAATACATTTTTACAGTTTCCATTGCAGTCAATAGTAGATTTAAAAATTCCTGCGCACTCCCTTAGTGTTGGCTTCAGGCAGTAAGTTTTATAAAACACTGAGTGATTGAAGCTACAGATATAGAGCTGGATGGGTAGATTTATCAGTGTATATATATATATTCCAGTTGACTGACATACTGTAAATACCTTGAGAAATATGGTGTTCAGAATGAGAGCGACATTTATGAAGCACCTGTTCCACTTTTTTCCTACATAGAAGTTGGATAAAGTGGGTGAGGTGGAGGGAAACTTTTTAATATTTTTTTTGATAAGTTAATTATTAAAATTAATTTTAAAAAGTGTACATTTGTCAGAAATCTGAAACGTTGAGCTTATTCTTTAGGAGTATTTGATGCATGCCTGCTGAGAAACTGTGTGTGTGTGTGTGTGTGTGTGTGTGTGTGTGAGGGGTACTATGGGGCCCTATGAGATCTGTGTATGCCCCTAGTTGGCATTATATAAGGAACATTATTAAATAAAAAAAACAATAAATGACACCGCTATTCGAATAGATCATGTATTGCACATATTGAAATGACATGACTACCTTGATATGTCCAGTATTCTAGAATGACTGTCAATGACAGCGTATTTTGCATTATTTAAAGGTACCGTATATTGTATTTAATACTAAAGCACAGTTCTGGCATTTTTGATAGAGCAGCATGATTGCACATCAATTGATAGCACTTAGTCCTGAAGCAAGGTTATGAGTAAACACACAGATTCTCTTTTCAGTAGTCATAATGAATTTACATCAGATTTCATTGTAATGTAGTCTGCAGAGGTCAGGGCCGCACCGTCAATTAGGCAAGGTGACTCGATTGCCTGAGGCGGCGCGGTGGTGGCGGCAGGGCAGCGGAAAATGAGTGCGTCAATTGTAGAAGCGATCACATCTCTACATTCATCTGTATCACCGTCCTCAGGAGAGCGATACAGATGGATGCTGCGGCGGGGCAGGGGAGAGATGTCTCCCTTCCCCGTTCCCTCTGACAGGCTGCAGGCACTAGGCCTGAAGACTATCAGAGGCCTGCGCAGGCGGCGTGATGACATCATTATCATTGCACCACCTGAGCTGGGCAGCTTACAGCGCGGGAGACAAGGTGGAAGAGGCCTGCATCACATCGCTGACAGACGCATGATACGTATTAATGTTTATGTCTTTTTTATTTGTCACAATGCAGGAGAGGAGCACCATGGGGGCATCTAGGGGCACTAAAAAGGGGCATTTTTACTGGCACATTATGGGGGACAATATGGGGAAGAGAGGACAGAAGCACTATGGGGGCATCTACTGAGGGCAGAAAGAAGGGGTATTTTATATGGTAAGCGCTATGGGAAAGGGGGGAAAGGAGCACTATGGGGCACTATGGGGGCATTTACTTGGCATTATACAGGGGTAATTTTTATTGGCACACATTATGGGTGCACTATGGGGACATTAGTTAAGATGGGGCACTAGGAGGGGGCATTTTTTGTACTGCCACACAGAACAGGGGCATTTTTGTACTAGTAGACATTATTAGGAGGCTTTTTTTTGCCCTGGCACACATTATAAGGGGGCATTTTTGTACTGGTTTTCATTTTAACGGGGCATTTTTCTACTGTCACATGATAAGGAGAAATATTACTACTAGGAGAATTATGGTGGTCTTTATTACTACTGGGGGACGATGGGGAACATGATTACTAGTATGGGCACTATGGGAGCATTATTACCTCTGAGGCACAGTGGAGATATGTTGGGGGCACTGTAGGGGCACTATTACCTCCAAGTGCGCTCTGGCAGAGAATTATTACTATTGGTGGGATTTTTGGGAACACTATTACTGTGGGGCACCCTGGCAGAGTATCAGTTTAGCACAGTTATTTTGGGGGACATTATGTTTACACTATTAGTGTCAGGGACACTATTTGCTGAGCGCAGTTATTTTAGGACACTGTGACAATAATTATTGAAGGGCACGATCTTCATGGCACTAGTATCATTAGGGGATTTATATGTTTCTGCAGTATAATATTGGGGAGCACAGCGGCACAGTATTGGGGGTGGTAGGATTATTTGTCCAGAAGGTGGGAGGATGATGCAAAAGTAGGAAACTAAGATTTTTTTTTTTTTTTTCAAACTGCAGAGACGAGAGATGGCTGAAAAATCATCATGGTCTGGTGTAAGAGGTATGGGGCGCTGTATTACCCTGTATGTTTTGTAGTGATATATGTAATGTTAGGAGGAAAGGGGTTAGGTTGAGAATTTTGTATAAGGACCGGGGGAGGGGGGGGGGGGGCTCTGTTTCAATTTTCGCCTCAGGAAGCAGAAAGACTAGGTGCACCCCTGGCAGAGGTTGTAGATGAGATAATTCATATAATAAAGTCTATCAGTCTGTTAGTGAAGAACCTGTAGAACTACAGATGTGGTTGAGCTGCATTTTTAAGTTGGCACACACTCATGATAACACATGCTAGCACAATGTGTTATTGTGGGTTTGCATAGTTCTGTGGGTAAACCTGTTGCTCCATTTTGAGAACTTGATGCACAAATAATATTTTCCTACAAAACAAGCTGGGTATAAACATGGATTATCTGTTGTCCAAGTACACTAATTGTTGATGGAGCTTATACCTATTATCAACTCTATGGCTCCATGGTCTCCTGATGGGAAACTGAGATTGGACAGGTTTTATTTTTACCACCTGTACATAAGATAAGCATCACTGCATATAAAGTATCTGGCAGTTGCTTATTACTCTACCTCAATGGAAATGACACTACCATTTGATTGAGCCTTCAACAATTTTCACTGCCAACTCTGCCAATGACTTGGTGTGGTGGGTCACCATGGTGGTCTGTGATTGTCTTGTCTTAGTGGGTATCTTCAGCCATTTTCTGTGTGTTTAGCTAGGAGCAAGAAGTGGAGAGCAGGGTTGGAACTGCGTTGTTGGGGGATCAGTAAGGTGAGTAATATATAATATATTATATATATATATATATATATATATATATTGTAACCCATTCTTCACGATTTAATAAATATCCCACCCAGAAAATCCCTTTAGATTGTCCTTACATTTTGGATAGTGGTAGGCTGAACTGACAGCTATCCCTTTTGTGCCCTATATACTTGCACTCTTAGAACCAACAAGAATATATGGATTTACTGACTAATAATTAACATGATCAAACACAATTCATGATTAATATATAACATTTTATTAGTAATCAAAGTACAGACATGATTGACACAACACAATGGATTAAAAACACTTAAAAATCATAGGAGTGGTGAAACGCGCGTCGGGGTGTGGATTGGTGGTCTCTTGGTGAGAAGAAATCTTTTACAGGTCAGTATGTTGAACCTTTTATACTGATAACTTAGGGTTTGCATTGTTTTGTAGTATCTTGGTATATTTATTCCTCTGCACTTGCTCTGACTTTTTATTAGTCTAAATATATTACCAAGGTCATTAATTATATTAGATATACAATTTTTATACGTACCATCATTGTACTTTATTGGACTCCCTTACCTCTTTACCACCACTCCTATGAATTTTAAGTGTTTTTAATCCATTGTGTTGTGTCAATCATGTCTGTACTTTTATTACTAATAAAATGTTATATATTAATCATGAATTGTGTTTGATCATGTTAATTATTACGCAGTAAATCCATATATTCTTGTTGGTTCTATGTATTGTCACGTATATGGGTAAAATATCATTATACGGGGAAGTATTTTTGGTGTTTCATACTTTCACTCTTAGTTTGCCTGGGTGCACATGTGGAGAGGGGAGTAAGCCACTGCCAGTCACCTCTGGCAATGTCCTAGCAAAACCTCTCTCCCCCAACATCTGCCATTGGTGGGAAGTCAGGAGACTCCCATACATATTCAATAGTCAGGATTTCGGGATTGGCTGATATTAATATAAGATGTATGGCCAGTTTAGCAAGCAGATTTATAGGAAGTCATTTGGGATGACAGCTATAAACAATATACTCATCTCTGCTACATCAGAATATACCAATATAAATATACTATAAACTTCCATTTACTTCTCTTGAGCTGACTGCATATACAACATTTGATTTACAAGTCTCTACATACTATTCCTTTACTTCAATAACTTGACTTAAAGGGGATGTCTCACTTCAGTAAATGGCATTTATCATGTAGAGAAAGTTAATACAGGGTACTTACTAATGTATTGTGATTGTCCATATTGCCTCCTTTGCTGACTTGATTCATTTTTCCATCTCATTATACATTGCTCATATCCGGGAGTTATGACCACTGCTGCAGCGCAAATACGAAGTGGCCAGAATAGGAGCTGCTGCGTATGCATTCTGAAACGCACTCCCATGGTCCCGGCCTATAGTGTGCAAGCACGACCACCACTGCTGGATTGCAGGATGGTCATAAACCCCTGGAAAGAAGCAGTGTATAATGTGACGGAAAAATTAATCAAGCCAGCAAGGGAAGCAACATGGACAATCACAATACATTAGTAAGTGTCTTTTATTAACTTTCTCTACATGATAATTGCTGAAGAGAGACAACCCCTTTAACACAGAAATGCAGCACTTGACTAGCAAGTTTTCAAAACTGACACTGTATATCTGTTAACAGATACCGCCATCCATTTATGTCACCACATACACCTGTTCATAGCCAAGCATAGAAAGACATGGGCAATGTCATTTTAGTTATGACAACAAATGGTGAGCAAACTAGCGTCATACTGACAGTCGTAACAGCAATAATGAAAGACTAAAAAAACTATGAAAAATAAATATCAAAATTACAACTTTGAGCAATTACACTGCCACCAGCCTTTGACATGTAGCATTCTTGATGGTGTGACAAGGAAAGACTATAAGTACTAGCTCTGGCAACCTCTCGCACACAAACAGTTCTGCAATATTCAGTTTGGGTGTAAATTCATTTAGCCAGTTTGACTGGCCTGACTTTATATGATACACCATAATTCTCTATTTCCTGCCTAGACAAAATATTAACAACATATTAGCCATATTAACAACAAAAAAACAACAAGAATAATAAAAGTAACATGAACAACCTTATAAACATAATGGTAGTAGAACTTAAATGCATTGCATCTAGACTGATAATGAGACCATCTATCTCACCAGTATTCTACAGCATATCCCAGACATTTGGCAGAGGGTAGTATGCCTTAGTACTATCTCATTTTGCTTCCATTACATATGTAGTAGTTTAGTTTAACCACACATTCATTAGGATCCTTCGTTATTAACTATATATGCATTATCCATTTAAAACAAAAAAAAAAACAGTCCTTACCATTTTTACATTGTGTCCCATGGGTAAATGTTTGACGGTGCCTTAGGCTGGTAATGACTGCGAGAATAACCTGTGTTACACAAAGCAGGAGAGGCAACTTCCAAGCTATTGCACAGCAGTGAAAAAGACGTATTCAATAGTAAAAGTCCACAGACAGCTCTTTCTCTACATAGCATGTAAAAACACATAGCAACAACCTCCGTTCCAATGTGTCCACCAACATGGACAAGAAGATAGGAGCCTACAAGAGCTCAGAACTTGTATTTCTCTAAAGAACTTGTGGCAAGGACTTTCCCCTCTCCTACATTGTGACTGCAAGGCAGTAAAACTAAGCACTTTGTCACAAGTGAATGATCTTCTCCTCCTCCCCCTCTCCTCCACATCACTCTACCAAAACCAGGTAATCCCACAAGGAGGCTGCCTCTGATTGGCTGGCTGTCTCAGAGAACTGGATTTGCATTACAATGGAGATGAAAGCCCTTGTAAAGTTGGAAAATGGAATCTGGCACTCAAAAGTCAGGAGCTTCCCTCCCCCTTCGGCTTCTTATTGCATGCATGATTTTCATCCTTCCTGAGCAGTAGTTATGGGAGAAAGGTGGCCAGTAGAACAGAAGAAATAGAGACTAGGGGCATATCTACCGTATATCTAATCATTATCTACAAGTAGCTGGTAAGCAGCTGCCTGAGGTAAAAAGTTCATGTGGAAGCAATATATTTAGGAGTGAAGGGAAAAAATAACAATTAACTCCTGAGTATCCCTAAATTGAATGGATCACATTTCATAGTATGTTTTCCATGGCCCAAAAAAATGTAAACTTACACAAAACAACCACACATATGGACTCAAGAGAAAATTCTACTATTGACTAAATACTATCTAGACATTCTCATCAAGATTAAGGGACTACAAGCAGGAGATTACAGGCCACATTCTACGAGTCTGATAGCAAGGGTCGTGAACATAGATGCATACCTCCCAACTTTTGAAAAGAAGGAAGAGGGACACGAGGCCACGCCTCTAACTCCACTCAAAACATAACTAAACACCTAATCCCACCCAGTCCCCTAAATGCCCCCACATGGTAATCATTCCCCTTTATGCCACCACACAGTAGTTATGCCAGCATTGTGCTTCCTTCACAGTATTATGCCCAGATATGTACCCCTCACAATATTTATGCCCACATATGTGCCCCCCACAGTAGTTATGTCCAGATATGTGCCCCTCACAGTAGTTATGTTCAGATATGTGCCCCTTACAGTAGTTACGCCCACACATGTGCCCCTCACATGGTAATCATTCCCCTTTATGCCACCACACAGTAGTTATTCCAGCATTGTGCTCCCTTCACAATAATATGACCAGATATGTGCTCCTGACAATATTTATGCCCAGACATGTGCCCCTTACAGTTGCGATGCCCAGATATTTGTCCCCTTTCAGTAGTTATGCCCAGATATGTGGCCCCTTACAGTAATATGCCCTGCTGTGCCCCCTCTCAGTAATATACCTAGTAAAGTGCCCCCTTCACAGGCAGAAAAAATAAAAATAATCTGAGTCAAATAAATGAGTCAATTGTAGTAACAGAACAGAACTTTTACTTGATCAATTTTCTCAGGGTAGTCTTTCTATATCTGTCTAGACTTTGTCCACGCTCTAGAACTCAGGTACTGGATATAATAACTTCTTACTTGTAATTAGCAATCCACAGGGCGGTTTCCCTGCAGGATACTTTCTGAAACTCGCCTTTAGGCTTCTCCCGGTCACTGGTGCTGTGGAGTCCATAAACTAATGCAGTTCCTATGTCCACTAGTCTTGCTCTATATCCAGACATTGACTCTCTAGTCTGTGCTAAGTAGCTATGAAGATCTGGTCCACACTCCCTCAGCTTGGCCATAGCCAAGGGGTTAAAGTGGCAGTTACATCTAGGACTGTTCTTGTTCAAATTCTTCATTAACTTCATTTTTGTCTGTTCTCTTGTTCCCTTCTCTCTCCTCTACATAGACACACCCTCAGATATACATAAGTGATGCCAGCACCACCTAGGGGTGAATAGATGTAATGACACTTTAACAGCCTGTTATAAGGAATTTACAGTTATACACAGAAATACATTAGATAGGCATATACAGAAGATTGAAGTGCCCACGACCATCACTGAGTGGGCACTGCATATATATCCAGCTGAACAGCTAACAGGAAGTAAACATCTTGACCTTTGGCTCTCTAATTTTCTGATAAGATTGTAGGATTCTTACCTTCAGACCTTTGTTTATCACTTCTCAGTCAATGTGATAGCTGAGGGATAACCTATCTGTAGGCCACACTTGGGTTAAAATTTCTTTTTATCCAAGTATACAAACAGCCCTGAACAATGGCAAGTGACACTTTGCTCACTTTTCTGCTGGAAATTTATATGGGTACGGCCACGTGGTCAGGTTTCTGGATGCAGTTTTGGAAGCTAAATCAGGTTTGGTTCATAATAGGAGAGAAAGCATAAAGGACATACACAACGCCTCCTTTTTTTAATTGATTCCTGGTTTTGACGTCCAAAACTGCAAATGTGATTGTATGGCTGTACCCTATATGGAAATATGATTGATGAGACGTGGTGCGTGTATCATGGAGATAATTTATATACAATTTACCCCCTATTGGATTATCAAGTATTAGCAAATTTAGTCATCCAATTTTCAAGTTTCAAAAAGAAAGGAAAATTCCCATCTCCTTATGGAAATATTATATCCCAGCCTGTTAAACTGTAGCTCTGACCACCTCTGGCCACAGCATCTAGGTCAGACGGAGTCAGTGGCTTATTCTAGAAACAGGTCTGTGTCCCTGTGTCTCTATAGGACACTTATAGGCATTAAAAGTTTGAGACGGGAATACCCTCTTTAGGAGTATATTCAATCATGTTGTTATATAAAAGAGATGGGGAAAATACAGAGGACACAGTCTGAGAGCAATGCCAGCGAACTCAAAATCTGCTACCTATCTTCCTTCACCACTTCGGTTAGTAGATGTAAAGCTACCCCTAGGCGTTCACCAGAACCTGCTACAAAGTAAGATGGAGTTGGCCGCTAGTGACCCCGGTTAAGTCTGCAGAGAATGGTGACAGAAAGCAGGAGCAAGCAGATTGGTGGAAGACCTATCGGATGCCAAAGAGTAGCAGGAAAGAAGTAATCAAAGCCAGGAGAGACAGAAGGAGTCAAATCAGAAGGCAAGGGGGATAATTCAGAAATGAACCACATGGTCTAATCCAGGAGAATTAGTAGAAGACTAAGGGCTCATTCAGACGGCCGTATGCTGTCCGCAAAAATACTGAATGCTATCCGTTTTTTTTGCGGATCCGCAAAAAAAATGAAACATGTCCTATACTTGTCCGTGAAAATCAGGACATGGCCCCATTGAAGTCTATGGGTCCGCAAAAATACTGAATGCTATCCGTTTTTTTGCAGATCCGTTTTTTTGCGGATCCGCAAAAAAACGGATAGCATTCAGTATTTTTGCGGACAGCATACGGCCGTCTGAATGAGCTCTAACTGGTAGGCAACGCAAAAATCCAGTAACAAACTGAGGTCAGTACACAGAAAGGTCTAACTGGAATGCTAACCTGACAGAACTCTAAACAGGAGCCAGGAATCGAAATCACAGACAAAGACAAAAAAACTGAGTGGCTCTGGGATTGGACGCAAGCTAGGAACCTGACTGTCTTAACATCTGGACTCACAGATAGGCTGAGCAGCCCAGGGACTGGCAGATCGGCTTAGCAACCACCCTAGAACAGCTGTACATTGGATCATGGCTGGGTACGTTTCTGACACATTAGTTTGTGGAGTAAAAGAATTGACAGATGCAGATAGATGTACCTTCAAATCTTGCATCTTTTTTACATTTATTTCTTCTTGCTTTTTATAGAGAGAGCCAACATATTCCACAGTGCTGTACAAAAATTGTACCATTCACAATCATCCCTGTTTCTAATTGTGTTCACAATCTAATTTCTCTCATAGACACCCACAATGGCATTATAGGGGTTTTCCAAGACATAATAACTGATGACCTATCCTCAGGATAGGTCATCAGTATCTGATCGGCAGGGG
The DNA here is from genome assembly GCF_905171765.1 of Bufo bufo. Classification (NCBI taxonomy): domain Eukaryota; kingdom Metazoa; phylum Chordata; class Amphibia; order Anura; family Bufonidae; genus Bufo; species Bufo bufo. The sequence continues at coordinate 537,313,752 of NC_053390.1, read as the reverse complement.
TCTGAAACCTGGGACCTCCACTGATCAGCTGTTTGAGAAGGCAGCAGTGCTTGCAGTACCACAGTTGCCTTCTTACAGCTTTTTCTAGGCCAGTGACAACATGTTCATTGGTGAAATGGCCTAGGCACAGTTCAGCCCCATTCAAGGGAATGCGGTTGAGTGTGATACCAAGCACAGCTGCGATACTATGTACGGCACTATGCTTGGTAGGCTGTGAGAAGGCCACGGCACTGGTGCTTTTGTCAAACAGCTGATCGGTGGGGGTCCCAGGTGTTATACCCCACCAATCAGATACTGAAGACCATTACAGAGGAAAACTCTTTTAGCGCCAGTTTCACAAAAAAACAGCTAACCTATCAGTATGCTGGGTAAATCAGAGACAGACAGAAACTTAATGCAGATGTTATCCCTCCTTGGATTTGGATCAAGGTTCTCAGTGCAACCATTGAACACTGTCCTGACCATTTATGAATTTAAACACATTCCGGTATGCATTTTGAATATTAATTGTCTCAAATTAGGAAAAGTGCTCCCAATATCTCCTTTAAAGGGGTTCTCCAGGATTTACCTATCCAGTGAGCCCTGCACCCTCCTCACAGCTTGCCAAGCACAGCACCGTGGATTGAATAGCAGCTATGCTTAGTATTGCAACTCAGCCTTATTCACTTGACAATACTGTCACGCCGGAGAGTGGGGGAAACCCCCCACCATGCAGTGTCAAAGGGAAAAGGGGGTCAGCCAGGCCAAAAAGGAGTAATAAGGGAGCAGGTCACCTCCTACAATATCTCTAAACCTCTCCCTGACTCCTCACCATATGAGCGGACCCCGATGGTGGGACGGCTCATACACTGGATACCTATTATCCTGAGTCGCCCTGGAAATCCCTCACTTAGGAGCAGGGGAGAGACTACCTGTTCATCCAAAACACGGAGGAACAGGAGTCTCTAAGGCCAGGCTGCAAGGAGGGGAAATACATACAGCTAAAGGAGATGGCAGGTAAGTGAAACCAGTAACACACTTACCTGCCACAGACACACTGACTGGAACCCATGCACAAGTGCTAGTGTCCACACCAACATAAAAGGACACAGCACACACCACGAACCACACAGGAACCCAGGACACCCATAGCTGCAATAACTTGAGACAGGGGAATGTCTAGTAAACATGACACCAAACACTACCAGACATGTAACACCAAACTAGACATTCAAACACCCTGCACATAACCCACTCCATACAAATAGGGACAGGAAGGGAAGGAGACACCGGGATGACATAGAACATCTATGACCACAAGGGTGGCCCTCACTGGACAGATGGAACAAGCCAGGAACCGTGAACCACCAGCATACACCAAGGCTGGAGGAACAACTAAGCTACAGGCTTCCAGCAGAGGCTGAATAGCCCAAGCAGCCACACCCACACACACAAACCCAGTGTTAACAAAACACTAGGAAGGGAGTTAACCCTTCCAACACCAGACAAGGGAAGGAAGCCACTTAAAGGGGAAGTGTACACACAAGCATACCAATCCACATGTTGCCACCGGCAACAGCATGCGTGGCAACCATGTCCCGGCAATCACCAGAAGGCCGAGACACTGCCACCGCATGCTCTCACAGCAACAAGTTGCCGCGGGCAACCGCAAGTGTGGCAACAGTGTCACAGCGCAAGACCAAAGGCCGTGACAAATACATGGCCTAGGAAGAAGCCTAAGCACTCATGGAACGCCACAGTCTCTTTATACAGCTGATTGACAGGGGCCCTGGTAATTGGACCCAGGGGCATAGCTATAGGGGGTGCAGAGATAGCAGTCGCAACCGGGCCCAGGAGCCTGAGGGGGCCCAAAGACCCTTGTGCCAGATAAGAAGACACAGGTATTATGGAAAGTGCATGCTGGTCAAGTTACACCTCTGGCTAGATGGAAAGGGATTAGCGCAATAATTTGTCATGGGGGCGGTGCCGTTTCAATTTTTGCCTCAAGCAGCACGAAGGCTATGTGCTCCTCTGCCCCTTGCTACAAAGCATTGAAGGAAGGGGGGCCCAACTTGCACCAGGGCTCATGAGCCTTTAGCTACACCCCTGGTCGGACCCCTGCCCATCTGATATACATGAGGACAGGCCATTAATATGTTAATCCTGGAAAACCCCTTTAAGCCTGTATAATTAGTAATAAAATAGAGAGTGTTTCATTGGCATAGATGACAATTATCCATGTGTAAATATCTAGCTGTGATAGATGTCCCAATAATTATTTGGATGGCCAAATGATACAGTAAGCGAGCGAAGCTGAAGATGCAAACTGTCAGGGGTGGACTGGTCATAGTCCCTACAGGAAATTTTCCCAATGGGCCAATGCCCAGCGGGCCACCACAGCCCTTCTTATGGCCGCCAGCCAGGTAAACAATGATCACTCAGCATTAATTACTGCTGAGAGCATCATGTACATATGCACCTAGCTGGCAGTCGCAGGTGCCCACCTAAATTCAACTATATTGCCATCCTCCCAGTTGAATACTGCAGCTGGGGCGGCTGTATTTTGTTCTGCAGGGGTGGTATTTTGTGCTGCCCTGTCGTATTTGGTTCTGCTGGAGTGGTATTTTGTGCTGCCCTGTTATTGCTGGTCCCGCTTACTTCTCTTGTCCCTGCCTACCTTTGTTGGCCCCCTCCTACTTGTGTTGCTTGCCTTCTGTCAATATAGGTCCACCTACAACATGGGGCCACTTTTTTTTTTTTTCAGGGCCACTTTAACTTCCCAATCTGCCGCTGCAAACAGTAATACCTTTCCACTAGCCCAGGTAAAAGGTGGCATGTATTAATTGGCACAAAGGGTACTGACATTTGTGACTATTTATTGTATATCATTTTACAAATTTGAAAAGTCTGTATGTGAGCTCTAGCCTCAGCCTATCATACATGTGTGGCCATTTTGCCAATTGTAATACTGTAGCTAATTAACCATTGCCTGAGCTATCTTTGAATATGTCATAACTGTATGGCACATATCTCGTATGGCACATTCTTTAATGAAACTATGATATTTCTTGCATAAGGTCCTTTAACTGTCCTTTTTACAGGACAGCCAGGATACCTGCTGGATTGGTACCTAGAAAAACCTGGTCCATCTGACAGCTGGATTTTTAAGATGATTAGATGCACATTAACCATTGTGAATACATAAAAAAACTAATAGCCACCATTTTTTTTATCTGTGTTTACATGGCTGTAAAATGTGTCTGTCACTGGGAAATGTTTGCCCAAAATGTTAATGAATTAACTGGAAAAGGACTATACTCTGAGAAAACAATGGAGGAAGCATTTAGTTTAATGACCTCCATTACATAAGGACAATAATAACAGAGTAACAAACTGGTTTCCAGGCACAAAAAAAGACAATCTGTAGAAATAATAAATATAATCCACACAAAAACTACAACCTCCCAAGAAACCAATAGACTTCTGCCATGATAACATCTAGCCTGCATATAGACACTACAGCTCTATAGATGTACCGTAAATGGCCAGTTTTGGTTAACATCTCTTTGCAATTTCAATTGTCCCTCAGTAGACAGTTTACCATTTGACCAGGCTATCAATTTGCATTTACCTCTGTCTGAACCACGGGAAAAGCAACTAGTGCACAATTCTGTACATACAGCATTTGCATCACAATAAGATACAGACATCTAATTTGCTAATGATATACTATTAGCACAAAGCATGTCAAATGCTAGGGTATTTGATGAGCAAATACTGTATATGGACATATTCTGAAATATAAAATGTAATTGCAAAGCATGGCAAATATAGTTGAAAAGCAACACAACCAAAGAAGTTAGGAGAATTGGAAAGACAGCAATGTTACCCCTTTTCTCCTGTAAGGGATGGCAAGGCAGTGGGGGAAAGCAGCAAACAAGAGGCCTTCTCTTGGTTGCTTATTACTAAATAAACTATCCAGGGGACACCACTATATAAACATGTCATAACAGGGCTATAAAATCTGCCCACTGTGTCCATTCAAACCAAAACATTATCAAGGGGCAGCTTATCACAAACACTTTTTATATAGAAAACTACTGTTTTCCATGAACTCTCAATCTGATGATAACATCAGACATTGGGTATGTCAGGTTATCCCTGACATACCCAAGAGGGTTGTATTTCCTACTGAAGCGTTAGTCTATCCGTGGTTAGACAGTAGAATGCTTTGGAGAACATGGTCCCACTTGGGAGATTCAGATCGACCAGCCTATGAGCCCAATCATTTAAAAACATTCCCCAACCATCAGAAGACCAAATCTCATCTACACCTGAGCTGTGATATTACTGATTATCTGGCTGGGTTTCTACATTCAATGTTTTTGATACAGTCTTTAAAGCCAAAGCCAGGAGTAGATTCAAAAAGAGATTCAATCCTTCCTTTATACATGTCCTCCATTTATGATCCACTCCTGGCTCTGGCTTCAAAATCTGCTCAAACAACCTAAATATTCACAGTATAAGGTTGATATGGCGGTGCACGTTCAATGAAAATATTAAATCTCAGCCTGATAGAACGTTAAATGTGAAAATAATAAAGTTTATTACCCGATCCCTCTCCGCACTTCTGATTCCCTGTATGCCTGATTTTATCTATTACCCTATTGATTGAGTCTAATAAAAACATTATTATTTTCACATTTAACGTTCTATCAGGCTGAGATTTAATCAAACAACCTAAATGTCAAAACCCAGCCAAAATACATTGCTTGTATATAAATAAGGAAGGTATTGACAGTAATACTCGCTAAACCTATTTAATTTAATAAATGTCTCTTCAAATAAGATAGCTTCGACATTTATGTTAGAACATACTGCATACTGCAGTAAAAGGCAAAGTTCCAAAGTAGATCACAATAAATTCTCCTCCCAATAGCTGTGTACAGGCAATACTCCTTTCCACAGCAGCAGTCTCAATGCTATGAAGAACATACCTTGCTGTCAGAATCTTGCATGGCCTGGATGGTTCTGGACCTTCTGAGATGTCTGGTGTCTTTTATTCAGTGGTACATTTGTAGTGGAGTTACTACTTTGGCAGCTGTTCTCTCAGAGGCAGTGGTTCTCTGCATTTGGGCCTGGTCTGCAGGAACTCGCATACACACGTCCTTCCTGTAGTTCTGCTCAGACTAAACTCCACAACTACAGTCGTGGCCAAAAGTTTTGAGAATTACACAAATATTAGTTTTCACAAAGTTTGCTGTTAAACTGCTTTTAGATCTTTGTTTCAGTTGTTTCTGTGATGTAGTGAAATATAATTACACGCACTTCATACGTTTCAAAGGCTTTTATCGACAATTACATGACATTTATGCAAAGAGTCAGTATTTGCAGTGTTGGCCCTTCTTTTTCAGGACCTGCAATTCGACTGGGCATGCTCTCAATCAACTTCTGGGCCAATTCCTGACTGATAGCAACCCATTCTTTCATAATCACTTCTTGGAGTTTGTCAGAATTAGTGGGTTTTTGTTTGTCCACCCGCCTCTTGAGGATTGACCACAAGTTCTCAATGGGATTAAGATCTGGGGAGTTTCCAGGCCATGGACCCAAAATGTCAACGTTTTGGTCCCCGAGCCACTTAGTTATCACTTTTGCCTTATGGCACGGTGCTCCATCGTGCTGGAAAATGCATTGTTCTTCACCAAACTGTTGTTGGATAGTTGGAAGAAGTTGCTGTTGGAGGGTGTTTTGGTACCATTCTTTATTCATGGCTGTGTTTTTGGGCAAAATTCTGAGTGAGCCCACTCCCTTGGATGAGAAGCAACCCCACACATGAATGGTCTCAGGATGCTTTACTGTTGGCATGACACAGGACTGATGGTAACGCTCACCTTTTCTTCTCCGGACAAGCCTTTTTCCAGATGCCCCAAACAATCGGAAAGAGGCTTCCTCAGCAGTCCATTCACCATACTTTCTGCAGAAGATCAATCTGTCCCTGATGTTTTTTTTGGAGAGAAGTGGCTTCTTTGCTGGCCTTCTTGACACCAGGCCATCTTCCAAAAGTCTTCGCCTCACTGTGCGTGCAGATGCGCTCACACCTGCCTGCTGCCATTTCTGAGCAAGCTCTGCACTGGTGGCACTCCGATCCCGCAGCTGAATCCTCTTTAGGAGACGATCCTGGCGCTTGCTGGACTTTCTTGGACGCCCTGAAGCCTTCTTAACAAGAATTGAACCTCTTTCCTTGAAGTTCTTGATGATCCTATAAATTGTTGATTGAGGTGCAATCTTAGTAGCCACAATATCCTTGCCTGTGAAGCAATTTTTATTCAACGCAATGATGGCTGCACGCGTTTCTTTGCAGGCCACCATGGTTAACAATGGAAGAACAATGATTTCAAGCATCACCCTCCTTTTAACATGTCAAGTCTGCCATTTTAACCCAATCAGCCTGACATAATGATCTCCAGCCTTGTGCTCGTCAACATTCTTACCTGAGTTAACAAGACGATTACTGAAATGATCTCAGCAGGTCCTTTAATGACAGCTATGAAATGCAGTGGAAAGTTTTTTTATGGGATTAGGTTAATTTTCATGGCAAAGAAGGACTATGCAATTCATCTAATCACTCTTCATAACATTCTGGAGTATATGCAAATTGCTATTATAAAAACTTAAGCAGCAACTTTTCCAATTTCCAATATTTATCTAATTCTCAAAACTTTTGGCCACGACTGTAGACAGTGGACAGACGCAGTCCATCACCCTTGTAGCTTAAACAGTCTGCCAGTATTGCTATTAGGTTTACACAGTGCATAGAAAGATACATGCTTTAACAATAAATCACAACACAACTCAGTAACATTAAAGTAACTAATTTGGCAATAATTAACCCTTTGCCATAGTCCACTGGGGTACTGCACATGACATGATATTTGTTCTTCTGGCATCATGCAGACTCCAAGAAGAAAAACCTAATTGTGACATCATATACAGTAACATGAAAGGTACTTTATAAACCCATAGCTGGCTACAGGCACCATACGATGCTCTGCAACACAGATCTGTAATACAGCTCTACATTGACCTTCAATCTGATTTGACTCCAGTATATATTTCTGTTGGTCAGTAGTGCTTTGGATCTTGCAGAATAAGGCTACATGCACACGAACGTTGTTTGTTTCCGTGTCTCTTCCGTTTTTTTTTGCAGATAGGATGCGGACCCATTCATTTCAATGGGTCCGGAAAAAATGCAGACAGCACACCGTGCGCTCTCCGCATCAGTATGTCCGTTCCGTAGCCCCGCAAAAAAAATAGAACATGTCCTATTCTTGTCCGTTTTAGGCATTGTTACAATGGATCCGCGCAAAAAAAAAACGGATGGCATATAGATGTTTTTTTTTGTGGATCCGCAATTTGCATACCGCAAAACACATACGGTCATGTGCATGTAGCCTTATACTAATACTAATCATACTGGTTGTGTAAAAAAAATTACAGCAATACAAATACAATTACTAAAGCATAGGCACCTCTGAGCTGTGCTGTCATAGCATTAGAATCCCTGCTGTCAGCTCATTCCTGCAGTAATATTGCACAAAATATGTTGGGCGTTTGCTTGGGGCAAATTTACTAATCCTGTAGGCAAGGTAAAATTAGGCAGTCTAGACATGTGCCAAATAGATCACAGGGACTCGATACATTTGGCGCATTGTGCATCTAACTTTATACCACCCATTGGATGACTTACTTTGTAACAGAATGTAATGCCAAGTTGTTTGGCGCAAAATTAGCATCTTAGGCCTCACCCTTTTTATCACTAAGATGAGCTCTCTTCCCACTGAGCCACACCCCACTGCTTGCTAGGTGCAGTGTTTTGTTCTAAAACTAGTTATGCCAAATTGCACAAAAAATACTTCAAATTGTGCCAAATGCTTCAAATTGCACCAAATTGTGTGGGATCGATGAGGCAAGTTTAATTTCTGTTATTTTATATACCAGGTGCCTCCCCCAAGACAGCCTTTTTCTTGTGCTGGAATACTCCTTTAATGAAAATGCTGTATTTAGATAGTCTACTATTTCTTGCCCTACCATACTAGGCCTCCAGTGTTAATGCCAGCAAATGCCAATAAGGACATTACGTTAAGGAAGTCATACATTGTAGTCTCAAAGGACAAGTCACAAACACTGTAAAAGGATTTAGTGTCACATCAGGATAAGTACTTCAGGCTAAGAAAAGAGCTCTAGGCAGCCCCTGAGAAGCTCTTAGGACTCTCAGACCTCTACACAACCGCCTCAATGTCTATTACTATCCCTTCCTCATATATCTCGTTAATGCCCATTTAGATTTGTCACAGCCACTGCCACTGAAGAGATGGGTGCTGGCAAATGCCCCAATTGGTTGTCTGTATGATTCACAGAGATAATTCAGCAACTTTGAACAAAAAAAAAAACGAGGCAACAGCAGAAAGAGTGAACTCAGCTTCTGGACTTCTCCAGGGATGGTCGAGAGAAAATGTACACCACACCAGTAATTTACATCATTGACTCTCCTGTCTGTAGAGCTGCCAGTCTATCACCATTTATTATACATGAGTTGGCACTGCAGCTAGATCCAGTCTGAACACTTACCTATTTATAGCAGTCATGAATATTTTGGATGAAGCGTTCCTGTCCACGTTAACATATTCGTTTATTAATGTCACACCACATTGTGTAACTATATAAATAAGGGTACTTTCACACTAGCGTTATTCTTTTCCGGTATTGAAATCCGGTAAAGGGTCTCAATACCGGAAAAAAACGCATCAGTTTTATCCTAATGCATTCTGAATGGAGAGCATTCCGTTTAGTATGCATCAGGATGTCTTCCGTTCTGTCCCTTGTATGGTATTTGACCAGACAAAATACCGCAGCTTGCTGCTGTATTTTTTCCGGCCAAAATCCCAGAACACTACCACACTTATTTCCATAGAGATGTATTAATGCCTGATCCGGTACCAAGTGTTCCGGAAATTGCGTTGCCGGATCCGGTTCTCCGGTCTGCGCATGCGCCGGGACATAGGAGAAGCTATTTTTGCTTTTGATCTTTGAAAAAAATTTAAATACCGCATCCGTTATTCCAGATGATACCGGATGAGATGGATCCGGTATATCATCGGATCTTTCTGACGGATCCGGAAAAACATATTTCCGTTTGCATACGGTTGCCGGAACTGCCTGCCGGATTCGAACAGCGCTAGTGTGTAAGTACCCTAAGTTGGAAATGCAGCAATGAGGTCATTGCAATTACAGTTGATATTTATCAAACCTTCCACTTGAATATTGGGTTTAAAAGGTCACAAAATGAGGCTTATTTTAGCAAAACATTGCGACTCATTGCATTTTTGCTCCACTGACTGCAGTTTTAAAAAGTGGGATAGAGGAAAAGTGGACGCATGTAGCTACGTTAATGAAATTCACTCTTTACCAACAAAAGTCACCCTCTCACTCCAGTAAATAGGTGGCTTAAATAAAAAAAAAAACTGGAGTCGTTTTTCTAGACAAAAGCGCTAGGTTTAAAGTTGAGCCAAATTTAACAAACAACATGTGAGGTTTGATAAAGGACGCCAATGTAGACTGAAGTAAAACTGACTTTGGTTATTACCTTCATAGTCAATTTCCCTCAATGTATGGAAAGTTGCATCTCTACCTTGTATCCACTCTGAGTCTGTAGAAAACACAGAGTGGGCCTCATTTATCAAAATTTGTCTTGTTGCCCAGAGCAACCAGTCAGACCTCGTTTTTTAAAGGGCTCTGGAAAATGTTGGTTGCTAGATGCAACAAAGTCTTTCAGTCTGTTAGGCAGTTTAGATAAATGAGACCCCCTGAGCACATAGCCACTGGACTGTGCCCCTCGCAGGCCTGTGTGTCCCACTTCTTCAGCACTTAATGCTTCTCGTGCTGTCTCAAAAATTGCGGCTAAACAACTGAAATAACAAAACCAGTTTATACAGTAATGGCGTTGCATTCTTGAATTTATTTCAACATTCAGCAAATCGAAAAATGTACGGTATCTCTATTCAGCTTGTCCTAAAAAGTCAAATCGTTTTCAAGTATTGCCGCAGGCCAGACATGATATATGATACACAGCAGCTGTATTTACCTCAGGGTAAAGCTTATTGAACTTTATATTAAATATCTACAGTGAAATCTATTAAAATCTGAATGCTAATGCTCAATGCTAGGGATCCAAGATCCGAAGTCGATTCGCTCAAAACTTTGTTTTATTGCTGTATGGAGATCTGTCTCTGTACAGCATTAAAATGTATGGCCTCCTGTGAGGAAAATTAGTTATCACCAAAGTCTCGCGGGACTACGATGAATAACTTCAGATTAGATTTTTTAGCTTGAAAACCATTTTAACTTGGATCTGAAGACAGCGCCCATACATTTGAATACTGTACGGAGACTAATCTCCATACAATATTCAAAGGAAGTTTTGACCAAAGCAACTTCGGATCTAGGATCTGAAGCTCACTTCGCTCATCACTACTTAATACTATGCTTCTAAAACTACTAAAGCACTATGCACAATTTCTATATAGTGTCTCTTTTTACCCACCTTTGATATAGTCTTTGGCATTCATTAACATGTACCATCAGCGATGGGTACATATCTGCATAGTTAATATGGGTGAAATAGACACCCTGGTTAGTCGAGCATGATGTGTGGATCCAGAGGAAGGCCTCAATTCATCATATATTTTTGTATAAGACTCTGGTTCGACTATTGGAATAAAACTGATGATTAACTGGTGACAACACTGTTTGGTATTTGGCAGATAATGTGCTTCTATCACTCTGCAGCACTAACGTGTGTGCAAAAGGACATAATGAACGATTTACTAGACTACAGTAAATGCTCCAGCTTTGCATCAGGTTTTCTATGTGCTTTAGACACTTTTTGATGCCAAGTAGGCCAATCAATAGGTGGACAATTGTCTAAAGATGGACCAATTTATCATCCAGCGTAGGCCACTGTGATAAGTCTGGCACATCTTTCGAGTAACTGCTCAAGTTCACACTGTTTGAATATTAGACAGTAAATCTGCCTTATAATGTACATGACCTAGGTCTAGCATTTCGTGCAGTGGTTTTTGTCCGACTGAATTCTGGCATATTTGCCTGGTATATCAAGAAGAATATAAACTCCAGTTTGCGATGTGCTAAGTTTCATTTAATTGGAAATGCGGTAAATCATATACATGTGACGTTTCGGCCACAATCCGGCCTTCATCAGACTGGTACCGCTATAAGGACTGCTCGGATGGCGGGTGTAGTTTCAGTAGATACAGACTCAGTTCTGCCAATAGTTATAATAATGCTTTACTTCTTAGAAAAGTCAGCAAGATGCAGAGATGTTGGATGTTCCTGATGACATTTTCTCATCGATATTAGATGATATGGAAAAGGAGGAAAAGCAGATGGCAGAAGACGGGCTTCCACCTATAGAGCGGGAGAGCTCTGTGGTTGGAGAAGTGGTGTGCCAGCATATTGTGTCCCCACCTAACCAGCCAAACCCCATGCCAGCAACAGACCCTGTTTAAAGGTGCATTAAAGGTGACATGTGGCCATTAACAATGTGGAGGGACTATACAGTGCAGTCTTCATTATTAAATGAAAGGCAGCTGCGGGCTAATTGGCCACACGGTTCTTCACTGCAGCATGGCCACAACCCACCTCAGGTATACCCAGCTCCATGTGGCTGTGCCCTAAGGCAGAGTGGCCTGGGTATACCTGATTTATAGTGATTCGTGATGAATTCATTCGTAACAAATTGAATTTCTTGGGGAACTTTGACGAAGCTGCCAAATCAAATTTTTCAAAACTTCACTCATCTCTACTAACCACCTTCAATCTAGTGCTGCCACTGATGACAATCTCTATGTTATGACAAATCACAAACGCTGATGATGCATCACTTGACGATGGCGAAGAAAATTCCATACCATGGGTATACTAAAATGTTTTTTTCTATAATTTTTTTCCCATAAACCCTATATACATGACTGTCTGTATAGGATATATCTTGGATCCAGTTATAGTGTGTGTTTTTATATACTGATGATAGACACTTCTATTCACCTATATCTTGAGGTCCAGGATTCCAAGCAAAAAAGTTCCTGATACGTACAAAGTATGTTTCATTATAATGTTCTGTACATATGTTACAGCCTGTAGTATTCTTACAGCACACTGAATTACTTTACCCTGGGGGTTAAAAATAACCACCCAGTAGCTCATTTACAAGTCATTGTGCATAGAGGTGACATGAAGCCAAAAAGAAACAAAAATCGGGTGCAGTGAATATTCACAACTGCTTTGAATTGTGACACTTTAGGAATCCAAGAGAACTCCCATATCTGCAGGATACAGAACACAGCAGCCGGCCAGCTAGTAAACCTGACAAGGAACGCAGTCACTAATAAATTAAATTTAGTGTACTAGCAATTCTTCTTGGCTGCTTTTTTTCATCAAAGCAAACAGTGGAAATAGTTGCCATAATTTATGTTTCCTCTGGGGTTTTGAGGTTAGGGCAGCATTAAAACAAAAATTTAATGAAGCAGAATAACGTGTTATGTGATAGATAGTTGCTCACCATCTTTAATTTGGTTTTAAATGTTCTTGCTCTTTTTATACCCTTTTTGAAATAGGCATCACTGCCTGAATAACACAAACAAATGTCTATTACTGGCCCATTGCTCTTTTCTGGTTTGAGGTCCTTCAAACTCCATGGTTTCCCCCACCACTGTATTCCCCTGAAGGCACTGGCGGCACACATCCTTGTCTTTTTATGGTGACTAACAGTTGGAAATATATGTTCAGTTCACTACAAGCTAAATATTAAATAAGTATAATTAAAATAGGTTAGGCATGTGTAGGATCCAAATACCTACTAATGACATAGTTTAAAAGCCTATTGACACACCTTAAATAGCTGTTGGCTGAGCGATTGTCCTACCGATAGATATCTCCTCCGACTTATACAAGCTGAACTTGGCTGGGCATGTGCTTTCAAGAAGGTGGAGTAAAAAAGCTACCGCCAGACATATCCTGTTTGTGGTCACGTGATTGTTGCAACCGTTCACTGGCCTCAGCAGTGAAGTGTCCCCAAATGGCACATAACCTCTGAGCCTATGTGCTCATGTACCGCTAGGGTACATTTCACCACTGAGGCTAGTGAATGGCTGCAGCTGTCCCCGTGACAACAAACATGGTATCATCACTTCTGGAGGCAGAGAGGATATAAGCCTCAGCACTCGAATTGGAAAAGGTGAGTGGGGTGATTTATTTCTTTCTTTGCTACAATTTTCTGGTGCCCAGAGAGTTAGGATAATACCTTAAATGGGAACCTGTCAGCATAGTGTAGTGACAGACCCTCTAATTTCAGTGGTCTGTCATTTCTATGGTGGCAGTAAGTACTTTTAGAGTGCTGACATGCCAAAACCCACAGCTTGCGCCAGTGCTGCAAGGGAGATGCGCCCGATGAGGCCTGCTGTCCCCCCCCCCCCCACACACACACTTTTGAATGATGAGTGACAAATTTCTTTCCTATGTACAACAGGAAAGAAACTTGTCACTCATCGTCCAGAGGCAGGAGAGGGCAGGAGCGTTCAGTACCAGCGGACTCATCTCCCTCGCAGCACTGGCACATGCAGTAGGGATCGGCATATCAGTACTCTAGAAGTACTGACTGCGATCAGCGAAGTAACAGACCGCCAAAGGTCAGTGATGGCAGCATAGTGCAGCTGACAGGTTCCATTTAAATTCTCAGACAAAAAGCCTTTTAATGAAATGCTTGAGTCACTAAGAAGATAAATACAGAAAAGTCTTCTGAGTTTTGTTAACTACCTGCATTTTCTTATAGATTTCTGGTCTTGATAGACTTTTTGTCTAATTACCATCAATATATTTGAGACTTCTAGTCTTTACTATTTCCACACAGTGCCCAGAAACCAGCTGAGCCTGTTTCTAAAGGAATGAAACTGTGCAGAACAGTTAATTCTTTCACATAGTCAAAGCATTTCAGAAAACCGCCCACGCTGCTTTTATATGAGTGCATCAAAAGATATTTACAAGTCCTGTCAATAAATCATAAGAACTTTCAGGAGTTTGATCTCCTGGAAAGACTGCCTTTTTTACATAAATCTAGACTACACGGGAAGTAAGGCCCAGAGCCCTCTCCTGGAATACTCTCCTCAGCGATGGTCAAATTAATTTATTTTTTCAGAGGTTGGGATTTTTTAGAAATTGCAGGTCTCTTGACTGCTTAAGTGTGCCTTCACACGTGGCAACGTTTGTTGCAGAATTTTCCGCGATAGAAAATCAGTTCTATTTACGTAAATGGGGTTGCAGAAATCCACCTGCTTGCTGCCTCATTCAAATGAATGGAACTGATTTTTAAGCGCAGAAAATTCTGCTACAAAATCTGCTGCGTGAAAGCACCCTAACAAACCACTTCTGCTTTCATTTTGAAACAACCAGTAAAATCCATCATAGATTCTGTGACTGCAGCAATGATGGTGATTGCATTTTTTCCATTTTTTTTTTTAAATCAATGTTTGTTGGCAGCACATTGACTAATGTTCACATGGGATGTGCTGCCGATAAATGAAACCTGTTACGGGGCAAATCATTATATTATCAATTGTTTGTCCCTTAAACTTATTGCTAAGTGTAAGTAACACATAAATAAAGAGGTTACTGATCAAAACCATTTCTTTTTCCTTCATGGAAAAGAAATGTGTGGTCTACCTAAGGGCTCATGCACGCCAATGTATTTTCTTTTCACTTCCATTCCATTTTTTGTGCGGCCCGTATGCGGAACCATTCACTTCAATGGGGCTGTAGAAAATACGGAAGTTACTCGGTGTGCATTCCATTTCCGTTTGTCCGCATGGCCGTTCCACAAAAAAGTAGTGCATGTCCTATTATTGTCCGCAAATCACGATCCAAGGCCCCATTCAAGTCAATGGGTCCGCAAAAAATACAGAACGTACACGGAACACATCTGTATTTCATCCGTCAGGAGGACAAGTTAAAGACCTGCACCATCTTCCTCTCTTACTTGTCAGGGATTATTATGATCCTGAATACAGTTTAATATGATCTTCAGATGAATCTCTGTAGGAATGGAGTTCATTAGGAGACATGAAGTACAGAGAGGATAAAAGGAGTGTAGATAATGAGCAGCAGCACTTGTATGCATTCTCCATTACCACAGCCCCACATTACCACAGTCTGTCCTGTCTGTCCTCTCTGTACTTCATGTCTCCTCATGAACTCCATTCCTACAGAGATTCATCTGAAGATCTTATCATCTGTATTCAGGATCATAATTTCTGACAAGCAGAGCAGAGAGGAGAATGAGGCAGCTCTTTACCTCAGTGTTGTAAAGTAACTTGCCCTCCTGTGTGATCAGGACAGGTTTGTGTGTGCTAATAGGATGGTGGCCATTCTATTTCTTCTAATGATTGCTCCCCAGAAAAAATGAACCGTTATAGTAACATAGTAACATAGTATATAAGGCCGAAAAAAGAAATTTGTCCATCCAAATTGGCCTGTTATCCTGCAAGTTGATCCAGAGGAAGGCAAAAATTAAACCCTGTGAGGTAGAAGCCAATTTTCCCCACTTAAAGGGTTTCTATCACTTCGTTTCACCTATTTAGCTTTCAGACACTAGCGATCCGCTAGTGTCTGCTTTATCTAACCATCCTAATATAAGAGCTTATTGTCCTGCCGTTTAGCTAAAAAAATAACTTATATCGATATGCAAATGAGCCTCTAGGTGCTATGGGGGCGTGATTAGCACCTAGAGGCTCCGTCTACCTTAACAAACTGCCGCCGCCCAGCACGTCCCTCCAGCCCGCCCATCTCCTCCGGAATGCGATGCTCCTCGTATTCGGCGCATGCGCAGTGAATGTCTGATCGCTTCCCTGCTCAGACATCTCCACTGCGCCTGCGCCGATGACGTCATAGTGCTCCGAGGAACAGGCGCAGTGGAGATGTCTGAGCAGGGAAGCGATCAGACATTCACTGCGCATGCGCCGAATACGAGGAGCATCGCATTCCGGAGGAGATGGGCGGGCTGGAGGGACGCGCTGGGCGGCGGCAGTTTGTTAAGGTAGACGGAGCCTCTAGGTGCTAATCACGCCCCCATAGCACCTAGAGGCTCATTTGCATATCGATATAAGTTATTTTTTTAGCTAAACGGCAGGACAATAAGCTCTTATATTAGGATGGTTAGATAAAGCAGACACTAGCGGATCGCTAGTGTCTGAAAGCTAAATAGGTGAAACGAAGTGATAGAAACCCTTTAAGGGCAAAAAATTCCTTCCTGCCTCCAATCAGGCAATCAGAATAACTCCCTGGATCAACCACCCCTCTCGTAGCTATAGCCTGTAATATTGCTACATTCCAGAAATACATCCAGGCACCTCTTGAACTCTTTTAGTGAACTCACCATCACCACCTTCTCAGGCAGAGAGTTCCATAGTCTCACTGCTCTTACCGTAAAGAATCCTATTCTATGTTTATGTACAAACCTTCTTTCCTCCAGACACAGAGGATGTCCCCTCGTCACAGTCCTGGGGATGAATATATGATGGGAGATCTCTGTACTGACCCCTGATATATTTATTACATAGTAATTAGATCTCCCCTCAGTCGTCCTTTTTCTAAAGTTAATAACCCTAATGTTGATAATCTTCAGGGTACTGTAGTCCCCCCATTCCAGTTATTACTTTAGTTGCCCTCCTCTGAACCCTCTCCAGCTCTGCTATGTCTGCCTTGTTCACAGGAGCCCAAAACTGTACACAGTACTCTATGTGTGGTCTGACTAGTGATTTGTTAAATGGTAGGACTATGTTCTCATCACGGGCATCTATGCCCTTTTTGATGCAACCCATTAACTTGTTGGCCTTGGCAGCAGCTGCCTGACACTAGTTTCTGCAGCTTAGTTTGCTGTCCACTAAAATTCCTAAGTCCTTTTCCACGTCAGTGTTACCCAGTGTTTTACCATTTAGTATGTACTGGTGACTTGCATTAATTTTCCCATGTGCATAACCTTACATTTGTCAGTGTTAAACCTCATCTGCCACTTTTCTGCCCAAGCCTCCAATCTATCCAGATCCCTCTGTAGTAGTATACTGTCCTCTTCCGTGTCAATTACTTTACACAGTGTCATCTGCAAACAATTTTATTTTACTGTGCAAGCCTTCTACAAGATCATTAATAAATATATTAAAGAAAATAGGGCCCAATACTGACCCCTGTGGTACCCCGCTAATGAAATGTATTTGGGAATATATTTATACTAAAGAAATATTTAAGTATTTTCATTTTCTTAATTACTGGAGAACCTTTAAGACGGTTGAGCAGCCAAGAGAAGAGGACTTGTGCGTGGAAGCAGACTGTAGAGGAAACGCTTGTTTAATGCTCCAGGACTCCATAGCCCTTGACTGGGTTTAAATGGCTTTAAATGGCTTCAGACTCCCAGTCATACCCATGGGAAGGATTATTGTTTCTGTCTTCTGTCTTGAGGTCTGCATCCTACAGTGGTCATTGTATTGCAACCCTTGGCTGAATTGGGTTGTTAAGTATTGTTATATTTGAAAGTGCCTTAGGGTGCTCTTGGAATCAGCCCTATAAGCCAGTCTTAATATTGTTTGCAACATTTAAGAATTGTATCTCTATTTCATGTGGATTAATGTGGAACAACTTAAAAGGGTTATCCCATGAATAATGTAAAAAATTAAAATCAGACATCATATAGTACAGGGGTACTCAACTAGTTTTATTAAAGGTCCACATACCAGGGTCTGCAGTCAGGTGAAGGTCCGAGCTGAACGCCAACAGTAAAGATGCCATGCGATCATGTGATACATGCGCGTGGGGCGCTCTGACGTTATAGTGGAGCGCCCCGGGTAAGTCCCAGAATTAGTAATGGCCACATTAGTGCCCCAGTAAGAATAATGTCCCCATTAGTGCCCCCAGTAAGAGTATTGCCCCCATTAGTGCCCCCCTTCTCTGCTTTTGCAAAAAAAAAAAAATAATTTGCATTCACCTGGCTGCGGTGAACATTCGCTGCTGACTACACGCTCAGGACCGGTGCTCTAACGTGATGGCGTCTTGTAGGTCCTGTCCTGAGCTTCTAGTCAGCAGGGAGTGTTCTCCACAGCGTGAGCAAATGGAGGTGGAGGTACCGTAATATATATTTTTTTTTACTAGCACAAGTAGCGGTGGAGGTAAAGGCTGTACTAATGGGCGTTCCATGATGGAAGCGCTCATTAGTAAGGGTACTTTCACACTTGCAGCAGGACGGATCCGACAGGCTGCTCACCCTGTCAGATCCATCTTGCCACTACTTCGCCGTGCCGCTGCTCTGTGCCCATCGACTATAATGGGGATGGGGGCAGAGTTACGGCGCAGCACGGTGAGAGGCCGCCAGACTAAAAGTACTACAAGTCCGACTTTTTCGTCTGGCAGCCCCCTCAATATAATAAACATTGGTGGCACAGTGCGCCCCCCCTCAAAATAATAAACATTGGTGGCGCAGTGCGCCCCCCCATCACCCCGATATAATAAACATTGGTGGCGCAGTGCGCCCCCCTCAATATAATAAACATTGGTGGCGCAGTGCGCCCCCCCTCAAAATAATAAACATTGGTGGCGCAGTGCGCCCCCCCATCACCCCAGTATAATAAACATTGGTGGCGCAGTGTGCCCCCCCATCACCCCAGTATAATAAACATTGGTGGCGCAGTGCGCCCCCCCTCAAAATAATAAACATTGGTGGCGCAGTGTGCCCCCCCCATCACCCCGATATAATAAACATTGGTGGCGCAGTGCGCCCCCCCTCAATATAATAAACATTGGTGGCGCAGTGCGCCCCCCCTCAAAATAATAAACATTGGTGGCGCAGTGCACCCCCCCATCACCCCAGTATAATAAACATTGGTGGCGCAGTGCGCACCCCCATCACCCCAGTATAATAAACATTGGTGGCACAGTGCGCCCCCCCAATATAATAAACATTGGTGGCGCAGTGGGCAGTGCCAATGAGGGTTAAAAAATAATTTACTCACCTCCTCCAGTTGATCGCGTAACTGCCGGTCTCCAGTTCTTACTTCTTTCTTCAGGACCTGTGGTGACATCACTGAGCTCATCACATGATCCATCACCATGGTAATGGGCCATGTGATGAGCTCCCTGACTTCACCACAGGTCCTGAAGAAAGAAGTAAGAACTGGAGACCGGCAGTTACGCGATCAACTGGAGGAGGTGAGTTAATTTTCTTTTATTATTTTTAACCCTCATTGGCACTTCCCACTGAGCCACCAATGTTTATTATAATGGGGAAGGGGGGGGGGCGCACTGCGCCACCAATGTTTCTTATACTAGGGGGGCGCACTGTGCCACCAACGTTTCTTATACAAATACAGGAGGCGGGTGCTGGAATCAAATAGCCGGCACCCGACCTTTGTGACAGGGGGCTGCGATCAGCTACAATTAACCCCTCAGGTACCGCACCTGAAGGGTTAACTCAACTGCAGCTGATCGCAGCTCCCTGTCACAGAGGTCGGGTGCCGGCTATTTGATTCCAGCACCCGCCTCCTGTATTTGTAATACAGGTCAGTTTTCTTCATTGGTGGCGCAGTGGCCACAGCCCCTCCCCTCCTCCTCCTGCCTCTTCTTATTGGCAGCGGCGGGGACAGCAGCAGCACAGGGGGGAGGGAGAGATTCCTCCTGCGCTGCTGAGAACTATCAGCTCCTGTGCCCCGCTGCTGTATTGAGCAGAGCTGCCAGAGTGTGCAGGAGGAGGAGCGCTACATGTGGAGGAAGCCCTGTCTCACTGCGCTGTGGGGCAGGAAGAAGTGCGCCGGTAAGCTCCTCCTCCTGCACGGTACAGTGTGCAGGAGAGGAGGAGCGCTCTGAACGATGGCCGGGGTCCGGACAACTGGCGGCCGCGGTCCGTATTTGGACCGCGGTCCGCCAGTTGAGTACCCCTGATATAGTAAATGACAAGCTCTTTTTAGCAAAGCTAAAACTTGCCCTGGGCCTCACATGGATCCAGAGATCTCCCCATTCATTGCTCCAATCGCTCTGTTAGATTTATATCCAGCTGACAGCTCAAAGGGAGTGTCCTATCTCAGGGGGTTGTGTCACGGCGGACAGGATACAAGATACACAGGATATCAACAAACAAGTGTCTAGGCAAGAAGCTGGGGATAGAGGTCACCTCCTGACAAATCCCTACCAGCTCTCCCTAGACTTCTATGCCCACGTTCAGACCCTGAAGGTGGGAATAAACATGTCCCCGTGCCTAGGCTGAAGATTCCCTAAAATCCCTAAGATGGTGAAAGGGGGAAAGAGGCAGCCTGCTCCCTCAGGACCTGGAAGGGGCAGGCGTCTCTCTAACAGCCTAGACAGACAACCACAAGAAAACAAAACCAACTTATCTTTTACTGAGCAGGAACAGCAAATCAATCCTTCCTTCCTCTGAGCCAGACAGAAGCTATAACCCGCACAGGACACTGGGAGTGGGTGTAATTTAAACTCAAACCAACAACCCCACCCAGTGCACCTGAAGGGAGGCGGATATAGCTCAACTTCAAAACAAAAACAAAAGTCTACACACGTGCTGCTAACCTGGCAGACCTCCGCACATAGCCTGAGCAGGGCATGACAGTTTGTCTTACTTCTGTAGTTCTCTCTCTATCACAGCTCAGGGGGTGTGTCTTTTCTGTTAGAGCTCTCTCCCTATCACAGCTCAGGAGGCAGATGAAGAATGAACCTGAGAATGTGCGGCCTTCTCAGTGAGCATATATCCCTGTGAACAAAAGAATCAGGCAGTTAAAGTCCAACTTGCCTGATCCTTATATCCTCCAATATCTGACCTTGGGGGAGAGCCGAGGCTACCATACAAATTCCATAGTCGGCTTGTCTTCCTGGGATATGCTCATGTACATCTTGCCCATGCTTTTTCTTTAAATTGGGACTCTCATGACCTGTTTTAAGCATGCTAACAAGCAGTGTTGGTCTGTGATGCCTAGGGACCACCATTACAATTAATTCTGGGGGCCCACTATACAGCTATATGCAAACATCACCTGACCCCCACTCACAAATCCCTAAAACTGCACCAAATCACATTTATTTTTAACAGTAGCATGCTTTTCACTAGTAGCAGACTCTTCTGTCCTGGAGACTTTGTCTCTTTGCTTAAAAGTCATCACAGCCACCCAATGCATCTATAATAATAAAATGGGAAGTTTACTAAGTAATCTAGGCAGTTTCTTATTATGATCACATAGAGTGGTTCAGATGGACACTGAATATATGTTTGTAGTGCATTGTACTGTGCCATTTACCAGTTGTGCAGAGATGGGGAAACTAGAGGCCCACCTGGCTCAGATGGCCAATGGAGGATTCACCTGCTCCATGGTAGGCTAGTCACTCTGGTTTGTTTACATCTTGTATGTAGCACTTTCTGTTGCTGCATCCAACCAAACCCATGATGCACTTCTCCTTTCTCCTAACAAGGCCCAGCTGGTTTATAGCTCCTGCCACCCAGCTAGCTATATAGTCATTCCTCTATCACTGCCCCTGCTGCTACTTTGACATGGCCATGGACATATCACAGAATGTAAGAGCTTCATGGACATGGTCATGTGACCACAGCCCAGAGCGGAAGAAGGAAGCAATCAAAATAAAAGAAATACCTTACAAAATCACAGCTACCTTCATAAATGATTATTTTAAATGATGCTGAGACAAACCTTTTAAGGCTGCCATGGATATTTTATTATTGTTTTAGCTTATATTCTAGGATATTTGTATAAGCAGCATGCAAAAATAACATAATATCAAATATGGCTTTTTGAAAACCATCCCCTCGAGACATTTTACAAAGTTGCCAGCAGAGTATTTGTAGGAAGTGTAATGCAATATGTTATTCTTGTAAGATGATTGGTAATCCTTATTGTCCTGAAGAGTCACTCTTCATGACGCAGAATGGTCCTTTTTAAGTATTATATTTCTATTTACTAATTATAGAAGAGTTTCTAACAAACCTTTGTCTTCTTCAGGCATTTAGTTTCTGATAGGACTGAAAAGAACTCACATATGGGCAGTGACATACATAAAAGTTATTTACAACCGGACAGCACATTGATACCTAGCATGTCTCCCTTGTTCTTCTGTGCCTCTGAGGGCATAGACAAATACAATACTCCTTCCTGTTGGAAAAAGTATGCTTCAGTTAGAAAGGGTCATATGACAAAGGAAAATATACTGTAAATGGTTTTCAGTATATTCCTGTTTTCACTATTATTTCTCACTTTCAGTTTATTATTAGCATGATCATTTTTTATTACCGTATTTTTCGCCCTATAAGATGCACCGGCCTATAAGACGCACCTAGGTTTTTGGGGAGGAAAATAAGAAAAAAAATATTTTTAACTAAAATGTGTGCTGTGTGTTTAAAACTATTGGTGGTCTGTGGATGGCACTATTACTGGAGATCTGTGGATGACGGACACTGTTGATGACTGACACTGTTATGGGGGATCTGTGGATGATGGACACTGTTATGGGGGGGATCTGTGGATGACGGACACTATTATGGGGGGATCTGTGGATGACGGACACTGTTATGGGGGATCTGTGGCTTGCACTGTTACAGGGGGATCTGTGGATGGCACTGTTACAGGGGGGATCTGTGGATGGCACTGTTACAGGGGGGATCTGTGGATGGCACTGTTACAGGGGGGATCTGTGGATGGCACTGTTACAGGGGGGATCTGTGGATGGCACTGTTACAGGGGGGATCTGTGGGTGGCACTGTTATATATGTGCCATCCACAGACCCCCCCACCCCATAACAGTGCCACCCACAGACCCCCCCAGCCCATAACTGTGCCATCCACAGACCCCCCCCAGCCCATAACTGTGTCATCCACAGATGTCCCCCATAAAAAAGTCATCCACAGATCCCCGCCCCCCCCCCGCCGCTCCGGTATACTAATATAAGATGTCTTATTCAATTAATAGTTATTAAACATGCCCCCCAACTCCTAATAGTACCTTACATCCTAGCAGCTTCTGTACAATGCCGGCAGGCAGGCCGGGCGGCCGGCGCGTCCCTCACTGACGTCACTTGCCTGCGCCGCCTGCTTCATTCATAAAGTAGGCGGCGCAGGCACGTGACATCAGGGAGTTACGCTGCCGCCTGCCTGCATTCTACAGAAGCTGTTAGGATGTAAGGTACTATTAGGAGTGAGGGGGCATGTTTAATAACTATTAATTGAATAAGACATCTTATATTAGTATACCGGAGCGGCGGGACTGGGCTATACTACACTGACTGCACCGCCCCGCCGCTATTGCCGGCCCCCAGCTCCTCCTCCCAGTCCTTCCCCGAGTCCCCGCTCGCTCGTACATCGCAGCTTACGATGTAAAACTGCAAGCATTCGCCTCATAAGACGCAGGGGCATTTTCTCCCCATTTTGGGGGGAGAAAAAGTGCATCTTATGGGGTGAAAAATACGGTATATGCTATAGTTGCATCTGAAGCAGCTGAAGCATCTGAACTACAGTTGGCCTTGCGGTTCGCCCGGAGGTCATTTCGCGGCGAACTTTGCGTGTTCGCGATTCGCCGAACATGCGAACATATGGAGACATTCGCGCCTGCCATATTCTTTTACATTGTGAAGAACTTTGACCCATGACACATCCATCAGGTGGTACAGGACAGCCAATTGAGACGTTTCAGCACATGGACATACCCCCTACCTTATAAATAAACCTGATCTGGCTGCCATTTTACATTCAGTGTTTTGCCAGTGTAGGGAGAGGTTGCTGTGTGGAGCAGGGACAGGCTCTTAGGGACACCAAACGCTAGCTAATAGGGCCACAAAAGTCATTTTAAGCACTAGTATAGGTGTGTTATCGATATGTGTGATACACAGAGGGGTGCGATATACAGTACAGACCAAAAGTTTGGACACACCTTCTCATTCAAAGAGTTTTCTTTATTTTCATGACTATGAAGGCATCAAAACTATGAATTAACACATGTGGAATTATATACATAACAAACAAGTGTGAAACAACAGAAAATATGTCATATTCTAGGTTCTTCAAAGTAGCCACCTTTTGCTTTGATTACTGCTTTGCACACTCTTGGCACTCTCTTGATGAGCTTCAAGAGGTAGTCCCCTGAAATGGTCTTCCAACAGTTTTGAAGGAGTTCCCAGAGATGCTTAGCACTTGTTGGCCCTTTTGCCTTCACTCTGCGGTCCAGCTCACCCCAAACCATCTCGATTGGGTTCAGGTCCGGTGACTGTGGAGACCAGGTAATCTGGCGCAGCACCCCATCACTCTCCTTCATGGTCAAATAGCCCTTACTTTCAAAGTTTTCCCAATTTTTCGGCTGACTGACTGACCTTCATTTCTTAAAGTAATGATGGCCACTCGTTTTTCTTTACTTAGCTGCTTTTTTCTTGCCATAATACAAATTCTAACAGTCTATTCAGTAGGACTATCAGCTGTGTATCCATCTGACTTCTCCTCAACGCAACTGATGGTCCCAACCCCATTTATAAGGCAAGAAATCCCACTTACTAAACTTGACATGGCACACCTGTGAAGTGAAAACCATTTCAGGGGACTACCTCTTGAAGCTCATCAAGAGAATGCCAAGAGTGTGCAAAGCAGTAATCAAAGCAAAAGGTGGCTACTTTGAAGAACCTAGAATATGACATATTTTCAGTTGTTTCACACTTGTTTGTTATGTATATAATTCAACATGTGTTAATTTATAGTTTTGATGCCTTCAGTGTGAATCTACAATTTTCATAGTCATGAAAATAAAGAAAACTCTTTGAATGAGAAGGTGTGTCCAAACTTTTGGTCTGTACTGTACTTATAATATACTTTTATAATGAGTCAAAAACACATAGATCTGTATAGTGATCACCTGGAAGTCAGGGGCCTAGGGGCTAGGGGCTTACTAGGGCCATTTTTATATAGGGTAAGGTTCCGGACGGGGTCGCTCTTATCTGGGCGGGTGGTCTGTGGTTAGGCTATCAGGGCCAGAATAGCACCCCCCGTAGGGCAATATCAGGGACAGTTCTTTGCCCACCCTGTCCTTCAATACCACATCATGATTTGGTGCCGCCGAGCACCTGATTTAGTGCCGCCGAGCACTTGTTATTGCCTACCACATCTATACTTTTTGCTTAACTTTAACCACCTCCGGACCGCCTAACGCAGGATCGCGTTCCGGAGGTGGCAGCCCTGCGCACAGTCACGCATATACGCGTCATCTCGCGAGACGCGAGACTTCCTGTGAACGCGCGCACACAGGCGCGCGCGCTCACAGGAACGGAAGGTAAGAGAGTTGATCTCCAGCCTGCCAGCGGCGATCGTTCGCTGGCAGGCTGGAGATGTGTTTTTTTTAACCCCTAACAGGTATATTAGACGCTGTTTTGATAACAGCGTCTAATATACCTGCTACCTGGTCCTCTGGTGGTCCCCTTTGTTTGGATCGACCACCAGAGGACACAGGTAGCTCAGTAAAGTAGCACCAAGCACCACTACACTACACTACACCCCCCCCCGTCACTTATTAACCCCTTATTAGCCCCTGATCACCCCTAATCACCCCTGATCACCCCATATAGACTCCCTGATCACCCCCCTGTCATTGATTACCCCCCTGTCATTGATCAACCCCCTGTAAAGCTCCATTCAGACGTCCGCATGATTTTTACGGATCCACTGATAGATGGATCGGATCCGCAAAACGCATCCGGACGTCTGAATGAAGCCTTACAGGGGCGTGATCAATGACTGTGGTGATCACCCCATATAGACTCCCTGATCACCCCCCTGTCATTGATTACCCCCCTGTCATTGATTACCCCCCTGTAAAGCTCCATTCAGACGTCCGCATGATTTTTACGGATCCACTGATAGATGGATCGGATCCGCAAAACGCATCCGGACGTCTGAATGAAGCCTTACAGGGGCATGATCAATGACTGTGGTGATCACCCCATATAGACTCCCTTATCACCCCCCTGTAAAGCTCCATTCAGATGTCCGCATGATTTTTACGGATGCACTGATACATGGATCGGATCCGCAAAACGCATCCGGTCGTCTGAATGAAGCCTTACAGGGGCATGATCAATGACTGTGGTGATCACCCCCCTGTCATTGATTACCCCCCTGTAAAGCTCCATTCAGATGTCCGCATGATTTTTACGGATGCACTGATAGATGGATCGGATCCGCAAAACGCATCCGGACGTCTGAATGAAGCCTTACAGGGGCATGATCAATGACTGTGGTGATCACCCCATATAGACTCCCTGATCACCCCCCTGTCATTGATTACCCCCCTGTCATTGATTACCCCCCTGTAAAGCTCCATTCAGACGTCCGCATGATTTTTACGGATGCACTGATAGATGGATCGGATCCGCAAAACGCATCCGGACGTCTGAATGAAGCCTTACAGGGGCGTGATCAATGACTGTGGTGATCACCCCATATAGACTCCCTGATCACCCCCCTGTCATTGATTACCCCCCTGTCATTGATTACCCCCCTGTAAAGCTCCATTCAGACGTCCGCATGATTTTTACGGATCCACTGATAGATGGATCGGATCCGCAAAACGCATCCGGACGTCTGAATGAAGCCTTACAGGGGCATGATCAATGACTGTGGTGATCACCCCATATAGACTCCCTGATCACCCCCCTGTAAAGCTCCATTCAGATGTCCGCATGATTTTTACGGATGCACTGATACATGGATCGGATCCGCAAAACGCATCCGGTCGTCTGAATGAAGCCTTACAGGGGCATGATCAATGACTGTGGTGATCACCCCCCTGTCATTGATTACCCCCCTGTAAAGCTCCATTCAGATGTCCGCATGATTTTTACGGATGCACTGATAGATGGATCGGATCCGCAAAACGCATCCGGACGTCTGAATGAAGCCTTACAGGGGCATGATCAATGACTGTGGTGATCACCCCATATAGACTCCCTGATCACCCCCCTGTCATTGATTACCCCCCTGTCATTGATTACCCCCCTGTAAAGCTCCATTCAGACGTCCGCATGATTTTTACGGATGCACTGATAGATGGATCGGATCCGCAAAACGCATCCGGACGTCTGAATGAAGCCTTACAGGGGCGTGATCAATGACTGTGGTGATCACCCCATATAGACTCCCTGATCACCCCCCTGTCATTGATTACACCCCTGTCATTGATTACCCCCCTGTAAAGCTCCATTCAGACGTCCGCATGATTTTTACGGATGCACTGATAGATGGATCGGATCCGCAAAACGCATCCGGACGTCTGAATGAAGCCTTACAGGGGCATGATCAATGACTGTGGTGATCACCCCATATAGACTCTCTGATCACCCCCCTGTCATTGATTACCCCCCTGTCATTGATTACCCCCCTGTAAAGCTCCATTCAGATGTCCGCATGATTTTTACGGATGCACTGATAGATGGATCGGATCCGCAAAACGCATCCGGACGTCTGAATGAAGCCTTACACGGGCGTGATCAATGACTGTGGTTATCACCCCATATAGACTCCCTGATCACCCCCCTGTCATTGATCACCCCCCTGTCATTGATCACCCCCCTGTCATTGATCACCCCCCTGTCATTGATCACCCCTCTGTAAGGCTCCATTCAGATATTTTTTGGGCCCAAGTTAGCGGAATTATTTTTTTTTTTTCTTACAAAGTCTCATATTCCACTAACTTGTGTCAAAAAATAAAATCTCACATGAACTCACCATACCCCTCACGGAAACCAAATGCGTAAAATTTTTTAGACATTTATATTCCAGACTTCTTCTCACGCTTTAGGGCCCCTAGAATGCCAGGGCAGTATAAATACCCCACATGTGACCCCATTTCGGAAAGAAGACACCCCCAGGTATTCCGTGAGGGGCATATTGAGTCCATGAAAGATTGAAATTTTTGTCCCAAGTTAGCGGAACGGGAGACTTTGTGAGAAAAAAATTAAAAATATCAATTTCCGCTAACTTGTGCCAAAAAAAAAAAATTTCTATGAACTCGCCATGCCCCTCATTGAATACCTTGGGGTGTCTTCTTTCCAAAATGGGGTCACATGTGGGGTATTTATACTGCCCTGGCATTCTAGGGGCCCCAAAGCGTGAGAAGAAGTCTGGTATCCAAATGTCTAAAAATGCCCTCCTAAAAGGAATTTGGGCACCTTTGCGCATCTAGGCTGCAAAAAAGTGTCACACATCTGGTATCGCCGTACTCAGGAGAAGTTGGGGAATGTGTTTTGGGGTGTCATTTTACATATACCCATGCTGGGTGAGAGAAATATCTTGGTCAAATGCCAACTTTGTATAAAAAAATGGGAAAAGTTGTCTTTTGCCAAGATATTTCTCTCACCCAGCATGGGTATATGTAAAATGACACCCCAAAACACATTCCCCAACTTCTCCTGAATACGGCGATACCACATGTGTGACACTTTTTTGCAGCCTAGGTGGGCAAAGGGGCCCATATTCCAAAGAGCACCTTTAGGATTTCACAGGTCATTTACCTACTTACCACACATTAGGGCCCCTGGAAAATGCCAGGGCAGTATAACTACCCCACAAGTGACCCCATTTTGGAAAGAAGACACCCCAAGGTATTCCGTGAGGGGCATGGCGAGTTCCTAGAATTTTTTATTTTTTGTCACAAGTTAGTGGAAAATGCTTTTTTTTTTTTTTTTTTTTTTTTTCATACAAAGTCTCATATTCCACTAACTTGTGACAAAAAATAAAAAGTTCCATGAACTCACTATGCCCATCAGCGAATACCTTGGGGTCTCTTCTTTCCAAAATGGGGTCACTTGTGGGGTAGTTATACTGCCCTGGCATTCTAGGGGCCCAAATGTGTGGTAAGGAGTTGGAAATCAAATTCTGTAAAAAATGACCTGTGAAATCCGAAAGGTGCTCTTTTGAATATGGGCCCCTTTGCCCACCTAGGCTGCAAAAAAGTGTCACACATCTGGTATCTCCGTAATCGGGAGAAGTTGGGGAATGTGTTTTGGGGTGTCATTTTACATATACCCATGCTGGGTGAGAGAAATATCTTGGCAAAAGACAACTTTTCCCATTTTTTTATACAAAGTTGGCATTTGACCAAGATATTTATCTCACCCAGCATGGGTATATGTAAAAAGACACCCCAAAACACATTCCTCAACTTCTCCTGAATACAGAGATACCAGATGTGTGACACTTTTTTGCAGCCTAGGTGGGCAAAGGGGCCCACATTCCAAAGAGCACCTTTCGGATTTCACAGGTCATTTACCTACTTACCACACATTTGGGCCCCTAGAATGCCAGGGCAGTATAACTACCCCACAAGTGACCCCATTTTGGAAAGAAGAGACCCCAAGGTATTCGCTGATGGGCATAGTGAGTTCATGGAAGTTTTTATTTTTTGTCACAAGTTTGTGGAATATGAGACTTTGTATGAAAAAAAAAAAAAAAAAATCATCATTTTCCACTAACTTGTGACAAAAAATAAAAAATTCTAGGAACTCGCCATGCCCCTCACGGAATACCTTGGGGTGTCTTCTTTCCAAAATGGGGTCACTTGTGGGGTAGTTATACTGCCCTGGTATTCTAGGGGCCCAAATGTGTGGTAAGGAGTTTGAAATCAAATTCAGGAAAAAATGAGGAGTGAAATCCGAAAGGTGCTCTTTGGAATATGGGCCCCTTTGCCCACCTAGGCTGCAAAAAAGTGTCACACATCTGGTATCCCCGTACTCAGGAGAAGTTGAGGAATGTGTTTTGGGGTGTCTTTTTACATATACCCATGCTGGGTGAGATAAATATCTTGGTCAAATGACAACTTTGTTTAAAAAAATGGGAAAAGTTGTCTTTTGCCAAGATATTTCTCTCACCCAGCATGGGTATATATAAAATGACACCCCAAAACACATTCCCCACCTTCTCCTGAGTACGGAGATACCAGATGTGTGACACTTTTTTGCAGCCTAGGTGGGCAAAGGGGCCCATATTCCAAAGAGCACCTTTCGGATTTCACAGGTCATTTTTTACTGAATTTGATTTCAAACTCCTTACCACACATTTGGGCCCCTAGAATGCCAGGGCAGTATAACTACCCCACAAGTGACCCCATTTTGGAAAGAAGAGACCCCAAGGTATTCGCTGATGGGCATAGTGAGTTCATAGAACTTTTTATTTTTTGTCACAAGTTAGTGGAATATGAGACTTTGTAAGAAAAAAAAAAAAAAAAAAAAATCATCATTTTCCGCTAACTTGTGACAAAAAATAAAAAGTTCTATGAACTCACTATGCCCATCAGCGAATACCTTAGGGTGTGTACTTTCAGAAATGGGGTCATTTGTGGGGTGTTTGTACTGTCTGGGCATTGTAGAACCTCAGGAAACATGACAGGTGCTCAGAAAGTCAGAGCTGCTTCAAAAAGCGGAAATTCACATTTTTGTACCATAGTTTGTAAACGCTATAACTTTTACCCAAACCATTTTTTTTTTACCCAAACATTTTTTTTTTATCAAAGACATGTAGAACTATAAATTTAGAGCAAAATTTCTATATGGATGTCGTTTTTTTTGCAAAATTTTACAACTGAAAGTGAAAAATGTCATTTTTTTGCAAAAAAATCGTTAAATTTCGATTAATAACAAAAAAAGTAAAAATGTCAGCAGCAATGAAATACCACCAAATGAAAGCTCTATTAGTGAGAAGAAAAGGAGGTAAAATTCATTTGGGTGGTAAGTTGCATGACCGAGCAATAAACGGTGAAAGTAGTGTAGGTCAGAAGTGTAAAAAGTGGCCTGGTCTTTCAGGGTGTTTAAGCACTGGGGGCTGAGGTGGTTAAAGGGCTTCTGTCACCCCACTAAAGTAATTTTTTTTTTTTTGGCTACTTAAATTCCTTATACTGCGATAAATCAATATATAGTGCTCTTACTCATTTTCGTTCAGTAGTTTAATAAAAAAAACTGACTTTTATAATATGTAAATTACCTCTCTACCAGCAAGTAGGGCGGCTACTTGCTGGTAGCAGCCGCATCCTCCTCTCATAAAGACGCCCCCTCCTCATGTTGATTGACAGGGCCAGCGAACGCGCTCGTCCTCTGACTGGCCCTGTCTGCAATTCAAATCCCGCTCCTGTCTTCATTCGGCGCAGGCGCTCTGAGAGAAGGAGGCTCGCCTCCTCAGCACTCCCTCAGTGCTCCTGCGCCGATGACGTCACCGAAAGAGAAGACGTCATCGGCGCAGTCGCACTGAGGAGGCGAGCGTCCTTCTCTCAGAGCGCCTGCGCCGAATGAAGACAGGCGTGGGATTTGAATTGCAGACAGGCCCTGTCAATCAACATGAGGAGGGGGCGTCTTTATGAGAGGAGGATGCAGATGCTACCAGCAAGTAGCCGCCCTACTTGCTGGTAGAGAGGTAATTTACATATTATAAAAGTCAGTTTTTTTATTAAACTACTGAACGAAAATGAGTAAGAACATTATAGATTGATATATCGCAGTATAAGGAATTTAAGTAGCCCAAAAAAAAAAAAGGACTTTAGTGGGGTGACAGAAGCCCTTTAATAATTTAATTTATTTTCAGTTTGAGAGATATCTTTTCCATTCACACGTCCGCAAAATAGGTCCGCATCCGTTCTGCAATTTTGCGAAACGGGTGCAGACCCATTCATTTTCAATGGGGCCGGAATGTGCTATCGCATCCGCATTTGCGGATCCGCACTTCCGCATCCGTGCTTCCGTTTCCGCAAAAAAATAGAACATGTCCTATTCTTGTCCACAATTGCAGACAAGATTAGGCATTTTCTATTATAGTGCCCGCGATGTGCGGTCCGCAAATTGCGGAATGCACATTGCCGGTGTCCGTGTTTTGCGGATCCGCAAAACACTTACGGACGTGTGAATGGACCCTCATAGTAACATTATTAAAGGTTACGTTTTATCTTTATGTATATTCGAATGGATTGCCTTCCGTGTACAATGTTATAATATACTTTCTATGTTAGTGCATTTGTATTGTGCAGCAGTTGTGTGCGGTTCTGCTGCGATACTGCAGGTATATAGAGGGACAAGCGTTATTGGAACAAATAATTTCTACTGGTGTGATATACCAGTCGTCCCCCCAAAAAAACTGATTGAAGCAGGGTGTTATATACCAATATACTTTCTTTATAGTGCATTTGGATACTGTATAGTGCATTTGCGCATGCACGTACGTGAAAATTATATTGCCGATATTTCGGATTTAAAAAAATGAATGGAGATCGCAAATTCTAGTAATACATCTGGTATGTCACTGTCCATGTTGTGGGACTATTTGTGCACTTCTAGTAATTATTTCTTGGCTGAAAATACGAGCTGAAGGTTTTTCAGGTTCGCCTGCCATTAAAATGAATGGGACCCGCCACGAACTTGCGGTTCGCGAACATTTGATCGTGTTCGCGCTATTGCGTTCGCGAACCGTCCCGGCAGATGTTCGTCCATCACTAATCTGAAGCAGCCCACAGTGGAGTGTCGTGAGGAGGATGGAAGTGGTAGTTATTTCAGCAATGATGGTTGTACACATGGGTCACAGTGACAATACTCACACTTGTACAGTGACAGAAGGACACAGACTTTAATCCCTTGGGGCACACCCTGATGTTGGGGCTCTCGTCTGGTGGTGATTGGGGTGCCCTTGTTAGGTGTTTTGGCAGCGTGTGAGGCAAGAGTAGGGATGAAGTGACCGGGAAATGATGGAGGAGACAATAACCAGACCAGCGTTAGTAAATACATTTGTCTCTCTTTACTAAAGTGCAGGATAGGGGTAGTAGTACATCCAACAATACCAAGGCACAGTTCTGAGCAGTTCACAGTGCAAATCTTCCCCAATAGCAATGTATGGATAGCAGCAATGATGGGGATTGTGGCACTCCCACTCTTTGTCTCCCCAAAGTCTCTCTCTCTGCAGAATCTAAGGCTGGCAATGAGGTTCTTAGCAGATGCTTCTGTAATTCCCGGGTTGAGGAGAGCAGAATTAAGTTACGGCTGGCCAAACCATCTCAAAGTGTGGAAGGGTATGTTAGTAATGTTCCCTTTCACAGCAGTAACGTCTGTCTTTCTATTGACTCCTTTTCTGTAGACTCATAGGATACCCTGCTGACTGACTCCAGTACATGGCCTGGATTCTGGACCTTCAAACTTCTTTTTCTGGAGCACTTTAATGCAGCGGTTGTTCTTTAAATGTAGAAACCTCAGAGGTGATAATTGAGTTCAGGCCTAGTTTTGAGGAGCAAGCACATATAGGCCCTCTCTTTTCCTCTGCTAAGGTGTTAACCCTGACTTTTCCATACAAATTGTTAGCTGTACAACTACAGTAAATTAGAACATTTTACTTAGCAATACAACATTACAACATTTACCCTTTTGCAATAACCCTATTCTGGGATGCGGTACGCATCATATTTTATAACAGTTTAACCAGAAAGTAACAGCACATGGCAATTTCCCATTATGGTTTTCAATCTATGACATCTAGTTCACTACATAAAGATGTCCCCCAGAATATTCCATGGTTAGGTTAAACACTATGCTTATGTTCACACTATAGGAGAGATTTACATGCAGAAACATGCCAGAATTTTGTCTCAAATTATGCCAAAAAAACTGGCATACATACTGGCCCAGATTTACTAATTGTAAAGATAGTGTAAGCTCAGACAAGCTTTCTAGATCTGCATCAGATTTATCACAGGAGCTCAGGCTGGATGATCAATCTGATGCAAGGGTAGACACTTTTCACGAATTCTATACCAACTATCAGTTGGCTTACTTTGAGACAGATTTGTACACCAGTATTACACAGAAATGGTGCATCTTAGGTGTTTCCCCCTTTCCCATGAAGCTCCACCCATGTTTCCTCTAAGCTCCTCCCTCTTGTCAAGCACGTTAGGAGAATGCCTAGAAATCTGAGATGCGATAAATCGCACCAATTTGCACCACTTTTGTAGCAAGATTTTTTTTGAGCAGGAACATTGGTAAATCTGGGACCCTGTCTGTCAAATTTCTTATATGTACTGAACAATTTGTATGCCTCATTTGACAGCGTCTAGTGTCCTTTTACACACTGTCACAATTGGCTTCCCCATTCTCACCTCTGCCTGGCATGCTGCTTCTATCTGCCTCTCTCCGTGCTGACATCTTGTTCCTGTCCACCGCTATTCCCTGGTTCTGGGCTACACCGCCCATCATCCTGTTCATGGCCTTGATCCTCATGCTGGGACTTCTACTGTTGTGCATTGTGCAAGTTTCAGTATTTCTGCTAATTCTCTGGAGTGCATTATGTGGTCCTATTTAGTAATTGACAGCTCTCTCTGTATGCATAAAGAGATAGCTGTCAATCACTGATTAAGACAGCCCACTGCATTCCCAAGTATAGAAAAAGCTGAAATGTAAATGAATAAGGTACAATTTACACTGTATCCTTTCCCACAAAATAATTTACATGAATCCTTGTGCTTTTAGATATATATATATACACTAGCAGAAGGACCCGGCTTCGCACGGGTATATTTAATCTATTTCATTTAATGTTTGTGTGTGTCGTTAAAAGATATCGACCGTATCCCCCATAACAGTGACCTCTACAGCACCCCGCCCCTTTAACAGTGAACTCCACAGTCCCCTACCCCTTAACACTGACCCCCCCACAGTGCCCCGCCACTTTAAAATGGGACCTCCACAGCAGCCCATCCCCTTAACTTTGACCATCACAGCAGCCCGCCCCTTTAACAGTGAGTTTCAGAGCACACCACTCCCTTGACAGTGACCTCGCCTGCCCTCTTAACAGTGACCTCTACAGTACCCAGCTGCCTTAACAGTGACCTCCACTGCAGTTGCCCCTTTAATAGTGGCCCCTGCCCCCTTAATAGTGACCTCCACAGTGTCCGCCCCTTTAACAGTAACCTCCACAGCGGCCTGCCCCCTTAACAGTAACATCCACAGTGATAGCCTCTTTAACAGTGACCGCCACAGTGCCAGCCCCTTTAACAGTGACCTCCACAGCACCCTGCCCCTTTAATGCTAGGGCTACACAACGACATGTGCAACATTTTGTCTCAACATGCTGCGACTGCAACACTACAGTTGCAAAAAATCCATCCAAGATGGATTTTTCTGCGACTGTCGCGTCGCAGTCGCAGCCTGTCACATGTTGCAGTGCAACACCATAGACTATCATTATAAAAATTGTCGCAGGACATTGGTGCGACATCAATGTCGCATGACACATGTACCAGTGTAGTTGTGCCCTATGTGTCGTGCAACTTGTCGTCGTGTATAGTGATGAGCGGCATAGGCAATATAAATTTTTGTGATATTTAGTGAATTTTTTTTTGCATAATATTCGCAATCAATTCCTGAATTCTAGAATTCGGGATCTCCAGTCATTTGCTATTGCGCAAATCGGCACTAATAATGCGCATATTATTTGCGCAATACATGCAATTTCTAATTTTATCAGGTCTAGAGTAGGTATTACTGATTGGTGCACTAAGTATTGTTGTGATATCCCAGCACTATGTCTGTAGCATGTATGTATGGACAGCAGAGAAACAGTAATTCCTATCACACTACCTAACACCCTGCACTGGAACCTATCACCTACACTATCTCCAACTAACTATCTGTATTATATATGGTATATGAGCTAACTAAGGGTGGGTTCACACTAGCGTTAGGGATTCCGTTATGGCTTTCCGTTATAACATGGTTAGAACGGAAAATACCAGAATCCATAAGACGGAAGGACGGATCCGTTCTTCTGCCTGTAGATTTGTATTATGATGGAATGCAAAATGGAAGCCTTTAAAAGGCATTCCGTTTGCTTTCCGTCCTAATAGAAGTCTATGGCAATCAAAACGGATCCATCTGGGTCCCGTTATGCAAGACGGAAAACAAAGTCCTGTGGACTTTGTTTTCCGTCTTGCATAACGGGACCCAGACGGATCCGTTATGCTTTCCCATAGACTTTTATTAGGACGGAAAGCAAACGGAATGCCTTTTAAAAGGCTTCCGTTTTGCATTCTGTCTGGGTATTACGTTATTTTCTATTATAACATGGTTATAACGGAAAATAACTGAATACCCAGACAGAATGCAAAACGGAAGCCTTTAAAAGGCATTCCGTTTCCTTTCCGTCCTAATAGAAGTCTATGGGAAAGCCATAACGGAATCCCTAATGTACTGATGGCTACTATCTAATGTACTGATGAAAACAAAATCTAGAATATTCGCGATTATGAATATATACCACTATATTCTACATCTTCGCGAATTCTTGAAGTGCTGATATTCGCGATAAAAATTTGCGATTAGAATATTCGCGATCAACACTAGTCGTGTAGCCCTAGCCTAAAGCTGACCTACAGCAGTGAAGAAAAATGGCTGGGTTGTTATGGAAACCTGGAGTAAAACTGTGTGTATGTGGAGACTAAGGGCCTGCAAGCTTCTATTGGCTGATAAGGGACATGTGACCGTGTGTATGGCAGTTGGCATATGAAGAGAAAGACTTGCAGGCTTGTATTGGCTAATGCAGACAGTTTTTGGGGAATATCTCAAGAGCAGTACATCCTGGAGAGCTGTGATCCCCACAAGATTTCTTTCCAGGTAGCAAGGGATGTGTATACCAAGTTTAATTGAAATCGATGGTTGCGTTTTTGAGTGATCACGGAACATACAGTACGTACTTCTTTGTATATAGAAGTATAAACTGCTTGTGATGCTTGGTCAGTGATCATACAGATGCTGGATATTCCCCTGTGGTATCCCATTCCAAACTTTTTCAACTTGGACCCATAGTTCAGGCAAGATGGCTGCTGTGCATGGGAGATCCATTGGCCCATCCAGTCCCAAATATTCTCGATGGGGGAGAGATCTGGTGATTGAGCTGGCCAGGGGAGCTGCTGGAAGCCCTGAAGAGCATGTTGTGTAGCATGGGCAGTGTTTGGGTGGGCATTATCTAGTTGGAACACCACATCTTCTAAGTCAAAAAGGTAGTAGGACTGGTTCCATGCTGTCCTGAACACACTGAAGGCTGGTCAATGTTCCCTCCATGAATTCCAAAAGGGAATGGCCATGGTAGCTAATGCCTCCTACAAACTCTGATGCAGCCATCATTATTACCAAATCATATCCTGCTTTCCTCACAGAGCACTATTGTTTGCCATTAAAGGTCACATCAGAGTTCGCAGAAGGACTGGAGAGCACATGCTACCATTATGCAGTGTAGAAATACACAGGGCCAACACAAAATGTCATGGTATGGGGCACCATTAGCTACCAAAGCCTACCATGCCTTTTCCTGTCAGGTATTTGTGTGGGGGGAAAATTGACCAGCCTTTGCTATGTACAGAACATTGTGAAAACAGTCCCAGGGGCATAGCTAGGGGAAGCGGCTGCTTTGAGGCTCGAACTTAGAAGGGGCTCACCCAGGAAGCAGACTAAAAGATATTATTGTCAGGACCACTTCAACAGTATTATAAAATTACATTATATAATGAGACACTGTAGGAAACGAATGGATCTTCTGATGAGCCTCGACTAGCCATTGCTGGGGGACACAATCATTTCTAGCTACGCCACTGAACAGTCCTACTGCCTTTTTTGAGTCAGTTGGTGTTCTAACAAGATAAAGCCCACTCACATACTGCTTGTGCTACACAAGATGCTCTTCAGGGTATTCTGCAGCTCCACTGGCTATCTCCAGATCTTACCCCCATCGAGAATGTCTGGGACTGGATGGGGCTACGGATCTCTCATGCACAGCAGCCTACAACCACCTTGCCTGAACTAGGAGTCCAAGTTGAAAGAACTTGGAATGACATACCAGAGGAGAATATCCAGCATCTGTATGAATGTTACCATGCCAGGGTGGCAGCCTGTATCGCAACAAGGGGAGCTGCCACTCAGTATTAATGTCACCCTACCTCAAAATATATGTCACTGCAGAGCCCAAAATAAAGATTCACATCCCAATTGTGTGATCATTGACCAAGTACAACTAGTAGTTTATACTTTTCCAGTCTCAGCTGAATTGCATTAAGTTCTTCAGTTCTTTATATATATATATATATTCCTTGCCAAAAGCAAAATAAATTGAGAGCCCTACAGAGAGAGATAACATTGTGATGTTACATTTATAGGCACAGGGAAAATTCTCATGCCCCTTTGCCCACCTTTAGTAACAACATTAACAAAGCGAGTCTGAATGCCTTCTAAAATTGCTCAGGCAAGAGCAAATGTTGCCCGCGTTTTATCTCCCTAGAGACTCAAAAACCTTCCAAGAATGAAGTTATGGGAGCGGATCTGGCACTGGGGCAAGCTGGGGAGAGCAGTAATGTACTGTCTCATGCAGACAACAACGCCTCAGTGTCAAAGTTACAAGACCAAGGGCAGCTGACTGATTCAAGTATACAGCACACAGAAGAAAGGATAACAATCTCTTGGCAAAAAAGTTGACTTCTAAACAGAAGAATGAAGCAGCAGGAGAGCTCACTCACACCATCATGTACAAATATACGGGCCAGGCCTGCCACTAGAAATCATAATGCATCAGAGTTCTCGGAGATAATGCACACTTTTAAAACACAAAACAAAGGACGTTCTTCAACGAGTCAAAAGTTGAATCTAAGAGGCATATAACTTGAGAAAATTAGTTTATGGTACTACCTTTTGGTAAAGATATTTCCTTGAGCCCTGTAGGATCCCCAGCAAGACAATTTCTTGGCAGTGGTGGGTGCTGCCATCTTTATGTCATCTTCTCAAGATGAAAGCTAGCTAGATACTATATGTCCTATCTAGACTTCTCTTTTCTTCTGTAGACCAAAGTACAGGGAAATCATGCTCGTCTTAGGATGAATCAGCATATCCTGACTCCCATAACTGCATCCATTTGCCATGAGAAAAGAGGATGGAGACATTGATATATTTCCTTAAAAAGCTACAGGAAACTGAAGCCATCCTCTAGGGATAAAATTACAATAATGACACGGCTACAGATGGTGTAGTGTTTCTTTTAGACAGCTTGTATTGCTGATGAATGTATATTTAAGACAACATTGTAGTACGTTCATGGTAATCAATCAGTCACTAATCCAGGGACAATTTACAGCGGATCCTGTTCATAAATAAAATACAATTTTCCACTGATTATATTGCAAATATTGCTTTAGGCTATGTTCATATGTAGTGAATTAGTGGCCGATTTTCAGTGTGAAAATCTGTGGCATGCTATAAAGTACAATACATGTGAAACAGGTTGTCGAAACCACATTCATTTTGGGTATGATCGATTTTCAATCCTACAATATGCCTATTCTGTTGTTGATATGCGGTAGATATTCATATGAGGTATATTTTCAACCCTTTACATTGCAAAGGCTGAAATTCACAACAAAATGAGGGACATAATCCTTATGTAACACCCTTAGGCTACATGCACACGATCAGGATTCATGTGCGGAGAATCCGCACTGAAATCCGCAGGTGTTCGCAGGCAAATCCGTGCGGTCAATCCGCATTAATTGGTGCGGATTTGCATACGGATTTGCGTGCGGATTTGGTGCGGATTCGGTGCGGATTTTCCGCATGCGGATTTCACTAAGTGAATGAAGAAAATCCGGTCAGGAAAAAAAAAATTAATTGACATGTCGCGGATTTTAAAATCCGCACCGCAGGTCAAAATCCGCGCGGAAAAAATCCGCATCGTGTGCATTGAGAATTTCAAATTCTCATAGAATACAATGGACATGACCTACGGTGCGGATTTTCCGCACGCAAATCCGCGCGGAAAATCCGCACGCAATCCTGATCGTGTGCAGGGGGCCTCAAAGCGGTTATGCTATGACTGATGTAAAAAAAAAAAAATTGGATATCATATAGTACATGGTAATCTGTTTCTAACAAAGCTAGAACCAGCCCTGCACCTCACATGGATCCAGGGATCTCTCTATTATTGCTCTACAGGCTGGTAGATCAGGGGGAGTGTATTTTCTTTGTGTGTGTCTTTTCTAAGGGGGCGTGTCCTTTCTGAGGGAGTGAGTCCTTTCTGCAACTGTCACAGCTTCTAACAGTAAATATGGCTGGTGGTGCGGTACCCCAGAACAGAATACTTGCAAACTGTTCTTGCTATGTAATGTTATGTAACTTTATTTACCATGTTAATGCCATGTAATGTACCATCATATCTCTGTATGAATCAGTCGG
The DNA here is from genome assembly GCF_905171765.1 of Bufo bufo. NCBI lineage: Eukaryota > Metazoa > Chordata > Amphibia > Anura > Bufonidae > Bufo > Bufo bufo. The sequence goes on along the minus strand of NC_053390.1, from coordinate 537,273,392 downwards.
GGTTAATAATCCTGACTTTGTCCCTTTAGGAAGTTAGATGTGGGACTTGAGTCTGCCCCTCACTCAGTTAGTGAGTAGTGTGTTAGGTGACGAAGTGTGCTCACTTCCCAGAAAACTAGGCCTGGTTTCCAGAGAATCTTCAACTCTAAACAAAACAGTAATTGCAATCCAAAAGTACTTCAGAAAGAGACCGAAAATAAAGAACTGAGAAGGTCCAGAGTCTGCATGGCCATGCACCAGAGTCAGTCAGTAAAGTATTGCTGTTTAAAGGGTTTCTGTCATCAGAAAATCGTTCTGTATCTGGCTGACATTAGCGATGTGCTAATGTCAGCAGAACATAACTGTATGACTTATATCTCCCTGCCTGCCGCCGTTCGCGCTAAATAATGACTTTTATAATATGCAAATGAGCCTCTAGGTGCTAGTGGGGCGTTGCTGCAGCGCCTAGAGACTCCGTCCTCTCACCATTTGGCTCGCCCTTGTAAAGGTGATTGACATCCTCGGTCTCCTCCTTGCCTCGCAAATCCCACTCCTGCGCCGTCCATTTTAGTATTAGGCGCAGGCGCAGTGAGTGAAGGACGCTCGCCTGCTGCCATAGAGAGTATTGGTGCCTGGCGATAGCGAGAATTGGTGTGAGGATTGCCACAGCCCGTATTTATTGTTGCCAGTGCCACTACCACTCCCCTTCTCCACTCTTCCAGGGCTTGCAGCAGAGGCAGTTGAGGGATGGAATTGAGCATGTGTGACCACATCAGCAGGTGGAGGTGCACATTACTACACAGATAAAAAAAATCAGGGGGCACCGTTATAATGAAGTAAAGAGAATCTCTCTCAAATGGAGTTATATTAAAGTAACATTTAACGGTGGCACAACTCCTTTAATGTGTGTGTGTTTTTGTGTTTACTGCAGATTTAAATTCTACCTTGCTAAGGCTACTTTCACACTAGCGGCAGGACGGATCCAACAGGCTGTTCACCCTGTCGGATCCGTCCTGCCGCTATTTCACTGTGCCGCCGCTCTGTCCGACTTTTTAGTTCGGTGGCCTCTCACCGCGAACTGCCGTGCTGCGCCGGAGCACCGCCCCCGTCCCCATTATAGTCAATGGGGACGGAGCGGCGGTCCGGCAGCACAGAGAAATAGCGGCAGGACGGATGCGACAGGGTGAACAGCCTGTCGGATTCGTCCTGCCGCTAGTGTGAAAGTACCCTAAACTATCATGGATTAAAGTAATTGTATGCCTTCAGACAACATGTTGCATCATTAATCCTTAGCTGTGTAGGGCAACATTCACATTTTGGCAAGTAAATCCAGGAGTCATGTTCGGGCAGAAGAACAGACTACCACTACCAGAGTTACTGTATCTGGTATAGCCAGACACCGATGTGCACCACTGGATTCCCATTGACTATAATGGGATCTGATGATGATTCGGTGGGTATCCGGCATAGACTGCAAATCATTACAAGATCACATGTTCAAGTCTCCTAAGGGGACTAAAAATAAATGTTAAAAAGAACGTTTAAAAAAAATATATAAATAAAAATAAAAATTCTAATCACTTCCTCTTCTATATAAATAAATAAGCAATAAAAAAAAGATAATTAGTATTGCCATGTCCCAAAATGCCCATACTATTAAAATATAAATGCATCTATCCTATATGCTAAATGGCGTAATGGAATACAAAAATTTATTAAAAGCCATATACATTCCAAAATAGTATAAATGGAAAGTAAAGATCGCCCCACAGACAAAGAGCCCTCAGGCAGCTTCATAGATATAAATATAAAAAAGTTATGTGGGCCAGGATATGGTAATGTGAAGAAAAAAAATTTTTTTTAAAATATTTATTTTTATTTAGTATTAAAACCACGGTGGTCGTACTAAGTCTGACTCAGAGAATGAAGTTAACATGTCAGTTTTAGGCCTCATGCACACGTCCGTACTGTTTTTTGCAGCCTGCAAACCGCAGATCCGCAAAAAACGGAAGCCGCCCAATTTGCGGAACAGAACGGGCGCCGGCAATATAAATGCCTATTCTTGTCCGCAAAGCGCAGACAAGAATAGGACATGTTATATTTTTTTAACGGGGCCGCGGAACGGAGCCACAGATGCGGACAGCACACGGAGTGCTGTCCGCATCTTTTGCGGCCCCCGTGAAGTGAATGGGTCCGCATCCGAGCCGCCAAAATGGCGGCTCGCATGCGGACCCAAACAACGGTCGTTTGCATGAGGCCTTATTGTGGAGAGAATGGAGTAAAAACAAAACCTATAAAACTATGGCGGAATTGCGTTTTTTTGTTTCCAATTCCACCCATTTAGAATTTTTCCACCTTTCCACTATATCGTATGCAATATTAAATGATGCCATTAGAAAATACAACTTGACCCACAAAAAACAAGCTCCCATAGGGCAATGCGAACAGAAAAATAAAAAAGTTATGGCTCCAGGAAGGCCAGGAGTAAAAAAGAAAAAACGGAAAATCGCTGCATCTGGAAAGGGTTAAAAACACATTCCAATAATTATCCCTTTTGGGGAGCAGATGCACACGCACACATGGTTGTATCATCAAAAACAATTATATTTAACAAGAAGTTCAAAAATTATCCCTTTTTGGGAGTTACAATAGTTTTAGTGTTATATTAAAGAAAATATATTGCTTGGAAAGTGAAGAAGCAATAGCTTTTCCAAAAGCCATAAAAATGTGTCTTTTTGGTTTCAGGCTTATTACATTGTGCAGCGTATTGTTCCCAGCAGCAGTACAGTACGAAACATAATGAACAAGGCAGGAGATCTGCAGCTGTGATGGAGGGGTAGTAGCAGCAACAGCAGCAGTACAGTATGGAACATAATGGACAATGCCAGAGATGTGAGGCTGTGTTGGGGTAGTTATAGTGGCAGCAGGGGTAGTAGTAGCGACAGAGTCCACTACAATATATGGTCAGTGACACACAGCAATACGCAGGGGTGCATCTAGCCTTTCTGCTGCCTGAGGCAAAAATTGAAATGGTGCCCCTCCATGCCAAATTCTCAACCTAACCCCTTCCCTCCTAACATTACATACAGCACTACAAAACATACAGCGTAATACAGTGTCACATACCTCCAGTGATATCTCCTCTGATGTAGATATTGTCTTTTCTCATCTTTTCCTTTCAGACCAGACAGCCATGATGATTTCTTTCAGCCATCTTTTGTCTCTGAGGAGTTTGACAATCTTAGTGTGCTTCTTTTGAATCATCCTCCCACCTTCTGAACACCCGATCCTGCCACTCTCATTAATGAGCCTGCTATGCTCCCCAATACTATACTGCACAAACAGTCCCCCTGAGAATACTAGCACCACACAGATAGTGCCCCCTTCAATAATTATTGGCACACAGTGCCCTAAAAAATAACTGTGCCCAGTAAATATTGTCCTTGACACTCATAGTGTAAACATAATGTCCCCCAAAAATAATTGTGCTAAACTGGTACTGTGCCAGGGTGCCCCCCACAGTAATAGTAATAGTGCTCTCCAAAGTCCCACCAATGGAAATAAATATTTGTCAGAGTGCACTTAGTACTAATAGTCCTCCTACAGTGCCACCAACAGTAATAATGTTCTCACTGTGCCCCAGAAGTAATAATGCTCCCATAGTGCCCATACTAGTAATCATGTTCTCCATAGTCACTCAGTAGTAATAAAGCTCACCATAATGCCTCCCAGTAGTAATAATTCTCCTTATAATGTCTGACAGTAGAAAAAGGCCCTCTAATGTGTGCCAGTACAATAAATGCCCCCTTATAATGTGTGCTAGTACAAAAATTACCCCCTTATAATGTGTGCCAGTATAAAAATACCCTCTTATTATGTGTGCCAGTGCAAATAATTTCCACTTATAATGTGCGCTAGTGCAAAAAAGGCCCCATAATAATGTATGCTAATACAAAATGCTCCTCTATGTGTGCCAGTACAAAAATGCTGTTGTATAATGCGGGCCAAAAAAATACCCTATTATGTGTGCCAGTTCCAAAAATCCCCCATGTAATGTGTGCCAGTACAAAAAATGTCCTGTTCTGTGTTCCACTACATAAAAAATATCTCCTCTTACTGCCTCCAGTAGAGCCAATGTCATAGTGCCCCCATGTGTGTCAATGCCCCCTACTCTGTGCCAGTACAAAAAAATACCCCCTCTTAGAGCCTTCAGAAAAGCCAATGTCCCCATAGTGCGCCCATAATATGTGTCTGCACAAAAAATACCCCTTTTTGTGTGCCAGTACAAAAAATACCTCCTCTTAGAGCTATTGTCCCCATAACGTATGCCAGTATAAAATACCCCTATATAGTGCCCCCATAGTGCTTTTCTCCCCTTCTTTGCCATATTGCCCCCATAAAAGTGCTAGTATAAAATGCTCTTGTATATAGTGTCCTCATAGTGCTCCTCTCTCCCCTTTCCCTATAGTGAGCCAACAACATGGTGCCAAATTAAAAATAAACACTAATGCAAACCTCCATGGTGCTTTCAGCAATGCAGTGCAGGCCTCTTCCGGCCTGTGTCCTGTGCTGTACGCTGCCCGGCTTAGGCGGCTAGAGATGACGATGTCATCCTGCACTAGGCCTGAAGCCTATCAGAGGTAATAGGGAAGGTTGACATCACTTCTGTGCCCTGCCATAGCATTCCACTGTATTGCTCTCCTGACGACAATGGAAGCGCTCATTTCTCTTGGCCCAGCCGCCGCCCCCACTTGTCTCCACTATCTTCAATATGTCAATCTCTTATATATATAAAAATGAGTTTCTGTCTGTCTGTCTAGACGTTCTCAGCTCTCTATGACTTACCATTTCTGAGATATTCCCAAAAAATGACCTGCATTAGCCAATAGAAGCCAGCAAGCCTTTCACTTAAATCCGAACTGCCATTTACATGGTCACATGTCCCTTATTAGCCAATAGAAGCTTGCAGGTCCTACTCAAGGTTGCCATAACAACTGATCACAGGTTTTTGCAGTTCGCAGGTCCTTAAATATTCAATCATATGACGTATGACGGCACAACTACACTGCTACATGCATGGGGGGCAGGGGCCACTATTAAATGGACGGGTGGGCTTTGTGGAGGTCACTGTTAAAGGGGCAGACACTGTCGAGGTCACTGTTAAAGTGGCGGTCACTATTAAAGGGATGAGCAATGTGGAGGTCACTGTTAAAGGGGCAGGCACTGTGGAGGTCACTGTTAAAGGGGCAGGCAGTGCGGAGGTCACTGTTAAAGGGGCGGCCACTAAGAAGGTCACTGTTAAAGGGGTGGTCAATGTTAAAGGGGTGGACACTGTGGAGGTCACTGTTAAATGGGCGGGCATTGTGGAAATCACTGTTAAAGGGACGGACACTGTGGTAGTCACTGTTAAAGGGGCGGGCACTGTGAAGGTCACTGTTAAAAGGGTGGTCAATGTTAAAGGGGCGGGCACTGTGGAGGTCACTGTTAAAGGGGCGGACACTGTGGAGGTCACTGTTAAAGGGGCGGGCACTCTGGAGGTCACTGATAAAGGGGCAGGCACTGTGCAGGTCACTGTTAAAGATGCGGTCACTGTTAAAGGGGCAGACACTGTGGAGGTCACTGTTAAAGGGGCGGGCACTCTGTAGGTCACTGATAAAGGGGCAGGCACTGTGCAGGTCACTGTTAAAGATGCGGTCACTGTTAAAGGGGCGGGCACTGTGGAGGTCAATGTTAAAGGGGCAGTCACTGTTAAAGGGGCAGGCACTGTGCAGGTCACTGTTAAAGATGCGGTAACTGTTAAAGGGGCAGGCACTGTGGAGGTCACTGTTAAAGGGGCGGGCACTGTGGAGGTCACTGTTAAAGGGGCAGGCACTGTGGAGGTCATTGTTAAAGGGGCGGGTGCTGTAGAGCTCACTGTTATGGGGGATACTGTCGATATCTTTTAACGACACGGAAACATTAAATGAAATAGATGAAACATACCCGTGCGAAGCTGGGTCCTTCTGCTAGTCATTTATAAATCTGACTGGCTATTGCCTTCTCTTCACTGTGAAAGAACCTCTCTGGCCCTAAACTAGCTGTACTCTGTGTTTTAAGATTTCTTTAATATATCTAACAGACATGCTATTTCTCCAATGTACAAGAGCAGATCCAGGCTGGGATCCTATATAGTACCTATGAGATGACAGCTAATGATTGACAAGACATTATGGGCAAGTCCGCTGGCACAGGGCCATGTGATACCCGATCTTCATCTTCTCATATTCCCTGTATTCTGATATGTAAAATGTCGAATGTCAATTTGACATCCGTGATGCGGAGTGGACACGGGGCGGTGCCCGTGTATTGCGGACCCGCCGTATGCGGGCCGCAATACTGCCACTGGCACACAACGTTCGGGTGCAAGAGGCCTTAAACAAACGAACTGCAGTATATATAATTATAGACTAGTATAACAATTACTAGTGCACCTAGAATACAGGTTGGTATTAAATCCAATGAAGGATTTTCTCTGTGCACCTATAAATGTGTCAGTTGCTAGGAACCAGCTGCTGTGCCAAGCCCAGATATACAGTAAATGTGTGCAGACTGCTTTTATAACCGGTAATTACATTGTAGATTCCATCTGCTGCAGACGGCAATCCACTTTAGAGCCCAGGTCATTTCACAACCATTTATGTTATAAATACCTGGAAATCAGCCAGCCCAAGGCAGCTATTCATTGTAATTCATCACAGCAAATACTGTATAAACTATATTTTTGTCTGTTACTTCTGCATACTTAACACATATTTGACATATGCTCCACAGAGACCAAATTAAACTGAGACAGAATAAAAATGCTAATGTTTTCCAATTTGTCGTCAGGTGTGTGGATCTCCACGTCTACAAAGGTTTTTCCTGATTGATGGACCTTCTTAGTCACCACCAGAAGTCACATTCCATTTGTTCAGCATCAGTTAGAAGTTTACATAGCAAATGTCTTCATCATTGTGATTAAAGGAGTTATCCAAGATTAATACAGACCTCCCAGAGTGGCAGACCCGCAGTGGTGATCATACTTACCTTAGTCCCCGCCGCTGGATTTTGTCTCTCAAGCTCCCGTCCAACTCTTCCTCTCCCTGCAGTGCTGAAAACAACATTCGTCTACGACACATGACCTCTGCAACCAATATCAAGCTTCAGTGGTGACCTGCTCCTCTTGCCTTACGACAACTGGTCACTGTGATTGGCTGCAGGTGTCATTTCCCTCCCCCCTCCCAAATCAACAGAACGTTGTTTTCAGAGCTATAGGAAGAGCTGGCCCAGGAGGGACAGAGACTGAACCCTGAGGCAGTTACCAGTTGAGTATCATCACCACAGGGGTTCAGCCACTCTGGGAGGTCTGTATTAGTCTTGGATAAAGTCCACATAAATAAGAGAGGTGACCTTAGAATTAAAAACATGTTACTTTGGTACCATTAGCTATTTATGGATGACATCATGTATAGGATCATGAAAAAGGACCGTTGGAGAAGGCCATCTTCTGGTTTACTATCCTCATCAGGTCTACAGTGCTTTATTCATGCTTGGGAGATTTTGCACCTTCTTTCTGAATATTTAAAGTACATGATTCATATATAATATATTGTATATATGACAGCAAAAATATCAGTTTTATCTTGGTTTATCTGTCAACGGTATTAGGGAGATCAAGCTTTTAAAATAAAGTGCTACCAATAGAAGTGAATATTAATGCAGTATGGTACGTAGTTCAATAGTTAGCAGTGGTCCTAGCTTGGTATCTATCCAAGGGCAACATTTGCAATCAGGTTTTACTGTATGTTCTTCACATGTCCTTTGTTTTTTTCCTCGAATTTCTACAAATCTCCAAAAACATAGGATCCTTTCACATTGGCAGATATTCTGTCTGGTAATGAGCACCAATCGACAATAACAGTATATGGCTAGCTTCTTGCATTATCACAATTGTTCATCACCATACAGTTTGATTAGTGTTGGTAGAGCATCCCTGTTTACACAGGGTCGTGTGCTGCCAGCAAATGAGTATTTTTTATTTTTTTCATTTTTGCTTTAACAATATATAGTAAACTGCAAATAAAGAAGCACAAGTAAATCGTGCTGCTTGAGTAGATTGTAGAAAGTGGACCATAGAATACATACGTAGCTACACAATATAGATCAGAATGGCCAAATCAGACTTCTAGAATAAAAATTTCGACATATTTTTAATATTTTTGACATTTGCAAAGTTCAATGAATGCATGGTACTTATAATTTTTTTTTAAATCTATTCTAACCATTCTCCTTTAAAACCTCTGCTTTTTAAATAATCAAAGTCCAATTTCATTTTAAGAGTTATTTCCATATTGGTTTGGAAAATTATGTTTGTAGTCCTGCCAATTACTGCTGACGAACGTAAAACCCTAGATGAAAGGGTCTATTAAGCATAAAGGTTAAGGTGGGACAAGGGTTAAATGAGAAACTGCAACACTTTATTGGTCGGCTGCTATTTCTCTTTTTTTTCCGCAGTCCACAGGCTGTAAAAAGATGGTTACTGACTTTATAAAAGGTGATATCAAATAAAAATAGGATAAATAAACAAATAAAAATAAGATAAAAAACCAGGATGAAAAGGGACGCTGCGAAGAGGATAAAAGAAACTGAATATTTTATTGGTACAACCGCCATGTGTTTCTGTCTTCTTCCTGGAGGCCATTATGGCACCAAAAATGGTAAAAGGCAGAATGGACCAAGCATGCATGTGGATCCAACACTTCCTGAACTTTATGGAGGCCATTATGGCGTATAACAGGTAGTATTTAGTGTTAGGACCAGTCTTACAGAGATCGCCTTGACGTTCGGCAGACGGGCTCAGATGGTTTTGTACAAAATGCATTTGCCAAGCATCTCACTTTATAAATAAGCATAGCATTAGCACTATAATTTTTGTGACTATGGCATTATTGTACTTTATCTGGTATGCAGGGTGCTGTTGCATTGTCTCTTTTTTTCTCTATGTTTTTAGCCATGGCAGCGTGAACCTGCGCATTGGGATGTGCTGACTAACCCCCTTTTCTTTGCAGATTTACAGTGCTGGAGATGTGGCACTCCAGCGAGTCATGCACTCCTGATTAGCCTGTCTGCCCCATAGGCTGATTTTAATTAGTCTCAGTATAAAGCTGTGGCCTGCTCTCACTACATTCATTGGAAGCAGTCTGGCACAAGGAGAGGTATAGAGTGAGCTCGGCATGCATGTTGGTACCTGCATCCCTTGTAGGTAATGGAGGACGTTATGGAACCAAAAATGGTAAAAGGCAGAATGGACTCAGCATGTATGTGGATCCAACACTTCCTTAACGTTTGTCACAGATGTTGTAGGGGAGAACACCAAAAGACAACAAGTAGGAAGGGAAAAGACATTAGGCCTCACCGCTAGGGAAGGAAAAGGGTCACCACCTAAAAAACCCTGCTCCTGGCCCTAACTCCTATCCGTTTGGGCACCTCTCGATGGTAGAGATGCCCATACACAGGAACCTAGAAAACCCTGGTGGCCCTCAGATGCCCTAATAGTAATGACAGGGCAGAGACAACCCGCTCCTTCCCTGGTGAAGGAACCAGCGTCTCGCTGAGGCCTAGTAAACAACAAAGGTGGGGGGGAATACAAAACACAACAAGCGGAACACTTAACTTCTGAGGCTGATGGATGATGGACGAACAGGACTTCACCACGAACCACACTCCAGCTCTTCGAAAAACCAAATTAAGCTATCCAGAGCAAGGAGTGATGGGTAAAGTCAGACTAAATAGGGGGAGGTGAAGGTCACATGATCCACACCTGAACAGGGGGTGTGGACATAACAGCAACACACAAAGTGAAACCAAAAGAGGCTATCAGATAACTAATGTGCAGATATTCTTTCAGACCTTCTGAAACCTGTCACCGGCTTGACAACGTTGTGGCGGCCATTATGTCGCATAACAGGTAGTATTTAGTGTTAGGACCCGTCTTACAGAGATCGCCTTGACGTTCGGCAGTCGGGCTCAGATGGTTTTGTACTAAATGCGTTTATCATTAGCACTATAATATTTTTTGTGACTATGGCATTATTGTACTTTATTTGGTATGCACGGTGCTGTTGCATTGTCTCTTTTTTTCTCTATGTTTTTAGCCATGGCAGCGTTCACCTGCGCATTGGGATGTGCTGACTAACCCCCTTTTCTTTGCAGATTTACATGTGCAGGGCATGACGGTGTCACGCTGTTCTACAACTCGATTGCCTGGGCCAACGGAGTCACACAGGGGAGGAACTGCTGTATGTCCTTCATCAAGAAATCGAATCCTGGCTTTCTCCTCAGCAACTCAAAATTGGAACCATGGTGACCGACAACGGGAAGAACATGGTGTCGGCCAGTGCAGTTTCTAGGTAAAATTTCTCTCAGGGCGAGTGTCAAAAAAACTCCCCCCCCCCCCTCAAAACTGCTCGATGAAATAAGTGTCTCCCCATTGTAAAAAATGTGGAACCACATTGCACGGACGGTCACAGTGACCCACAGACTCAGGCTCTCACTCACAGCAGGCTTCTTTCTCAGCACTGCTCCGGGCGGGCGGTAACAGGAAGGCAGTGCGGGCGGCGGTGCTCACCGCACTTACTGTACGTCACGCGGCGCGTGACGTACAGTGAGTGAGCGCCGCCGCCCGCACTGCCTGCCTGTGGGGGGACATTATTTTTAATAAGGATCACTATGGACATTATTTAGAATGGAGGCTGCTGTGGGTGTCATTATAACTGTATAATGTCTGATAGGCCTAGTCCTGAGTTATATTACCCTGCCCTGTATAATAATGTACCCTGATACCCCTTAGTTATATTACCCCAGCCGGGTAATATAACTAAGGGGTATCAGGGATGGGTACATTCTTATACAGGGCATGGGCAGGGTGATATAACTCAGCTCAGGACTAGGCCTATCAGACATTATACAGTTATAATGAGTAATGACACCAACAGCAGCCTCCATTCTAAATAATGTCCATAGTGATCCTTATTAAACTTAATGTCCCCCACAGTGACAGTGGCCCCCATTTTCATGTCTCCCACAGTGCTCCCCCCCCCCATTGTAATTAATGTCCCCCCCATTGTAATTAATGTCCCCCCCATTGTAATTAATGCCCCCCCATTGTAATTAATGCCCCCCCCCCCCATTGTAATTAATGCCCCCCCAGACCATCACTCGCCTCACAGCAGGCATCAGCACTGCTCAGGGGCTCAGGGCGGGCGGTAACAGGCAGGCAGTGCGGCGCTCACTCACTCACTGTATGTCACACGCCTGCGCCGCCTAGTGGGAGGAGCAGGCGCGTGACGTCAGTAAGTGCCGCCCGCACTGTCTGAAGAGTGAGAGGACTCGGCACTCGGGCACAGGTCAGGCGAGATGTCAGAGGGAGGCAGGGCCGGTGCGAGGATTTTTGCCGCCCTAGGCAAGATAAAAATTGCCGCCCCCCCCCCCTTATCAGACATCACATATGTTCCACCCCTTTCTCAGCTTTTAAATTAAAATAACTGCTATGCTTCCCTTACGGTTAATCCAGCTTCTTGTAGCTGTCTTTTTGCGGAATGGAATTGCGGACCCATACATTTCTATGGGGCCGCAATTCCGATCCTGAAAAAAATAGAACATGTCCTATTCTTGTCCACAATAGCAGACAAGAATAGGCATATTCTCTTAGTGCTGGCAATGTGCGGTCCGCAAAATGCGGAACGCACATTGCCGCTGTCCGTGTTTTGTGGATCCGCAAAACACATACGGACGTGTGAATGGACCCTAAATGTGAGGTAAATTAGCTTCCAATGTAGTATTAATAACTAAACAATTACATAATAAACATATTGCATTGTCTACTTACCACCAGGACAATAAGATGATCTGGTCTCTGGCTGCAGTCTGGCTCTGGGGACTCCCTTGTCACTCTCTTCTACCCCCACCCCCCTTGTCACTCATTAACATTTTCCCCCCCTTGTCACTCATTTCCATCCCCCCCCTTGTCACTCATTTCCCTTCCCCCCCCTTGTCACTCATTTCCATCCCCCCCCCTTGTCACTCATTTCCATCCCCCCCCCTTGTCACTCATTTCCATCCCCCCCTTGTCACTCATTTCCATCCCCCCCCTTGTCACTCATTTCCATTCTCCCCCCCCCCTTGTCACTCATTTCCATTCCCCCCCTTGTCACTCATTTCCATCCCCCCCTTGTCACTCATTTCCATCCCCCCCCTTGTCACTCATTTCCATCCCCCCCCCTTGTCACTCATTTCCATCCCCCCCTTGTCACTCATTTCCATCCCCCCCCTTGTCACTCATTTCCATCCCCCCCCTTGTCACTCATTTCCATCCCCCCCTTGTCATTCATTTCCATCCCCCCCCTTGTCATTCATTTCCATCCCCCCCCTTGTCACTCATTTCCATTCCCCCCCCTTGTCATTCATTTTCATCCCCCCCCCTTGTCACTAATTTCCATTCTCCCCCCCCCCTGTCACTAATTTCCATTCTCCCCCCCCACTAATTTCCATTCTCCCCCCCCCACTAATTTCCATTCCCCCCCCCCCCTTGTCACTCATTTCCATTCTATTGTCACCTCTAGTGTAGCGTGGCCGAGCTCTGTACGGTCCGCGGTACAGGAGCATTTGTTTCCTGTACCCGGCCGGACTGAAAGGAAGTGCACACTAAGTGAGCACTTCCTGTCAGTCCGGCCGGGTACAGGAAACAAATGCTCCTGTACCGCGGACCAAACAGAGCTCGGCCACGCTACATTAACATGAGCACAGAGTAGAGACAGCAGGCAGGAGATTCTTTAGAGGGGCGGCAAGCGCTCAGGAGGCGCAGCATGAAGGGCGCCGTCGGCCGGCAATTATATATAACCAATTTTTATTTTTTATTTTTTTACACCACACAGGGCGCCCCTGCCGGCGCCCCCCTTCTGACAGCGCCCCGGGCGGCCGCCCGTCCCGCCCGCCCCTAGAAACGGCCCTGGTGTCGGCGCTGCGTCAAGGAGGGCTGAGCCATGGGCCCTGCATGGCGCACATGTTCAATCTGGTTGTCAAGTGGTTCCTGAAGTCTTCCACTCATCTGCAAGACATCTAAAAATGGCCAGGAAACTTTGCATGCACTTCAGCCACTCGTACACCACCAAGCACATCCTCCCTGAGCTGTAGCGGCAGAACGGGGTCCCCCAACATAGGCTGATATGCAACGTTTCCGCCCGTTGGTATTCCACCCTCAATATGTTGGACTGACCATATGAACAGAGAAAGGCCATAAAGATTTCTTGATAATCCAAGCGGACAGGAGTAACTTTGATGTCAGCCAGTGGCAGCTCATGCGTGACACCTGCCGTTTGCTCAGGCCCTTTAAGGAGGCCACGTTATTTGTCAGTCGCCAGGACTACGGGATGAACAATGTCATTCCACTGCTTCATATCCTTGAACAGATGTTGGTACATCTGGCTAGTTAGGGGATTGGAGACGTGGCGCCTGTGGGAGCTGAACTGGAGGAGGAGCAGGACATTGGTGCACAAGCAATGTTTAGCAAAATGAGTGGTTTTTATACACAGGTGACAGGAGAGGAAGAGCAGGAGCAGCCGGATGAGGAAGACAAGGCAGATGACCCAGGCACACCATGGCAGTATGCAGTGGAGACGGAGGCAGGGAGACCCTACAAATCACTTGCGCAAATGGCTCGCTGCATGCTCACTTGCTTGGGTAGTGACAGCCGAATTGTCTTCTGGCTCTCCACCTTTTTAAACCCTTGCTACCGGTCCAAAATGGGGGCTTTTTTTACACCCGCTGAGAGGGAGAACAAACTAAACTACTATAGAGACATCCTATATAGTCAGTTGGCCACTGCCTATCTGCGCCATTGTCCAACCTCTCGCAGTTCTGACAGGGGGGGGGTAGGAGCAGTACCAGCTACATTAGCTCTGCTCTCTCGTTCCACTGCCATAGCTACTGTGGCGGGGTGGTGGGGTAGGAGCAGTACCAGCTACATTAGCAGCAGCTTAAGTCTAGAGTCGATGATGAGCAGCTTTCTTCACGCACCTAGTGAAGAAACTACTCACCAGCAGCAGCAGCCACACCTGGAGCAGAACCTGAAACAGCAGGTGGTGACATACTTGGACAGCACCCTGCCACCCCACATTGAAGATCCTCTGGACTATTGGGCAGCCAAACTAGATTAGTGGCCGCAACTGGCCGAGTTTGCCTTGGAAAAGCTGTCCTGCCCGGCCAGTAGTGTGGCATCAGAGCGGGTGTTTAGTGCGGCGGGGGCCATAGTTACCCCAAGGAGAACTCATCTGTCCACCTAGAATGTGGAGAGACTGACCTTTGTCAAGATAAATCAGCCAGGATTTCTATCCACCAATGTCTAATGGATCAGATTAGATCATCCATGCTGCCTCACCCAAACCTTGACAAAAGAGACTGGTTTCTTCTGGATACCTGCTTCAGCTGCTATTCTTATGCTGCCACCCGCCTGATGCCACACATCTGATGCCAAGTGCTTCTTCTTGCACCCACCATCATCAGCGGGTACTGTCATTGCCACCCACCTCCCCACTCTGTCACTCTGTGGTCTCATGATGCTGCTGCCACCTCACCACTCAGGTCTCCTCATGCTGCTGCTGCCACCTCCACACATTGTCATTGTGCCACTCTGTGGCCTCCTCATGCTGCTGCTGCTGCCACCTCCGCACTATGTCACCTTGCCACTCTGTGGCCTCCTCATGCTGCTGCTAACTTAACACTATGTCACTGGGCCACTCTGTGAACTTCTCATGCTGCTGCTTCTGCCACCTCCACACTGTCACCTTGCCACTCTGTGGCCTCCTCATGCTGCTGCTGTTGCCACCTCCACACTATGTCACCTTGCTACTCTGTGGTTTCCTCATGCTGCTGCTAAATCAAACTGTCACTGGGCCACTCTGTGGCCTCCTCAAGCTGCTGCCACCTCCACACTATGTTACCTTGCCACTCTGTGGCCTCCTCATGCTGCTGCTGCTGCCACCTCCACACTATGTTACCTTGCCACTCTGTGGCCTCCTCATGCTGCTGCTAACTCAACACTATGTCATTGGGCCACTCTGTTGACTTCTCAAGCTGTTTTACCCACTTCCCCACTCCATGACTGGGCCACTATTTTGCCTTTTCGGCCTGGTTGACAATATCATTTATTTGACCCTTCTTCTGATCTGTCAGAAGGAAAGGAAAATGAGATGCACAACGGATCCTGTCTGTGTAGCAGCTGTAAGGCCTGTATGATCCCAACAGAATTGGCTTATGATTTGGTAGCCAAAAGCAGGAGTGGGTACAAAACACAGAAGACATGCAAATATTCCGTTCACGTGTCATCTATGTTTTGGATCCACTCCTGTTTTTTGGCTTTAGAAATACTGATGGATTACTGACGAAATGCTGACTGAGTGAAGGTGGATGCTCAACAGACAGGATCCGTTTTTTGGGGGGTTATTGTTCTGACGGATCAGAGGAAGGGCAAAATAATCAGTGACGTCAACACAAACTTACTGCTGACACCCTCTCCACTCTGTCGGGGGGGGGTCTACTTGTATAAGCGTTTAATAGAACAGGTTCTGTAGACATCTATGTGGAATCAGTGAACTGGTGTAAAAGGAGTGCGCTTTTTCACGCTACAGTATGATCCTGGGCCTCTGCACGGTTCTTTATACCTGGCGCTAACATCGACCTGTAAGGCTGAGTTCACACTTGAGTTATTTGGTCAGTTTTGGCCCCATAACTGCCCAAATAAGTGAAGTGTGCAGTGATTCTAAGAGTGACACCTGTCATGTGTGTGTCATACTGACTCACAGTATTGTTTCACTACCACAGCAGACTCCCTGTGCGTGTTACTGCAAGTTCTACATCACTATACAGGCTCTCTGCAGCCAGGAAATAACAGTTTTTTAACACGATTCACCGTGAATAAATTTGGATCGAATCGAATCTTTTCGGAAAATTCGGCGAACCGGCCGATTCAAATTTTTGAGAAATTCGCTCATCTCTATTGATAGTATTCATAGGACCCTCAGTAGAGCCCCAGTCCAGAAAGGATCAGCTGTCCATTTCAGGTGGTTACAAGACTAGAGTCAGTTCAAGGCTACATACTCTCCAGCAGCACCCTATGTGCTCTTTCTCTACAAAAGGTGGAATCACTTTTTAAACACATTGCATGAGATGAGATGGAAGGGGTCTGCTTTGTTCGACTGAGACAACCCCCTCTTTTTATGACCTGTGTTTGATACTGGAGCTTAGCTCAGCTAGGAAAAAGGCCAGACTTATGCAACCTATTTAAAGAGGACCTGTCACCCAAAAATACAATGCAGTCTGACAGCACCATGTCATAGAGCAGGAAAAGCTGAGCAGCTTTGTAAGAAAAGAGTCAATAAAACCTGTAATTTATACATTTATTTATTTGCATTTTTCACTTCCTGTGAATACTTATTGGTACAGGGAGGAGGTGTTATCAATGATTGATGGCAGTGTGTATAAGTGTGCATAAGAGATGGCCGTCAGCCACTGGTAACCCCTCCCTCCTGTACTGATGCAAAGTGCAAAGATAGAAAAAATGCAAAGATATACCGTAAATGTAAAAATGAAAGGTTTTACTAAATCTTTTCCCACAAAAATATATATCAATCTGCTCAGCTCCTCCTGTTCTGTAACATGCTAGCTGCAGACTGCACTGCATTTTTGGTGACAGGTTCTCTTTAAGGCTAGGGCTACATGGTGAGCTTGGGCAAACGTGTGAGTCGTGCTGCGACCCCATTCATTTCTATGACTATAGTGCTGCACTGTGATCCTTGGTCACCTGGTACCTGTCGTACCCAAGATTGCCATTTAGCCCTAGCCTAAAGTTGCCCTAGCACATAACAGTAAAGTCAACCAAATGTGTTTGTACATGTAAATGAAGAAGTGGGGAAGAACAGCTATTGGACAGACAAGCATTTAAACAACAGCTATTGAAGGTGAATGGAGAATATGAAATCTGTTCATGTACAAATCTATACAAGAAATCCTAATGTCCCAGGTTGACAATATTAAACCAAGTTCTCACTTGCATTCAGAGGTTTCTATTAGGCTGGGTTCACACGGGCGTTGCGGGAAAAGATGCGGATGCTTTGCCGAAAAAAAATGCGCAATTATTCCGCGCGAGTGCAAAACGTTTTAATGCGTTTTGCACTCGCGTGAGAAAAATCGGCATGTTTGGTACCCAGACCCGAACCCTGACTTCTTCACAGAAGTTCAGGTTTGGGATCGGTGTTGTGTAGATTTTATTATTTTCCCTTATAACATGGTTATAAGGGAACAAAATAGCATTCTTAATACAGAATGCTAAGTAAATTAGGGATGGAGGGGTTAAAAAAAAAAAAAATAATTAAACTCACCTGATCCACTTGTTCGCGCAGCCCGGCTCATCTTCTTTCTTCTTCTTTGAGGACCTGGGAGGAAAAGGACCTTTGGTGACGTCACTGTGCTCATCACATGGTCCATCACCATGGTGATGGACCATGTGATGGACCATGTGAGGAGCGCAGTGACGTCACCAAAGGTCCTTTTCCTCCCAGGTCCTCAAAGAATAAGAAAGAAGACGAGCCGGGCTGCGCGAACAATTGGATGAGGTGAGTTTAATTTTTTTATTCTTTTTTTAACCCCTCCATCCCTAATTTACTTAGCATTCTGTATTAAGAATGCTATTATTTTCCCTTATAACCATGTTATAAGGGAAAATAATAAAGGTCGGGTCCCCATCCCGATCGTGACCTAGCAACCATACGTGAAAATCGTGCCGCATCCGTACTTGCTTGCGGATGCTTGCGATTTTCATGCAGCCCCATTCACTTCTATGGGGCCTGCATTGCGTGAAAAACGCACAATATAGAGCATGCTGCGATTTTCACGCAACGCACAAGTGATACGTGAAAATCGCCGCTCATCTGCACAGCCCCATTGAAGTGAATGGGTCTGGATTCAGTGCGGGTGCAATGCGTTTATCTCACGCATTGCACCCGCACGGAATTCTCGCCAATGTGAAAGGGGCCTTAAGCTAATCCGATGACCTCTATTATAGTCTGATGGGTGCATCATTGTCAGGTTGTATCTTTTTGAAAACAGGTCGGTCACAGCTTGATGACCATTAATCTAATGTGAACAGAGCTTTTATTCCTCGAGGTTTAGAAGGTTTCCCCAGACAGCATATTTTATATCAGTAAATCCATTTATGACAACTTTCTCGTGAATAAATAGATGTTATCACTGAATATGGTGGCTTAGAAGAGTAAACATGAACTATAGATGAAGTGGAGTGTAAGTGAAAGAATGCCTATTGAAACCTGATAACAGTCCGGTATCATCATCACCTATCAGAGTCAATATTGAAATAAGCAGTTGACATCCACCCTTTAGCAGTGGCATCCTGGTAAAATATACATTATACTTCTGAAATAAAATACATTGCAAAATTACATCTAATGCCCCAATTTAAAATGTCAAATTAATATTTAATTTGCAAGTCTAGCCAGAAATTAAATATATCATACTTTTTCAAGTCTTTAATTCTGTCTATAGGATTATGTGTAATAGTTTCTAGTGGTAGGATCATTAAAGAAGTTCATGTTAGTTTATTACGTTAATGACTTAAAGGGGTTGTCTCACTTCAGCAAATGGCATTTATCATGTAGAGAAAGTTAATAAAAGGCACTTACTAATGTATTGTGATTGTCCATATTGTATCCATTGCTGGCTGGATTCATTTTTTCATCACATTATACACTGCTTGTTTCCATGGTTATGACCACCTTGCAGTCCAGCAGTAGTGGCCATGCTTGCACACTAAAAAGGTGACAGCCTCTCTGGTGGCTGGGACCATGGGAGTGTGCGTAGGCCAGCTTTTTTTCCTATAGTGTACAAGCACTACCACTGCTGCTGGATCGAAGGGTAGTTGTAACCCCTGGAAACAAGCAGTGTATAATGTGATGAAAATATGAATAAAGCCAGCAAAGGAAGCAATATGGACAATACATTACATTAGAAAGTGCCTTGTATTAACTTTGTCATTTATCCTTTTGTAATTTATCCTTTTAATGTCCTCAAAACAGTTGTCTCTTCTATTGTCCTTCTGCCGATAGTGGCCTTAGTTTGGTTGGTGCCCTCCGCATCACCTTCTTTTGTTGCATATCATATAGTGTACTATATAGTGCCAAAATAGTACAATATGGTATGTATATATTATATATATATATATATATATATATATATATATACAGTACAGACCAAAAGTTTGGACACACCTTCTCATTCAAAAAGTTATCTTTATTTTCATGACTATGAAAATTGTAGATTCACACTGAAGGCATCAAAACTATGAATTAACACATATGGAATTATATACATAACAAACAAGTGTGAAACAACTGAAAATATGTCAAATTCTAGGTTCTTCAAAGTAGCCACCTTTTGCTTTGATTACTGCTTTGCACACTCTTGGCATTCTCTTGATGAGTTTCAAGAGGTAGACCCCTGAAATGGTTTTCACTTCACAGGTGTGCCCTGTCAGGTTTAATAAGTGGGATTTCTTGCCTTATAAATGGGGTTGGGACAATCAGTTGCGTTGAGGAGAAGTCAGGTGGATACACAGCTGTCCTACTGAATAGACTGCTAGAATTTGTATTATGGCAAGAAAAAAGCAGCTAAGTAAAGAAAAACGAGTGGCCATCATTACAGAAATGAAGGTCAGTCAGTCAGCCGAAAAATTGGGAAAACTTTGAAAGTAAGGGCTATTTGACCATGATGGAGAGTGATGGGGTGCTGCGCCAGATGACCTGGCCTCCACAGTCACCGGACCTGAATCCAATCGAGATGGTTTGGGGTGAGCTGGACCACAGAGTGAAGGCAAAAGGGCCAACAAGTGCTAAGCATCTCTGGGAACTCCTTCAAGACTGTTGGAAGACCATTTCAGGGGACTACCTCTTGAAGCTCATCAAGAGAATGCCAAGAGTGTGCAAAGCAGTAATCAAAGCAAAAGGTGGCTACTTTGAATAACCTAGAATATGACATACACTCACCTAAATAATTATTAGGAACACCTGTTCTATTTCTCATTAATGCAATTATGTAGTCAACCAATAACATGGCAGTTGCTTCAATGCATTTAGGGGTGTGGTCCTGGTCAAGACAATCTCCTGAACTCCAAACTGAATGTCAGAATGGGAAAGAAAGGTGATTTAAGCAATTTTGAGAGTGGCATGGTTGTTGGTGCCAGACAGGCCGGTCTGAGTATTTCACAATCTGCTCAGTTACTGGGATTTTCACGCACAACCATTTCTAGGGTTTACAAAGAATGGTGTGAAAAGGGAAAAACATCCAGTATGCGGCAGTCCTGTGGGCAAAAATGCCTTGTGGATGCTAGAGGTCAGAGGAGAATGGGCCGACTGATTCAAGCTGATAGAAGAGCAACGTTGACTGAAATAACCACTCGTTACAACCGAGGTATGCAGCAAAGCATTTGTGAAGCCACAACACGCACAACCTTGAGGCAGATGGGCTACAACAGCAGAAGACCCCACCGGGTACCACTCATCTCCACTACAAATAGGAAAAAGAGGCTACAATTTGCACAAGCTCACCAAAATTGGACTGTTGAAGACTGGAAAAATGTTGCCTGGTCTGATGAGTCTCGATTTCTGTTAAGACATTCAAATGGTAGAGTCCGAATTTGGCGTAAACAGAATGAGAACATGTATCCATCCTCTGATGGCTACTTCCAGCAGGATAATGCACCATGTCACAAAGCTCGAATCATTTCAAATTGGTTTCTTGAACATGACAATAAGTTCACTGTACTAAAATGGCCCCCACAGTCACCAGATCTCAACCCAATAGAGCATCTTTGGGATGTGGTGGAACGGGAGCTTCGTGCCCTGGATGTGCATCCCTCAAATCTCCATCAACTGCAAGACGCTATCCTATCAATATGGGCCAACATTTCTAAAGAATGCTATCAGCACCTTGTTGAATCAATGCCACGTACAATTAAGGCAGTTCTGAAGGCAAAAGGGGGTCCAACACCGTATTAGTATGGTGCTCCTAATAATTCTTTAGGTGAGTGTATTTTCAGTTGTTTCACACTTGTTTGTTATGTATATAATTCCACATATGTTAATTCATTGTTTTGATGCCTTCATAGTCATGAAAATAAAGAAAACTCTGAATGAGAAGGTGTGTCCAAACTTTTGGTCTGTACTGTATATTGTGACACAGTGAGAGGTTTCATCTGGGAAAACAGGTATTTTCCTCCCAGCATGTGCTGCTGGGTTGATTTACAGCCAGGTGAGGTCAAATAGCAGACCGGATTTTAAATGCCGGTCCGGGTTTTGGCAGCACCTGGCTGTTGTTAAATAGGCAGCTGGGCTCAGAAGCTATGTCTCTGTGTTAGGATCTAGGAGCCTTGTGTCTGGATTAAGGCTTGCTACCTGTTTGGCATGAAAACAGGTTGGTGATGCTATCAGCAAGGACTCTTTGAGGCAGAATTGCCGCATGGTGTGAATTATAACCAACACCGCAAGGTGACTTTTTGTTTGAATATGACTGCCTGTTTTTTCAGTTGCCTAAAATGTGAATAAAGCACTGAACTATTTAAACCAAAGAACTTGTTGTTGCCTCTATACTGTATATATATACAGTACAGACCAAAAGTTTGGACACAAAACCATTTCAGGTGACTACCTCTTGAAGGTCATCAAGAGAATGCCAAGAGTGTGCAAAGCAGTAATCAAAGCAAAAGGTTGCTACTTTGAAGAACCTAGAATATGACATATTTTCTGTTGTTTCACACTTGTTTGTTATGTATATAATTCCACATTTGTTAATTCATAGTTTTGATGCCTTCAGTGTGAATCTACAATTTTCATAGTCATGAAAATAAAGAAAACTCTTATGAATGAGAAGGTGTGTCCAAACTTTTGGTCTGTACTGTATATATATGTATATGTGTGTGTATATATATATGTGCATATATATATATATATATATATGTGTGTGTGTATATACTGTATATATATATATATATATATATATATATATATATATATAGTAGCAAAAAGGCAGCACTCCAAAACCAGTAAAAAATGAAGAAAATGCTTTTATTCACCCATGTGGATACGCAACGTTTCGCCTCAATATTAGAGCCTTTCTCAAGCAGTTATATATGTGAACAGATCATATATACACTGACCAAAAATATAAACGCAACACTTTCGGTTTTGCTCCCATTTTGCATGAGCTGAACTCAAAGATCTGAAACATTTTCTACATACACAAAAGACCCGTTACTCTCAAATATTGTTCACAAATCTGTCTAAATCTGTGTTGGTGCGCACTTCTCCTTTGCCGAGATAATCCATCCCACCTCACAGGTGTGGCATATCAAGGTGCTGATTAGACAGCATGAATATTGCACAGGTGTGCCTTAGACTGTCCACAATAAACGAC
This sequence comes from Bufo bufo, assembly GCF_905171765.1. NCBI lineage: Eukaryota > Metazoa > Chordata > Amphibia > Anura > Bufonidae > Bufo > Bufo bufo. Next base: position 537,250,862 of record NC_053390.1, on the reverse strand, counting down.
CACTCTGAAATGTGCACAGTTTTACCTTACTGGGGGGGGGGGGGGGGGGGGGGTCAGTAAACCAGTCAGTATCTGGTGTGGCCACCATTTTCCTCACGCAGTGCAACACATCTCCGTCGCATAGAGTTGATCAGGTTGTTGATCGTGGACTGTGGAATGTTGGTCCACTCCTCTTCAATAGCTGTGCGAAGTTGCAGAATATTGGCAGGAACTGGAACACGCTGTCGTCCGGTGAGTATGCTGGCCATGCAAGAACTGGGATGTTTTTAGCTTCCAGGAATTAGCATCAATAAAATGCACCCGTGTTCGCTGTCGATAACGTACACCTGCCCATACCATAACCCCACCGCCACCATGGGCCACTCGATCCACAATGTTGACGTCAGCAAACCGCTCACCCACATGACTCCACACACGCTGTCTGCCATATGCCCTGAACAGTGAAAACAGGGACTCATCCGTTAACAGAATGCCTCTCCAACGTGCCAGATGCCATCAAATGTGAGCATTTGCCCACTGAAGTCGGTTATGACAACGAACTGCAGTCAGGTCCAGACCTCGATGAGGACGACAAGCATGCAGATGAGCTTCCCTGAGACGGTTTCTGACAGTTTGTGCAGAAATTCTTTGGATATGCAAACCGATTGTTGCTGCAGCTGTCCGGGAGGCTGGTCTCAGACCATCATCGATGTGAACATTCTGGATGTGGAGGTCCTGGGCTGGTGTGGTTACACGTGATCTGCGGTTGTGAGGCCAGTTGGATGCACTGCCAAATTCTCAGAAACGCCTTTGGAGACGGCTTATGGTAGAGAAATGAACATTCATTGCACGGGCAACAGCTCTGGTAGACATTCCTGCAGTCAGCATACCAATTGGATGCTCCCTCAAATGTTGCGACATCTATGGCATTGTGCTGTGTGATCAAACTGCACATTTCAGAGTGGCCTTTTATTGTAGGCAGTCTAAGGCACACCTGTGCAATATTCATGCTGTCTAATCAGCACCTTGATATGCCACACCTGTGAGGTGGGATGGATTATCTCGGCAAAGGAGAAATGCTCACTAACAGAGATTTAGACAGATTTGTGAACAATATTTGAGAGTAATGGGTCTTTTGTGTATGTAGAAAATGTTTCAGATCTTTGAGTTCAGCTCATTCAAAATGGGAGTAAAACCGAAAGTCTTGGGTTTATATTTTTGTTCAGTGTATATATACAAGGTGCATGTGCAATGAATCAATATACATAATTAAACATCAAAAACGTAAAGTAAAAAGTAAAGTGCTAAAAGTGCCATAAAAAGTGCATGGTGCCATAGTACTTTATAATGTATTCATACAATTGTGCACATAATTATCATATCCCTATACATAATACAGTGAGTACACCAAATCACATAATACCATGATTAATATGCATTACAAAACATGATTACACCTGTATACTTCATATGCAAATGATTGATTATTAAATGAATAGATCAAAAGATTAGGCTCACAAGGGGACAAAAAACATGTGTGCACGCCGATAACGATGTTCATCTGGCGCCAATGCGCATGTCAAGGAAAAATAGAGGAGGCAGAGGAAAGCCAAAAGTGTATTGAGCATGTCTGACATGTACTCTGCCACTCTGGAATGGGCGGCATCCATCTTGGAAAAGGGAGAAAAAAAGGGCAAAATGTTCTATATTCAGTAATCACTGACAAGCGCCATAGCTATTACTATGGCAATAACACCCTATTGAAAAAGGGCAAACATGCTTGTAGAGCAATTACAGAGGGCTGGCATACATTAAATTAAATATAGGAAAGAGACGAGTATATAGAAAATAATACTGGATACTTAGGTTCTTAAGTCAACCAGAAACAGAGGGGTCTCCTCATTAAAATGGTAACGGTGTGTAAATAATGTGGCATTACTAGAGAAGTGAAGAAAACTGGAGAGGCGGCCCCTAACTGTCGGGAAACCAAATGGTTGGACAACCCCACAAGTGTGGAGCGACCCCCCTTATAGGCCCCCCAGTAGACACTCATACCTAGCTTTCACCACAATGACACACCACCCATAGAACAAATACGTAAAGATATGCCGCCTCATACATTACAGACAAGAAATGGACATTTCCTCTGTCACCTCAAAAAAGATATAAAAGAACCATTAAATATAAAAATATGCCTCTAAAGACATTCCGTTATAGAATTGTGTTATGGTCCGTGGTAACAGAATCCATAACGCAATTCTGCTTTTACCACCAAAAGAAGCATGAACGAATTTCATAACATGAAATGTGCTCATCTCTAATTATGATGTACTAAGGCACCATGCACTTTTTATGGCACTTTTAGCACTTTACTTTAGTTTTTTATGTTTAATTATGTATATTGATTCATTGCACATGAACTTTGTTTATATATATATCGGATCTGTTCACATGTATAACAGCTTGAGAAAGGCTCTAGTGTTGAGCCGAAACGTTGCGTATCCACATGGGGGAATAAAAGCATTTTCTTCATTTTTACTGATTTTGGAGTGCTGCCTTTTTGCTATTTTGTGTATTGGGCGTGTATCTAGTCCCTTTGGGCGTGCACCCTTTTTTGTTCAAGTTGGATGTAGTGCTGCCAGATTTTTGCTTTATATATATATATATATATAGAAACCAAGCACAAGACCAAAATCACGGGTGCAAAATCACGGGTGCAAGTCCTCTCAGCCGCTATAAATGAGTATAGTATCCAAAGAATGAGGCAGCACTCCAGATGAAATGAAAAAAAGTGGATCCTTTATTCCCCTCTGTGCAACGTTCCAACCGTCTCAATCCGGTCTTTCTCAAGCATGCTTGAGAAAGACCGCATTGAGACGGTTGAAACGTTGCACAGAGGGGAATAAAGGATCCACTTTTTTTCATTTTATCTGGAGTGCTGCCTCATTCTTTGGATACTATATATATATATATATATATATATATAATATATATATATATATATATATATATACACACACCTTATTAAAATGATACAAACATTATTTAGCATTAAGAAGCCTGTATACCACACATGACTGCTGCAGCCAATCACTGGCCTCTGCGGTCTCATGCCAAATATTACTAAGGTAATATGTGTGCATTATACAGGCATGTCAACGCTGCAGCCAAAACATGAAGTCATGACTGCAGCACTGGGGAGCATTGGAGTGGTGGCACAGGAAAGGAGGTGGTTTGGGATGGGGAATATAATTTTTTAAGTATTTTAATATGTTTACAAAAATATTTACTCTTACAACCTCTTTTAGTGTTTCATAAGGCTTTGTTCATGTTCTCATATATCATGTCAGCAATTCAGCCAGATTTGACAGCAAGAAGTATTGTTAAATGCACTAAATCAGGCATGCTCAACCTGCGGCCCTCCAGCTGTTGTAAAACTACAACTCCCACAATGCCCTGCTGTAGGCTGATAGCTGTAGGCTGTTCTGGCATGCTGGGAGTTGTAGTTTTGCAACAGCTGGAGGGCCGCAGGTAGAGCATGCCTGCACTAAATCATTTTTTCTCAATGGACACCAATACACTGCGTGCACAATTATTAGGCAAATGAGTATTTTGACCACATCATCCTCTTTATGCATGTTGTCTTACTCCAAGCTGTATAGGCTCGAAAGCCTACTACCAATTAAGCATATTAGGTGATGTGCATCTCTGTAATGAGAAGGGGTGTGGTCTAATGACATCAACACCCTATATTAGGTGTGCATAATTATTAGGCAACTTCCTTTCCTTTGGCAAAATGGGTCAAAAGAAGGACTTGACAGGCTCAGAAAAGTCAAAAATAGTGAGATATCTTGCAGAGGGATGCAGCACTCTTAAAATTTCAAAGCTTCTGAAGCGTGATCATCGAACAATCAAGCGTTTCATTCAAAATAGTCAACAGGGTCGCAAGAAGCGTGTGGAAAAACCAAGGCGCAAAATAACTGCCCATGAACTGAGAAAAGTCAAGCGTGCAGCTGCCAAGATGCCACTTGCCACCAGTTTAGCCATATTTCAGAGCTGCAACATCACTGGAGTGCCCAAAAGCACAAGGTGTGCAATACTCAGAGACATGGCCAAGGTAAGAAAGGCTGAAAGACGACCACCACTGAACAAGACACACAAGCTGAAACGTCAAGACTGGGCCAAGAAATATCTCAAGACTGATTTTTCTAAGGTTTTATGGACTGATGAAATGAGAGTGAGTCTTGATGGGCCAGATGGATAGGACCGTGGCTGGATTGGTAAAGGGCAGAGAGCTCCAGTCCGACTCAGACGCCAGCAAGGTGGAGGTGGAGTACTGGTTTGGGCTGGTATCATCAAAGATGAGCTTGTGGGGCCTTTTCGGGTTGAGGATAGAGTCAAGCTCAACTCCCAGTCCTACTGCCAATTTCTGGAAGACACCTTCTTCAAGCAGTGGTACAGGAAGAAGTCTGCATCCTTTAAGAAAAACATGATTTTCATGCAGGACAATGCTCCATCACACGCGTCCAAGTACTCCACAGCGTGGCTGGCAAGAAAGGGTATAAAAGAAGAAAATCTAATGACATGGCCTCTTTGTTCACCTGATCTGAACCCCATTGAGAACCTGTGGTCCATCATCAAATGTGAGATTTACAAGGAGGGAAAACAGTACACCTCTCTGAACAGTGTCTGGGAGGCTGTGGTTGCTGCTGCACGCAATGTTGATGGTGAACAGATCAAAACACTGACAGAATCCATGGATGGCAGGCTTTTGAGTGTCCTTGCAAAGAAAGGTGGCTATATTGGTCACTGATTTGTTTTTGTTTTGTTTTTGAATGTCAGAAATGTATATTTGTGAATGTTGAGATGTTATATTGGTTTCACTGGTAAAAATAAATAATTGAAATGGGTATATATTTGTTTTTTGTTAAGTTGCCTAATAATTATGCACAGTAATAGTCACCTGCACACACAGATATCCCCCTAAAATAGCTAAAACTAAAAACAAACTAAAAACTACTTCCAAAAATATTCAGCTTTGATATTAATGAGTTTTTTGGGTTCATTGAGAACATGGTTGTTGTTCAATAATAAAATTAATCCTCAAAAATACAACTTGCCTAATAATTCTGCACTCCCTGTACTTTGGTTGTCTAAATCAGTGTTCCCCAACTCCCTTGAGGAATTTGCATTGACACTAATTATATCACCTGCACAATACTTAGGACATCCTTAAAACATGACAGGTAGGTAAGCCCTGAGGACTGGAGTTGAGGAACATTGGTCTAAATATTTATAGACCTGTGTATTCATTCATTCTAGTACAATAAAAAAAAGTCATTCATCTGTATCCCAAGCAGCAGGGAAAGCTATAGAATTCACTTTATTTGGCATCAATCAACATGTAAGGAATAGATTTTTGATCCTGTGACATGGAGCTAGGCACAGCCGTTTTTATCTTATGTACTTAAATTGCCACTCCTTGTCCCAGCAAGCCAGTTTCTACAACTGTTCTATAATCATAAAGGCCTCTCCTCTACTCCAGACTTCCTCTACTGCTCAGGATAAAATCAGTACACAAGAAGTCTGGTTAGTGGATGTGAGAGGGGGAAATGGAGGAACTCAAGGGATTTAGATCATGAGAAGAAGGGGCAGTGTTGATAGTGCTGTGAGATAAAAGAGGGCCTAAACTATTCACTATGCACTTACTGTATGCGTTGTAAGTGTGTGTGATGTTGGTATCTTCTACACTGCGGCTGCATTGTAATTTTACCAAATGCACCAGAAAAGCTTGAAACACATAAGTTAAATGGGTCCATATGCCCCCATTATAATGACAGAGGTCAAAAGAGTGTAAGGCCCCTTTCACACGGGTGAGAATTTCGCTGGGGTGCAATGCCTGAGGTGAACGCATTGCACCCGCACTGAATCCGGACCCATTTACTTCAATGGGGCTGTGCAGATGAGCGTGATTTTCAATTATCACTTGTGCGTTGCGTGAAAATCGCAGCATGTTTTATATTCTGCGTTTTTCACGCAACGCAGGCCTCATAGAAATGAATGAGGATGCGTGAAAATTGCAAGCATCCTCAAGCAAGTGCGGATTCGGTGCGATTTTCACGCATGGTTGCTAGGAGATGATAGGGATGAAAGCAACCCCGGATCCCGTTAAAGTGTATTCCCTGTATTATTTTCCCTTATAACATGGTTATAAGGGAAAATAATAGCATTATTAATACAGAATGCTTAGTAAACTGTAGATTGATTTGTTAAAAAATTTACTTACCTGTTCCAATTAATGGCGCAGCCGGCATCCTCTTCTTGCCTGTTCTTTCAGGACCTGCAAAAGGACCTTTAGTGACGTAATCGCGCTTACGACGTGGTGAGCGCGGTGACGTCAGCGCAGGTCCTGCTCAATGAAGATAGAAGATTTCTACCTTTATTCAGCAGGACCTGCGCTGACATCACCAAAGGTCCTTTTGCACCGCAATCTACAGTTTACTAAGCATTCTGTAATACAAATGCTATTATTTTCCCTTATAACCATGTTATAATGGAAAATATTAAAATCTACAGAATACCTAACCCAAACCCGAACTTCAGTGAAGAAGTCCAGGTTCGGGTCTGGGTACCACAGTCAGTTTTTTATCACGCGCATGCAAAATGCATTGCACTCACGCGATAAAAACTGAACATCGGAACGCAATCGCAGTCAAAACTGACTGCAATTGCGTACCTACTCGCACGATTTTCCCGCGACGCACCCGCATCCTATCCGGCCCTCACACGCGACGCCCGTGTGAACCCAGCCTCAGGTCCCTTTCACACGAGCGAGTTTTCTGTGCGGGTGCAATGCGTGACGTGAACGTATAGCACCCGTACTGAATCCTGACCCATTCATTTCAATGGGTCTGTGTACATGAGCGTTTTTTTTCACGCATCAGTTCTGCGTTGCATGAAAAACGCAGCATGTTCTATATTTTTTAAATACAGCCCTGGCCCCATAGAAGTGAATGGGGCTTCAGTGAAAAATGCATTGCATCCGGAAGCAAGTGCGGATGTAATGTGTTTATCACTGATGGTTGCCAGGAGATGTTTGTAAACCTTCTGTTTTTTATCACGCGCGTGAAAAACGCATCAAAACGCATTGCACCCGCGCGGAAAAAACTGAACTGAACGCAATGGCAGACAAAACTGACTGAACTTGCTTGCAAAATGGAGTTTCCCTGAACGCACCCTGAACACATCCGAACCTAATCCATCACGCTCGTGTGAAAGAGGCCTTACTTTGGACTGCAATGGATGATGGATTCCACTCAGTGGCGTTCACTAAACGCAGGTTTATGAGGTTCCTGTTGAGTTATCCTCCCAAGAAAATCCTTGGGCAGACACTGCAGATGCAGAGTGGAAGTAGACTTTTTTTTTATAATTAGGAGATCTCTTACTGTAATTAATGTGTTGTATAATTATTACTACTTTGAACTGGTAAACTAGAAGCCAAAAGGGTGGTTGTCCCATATTAGAAAAAGGGGTTCCTTTTCTCTAAATATATCCCAGTTCTTGTCTGTTGGCTGTGTCATATTTCATCTCAAAACTATTCAAGTAAAATGGTGTAATATCAAACACATCTCAAACTGGTGTTGTTTGTTGAAAATAATTAGGCCCCTTTCACACAAGCGTGACGGATTAGGTCCGGATGCATTCAGGGTGCGTTCAGTGAAACTCGCACTATTTTGCCAGCAAGTTCAGTCAGTTTTGTCTGCAATTGCGTTCAGTTGTTCAGTTTTTTCCGCGCGGGTGCAATGAGTTTTGATGTGTTTTTCACGCGCGTGATAAAAAACTGAAGGTTTACAAACAACATCTCTTAGCAACCATCAGTGAAAAACGCATTGCATCTGCACTTGCTTGCGGATGCAATATGTTTTTCACTGGAGCCCTCTTTACTTCTATGGGGCCAGGGCTGCATGAAAAACGCAGAATATAGAACATGCTGCGATTTTCACTCAACGCAGAACTGATGCGTGAAAAACAACGCTCATGTACACAGACCCATTGAAATGAATGGGTCAGGATTCAGTGCGGGTGCTATGCGTTCACGTCACGCATTGCACCCGCGCGGAAAACTCGCTCGTGTGAATGGGACCTTAGTCTTCTTTTAACGAATGCCTTATCCAAAGTATATACCGTATAAACAAAATTTCAGTAGAGAAGTAAATCATTAAAAAAGGCTAAATGCACTCCTCAACGTTGAAATTGCAACAACAAGAAGGACAAGCCGCAAGGCTATGCAAAACAAAAAAGTAGCAGGAGGTGTCGTGAGGATCTGCAGATGATCAAATTTTCAAGCACCTAGCTCCAATCTGTGGCATATGGGAGGGGAAAAAAAAGCCCAGAATGAAAGCAAAAGTTTAGCCACATGAAACCTCAAAAATGGTATCAAGTCCTTTTGGAATGATCATGCGATGCTTCCTGTTTGTTGATGTGCCAGTTATCACCACTTGTCCCAAAATGAGAGGGAAAGATTCCTTGAAATGAGAGATATTGCTTTTTTCACGCCTGCAGATCACTACGTGCCTAGGCCGAGATGTCTGCACTGTTCAAGGTTATGTGTCCCAGTGTTTAGGAGAACAATGATGAATTATAATGACAGGAAAAGGTGCAGTGGCGAACCTCTGCATGGATGGATTGTCTGATTAGAAGAAGTGCACTTAGTGATCCATTCTGTACTGAAAGTGAAATTGGACATTGCCACATTTCCGCTTACATGCAGCAGTCATCTGTATGGGGATAAACAATAGTTACTAGGATTGTTCATCCCCATACTTTTTTATCTTTTGTCGGCAGGACATCCCTGTTTACACAGTGCAATGAGCTGCTGACAAAGGCTAATTTTATATGACCCTTAAAAGATTGCATCACCCAACAAATTAGAGGTGGCAGCACATTTACATAGGGCAATTATCAAAATGATGAAATAATCTGCCCGTGTAAATGAGTCTGACTAAACCATGAAATGAAGATAGATTTTTTTTTACCAGCCATTGCATTCTATTCAGTGTTGAAAGTAGATAAGGATAAGACTGAGCTTAGAAATTGATAAACAAGACAATAAAAGTAAGTTATGATACAGAATGAAACATCAGGCGTTCTTATGGTAGGGCTCATAAATGTATTTGAACTTCTTATCAATGACATGCCTGTAAAAGGCGTTGTACCTTTTACTTCTCTGTACAATAGATCCAAACCTATGTTAATATATATGTTATTTTTTATAAATGTATTATATTATCATTAATAAACAATAAATAATTTGTAAGAGGGTAGAATTTCATTTATGTCAATGGAAGTTATTGTCTAAAATGTAATATGGGATACTGACTGGTATGGTTGTGACTGAATGCATACACTCTAGTGTGTATACAGTATGTATGGAAAGGCTAAGGAGAAGAAAGCCTTTAGCCTGGACTAAAGTTTTAAGTCAACCTAGACTAACCATGAAGGGGGGGGGGGGGGGGTGCAAAAGCATGGTTGAAGATGTGTGGAAGCAACCACATGGAGAAAAGGGGAAATAGAGTGGGAAACGAGACTAATGGTCAGGGAAATGAAAGTGACAGTCAACCAAACAGAGTCAGCTGAAAAGATTGCAATCAAACAGAAAGGTTTACTGTGATATAGGGACAGCTGTATAGAAGAGAGATGGATTAGTTGTCTAGGGAAAGACATGGACAATCCAAGTACGAGAAAAAGTCCCTGAGTGGCTGAGCAGACCTCTGAGAGGTGAGAAACATGTATAAATTCCAGAAGAGGGTATAGTATAATCAATGGTTCCTATATCCAGTGATTCCTGTGAGATCTGTAATTTTTCCAGTGGATGTTGTGGCGAAACCAACCTCGCCACTGGGTTTTGGAGAGGCCTGTTTATCAGCCTCTTGCCTCAGGATTATGGCCCATACTAACTTTAAAGGAGCATACAGACCGGCCGCACAGCTTAAATCTGTCTTTGCAATTGTATTTTGTTATGTGAGGGTACCCAGATAGCTAATTGTATTGTATTTGTGTATTCTGAGTGCCATTCATCTAATGATATGCACTCAGACTTGAGCTATCTGGGAATATGTTAAATGTCTGTGTTTGCTGTGGGGGTGTGACATTGTGTGTTTGGGTGGTGATTTCTGTCTGGTTGTCCCCACATGTGTATTGGAGATTTCCCTTTGTCTTGAGAGATAATTGGATTACTCCTCGGGTGTCTCCAGGGCAGAGAGGAGGAAACCATGATGCATTGTGGGGATGTGTTGTGTCTGTGTATCCTGAGTTGCTGCATATCTGTCCTGTGTCGCAGTCTTCCTTCTGGTCCACTAGGGGCGTGTCCACTAGATGGGGACCTGCATAAATACGGGCGGGTAGCCCTCAATAAAGGTGTTCCTGTTTTATACCTTCATGAAGTCTTGGCTTCTGTTTGGGGGATGGAATAACTACACTCTTGGGGATTGCTATATCACAATACTCCCCTGAGTATAAGCTCTTGTAAGAGCTTGCTCCTGGTTCCTGTCTCTGGATTTAGGAGAGGTTCACCCACTGGAGCCTGGAGCCTTGTCATAGGTCCAGGGTGGGTAGGAGACGGCGAGACCTCCACCAAGTTTCAGCGGTTCGTTGGGTCTGCAGTGCTGACGGTGTCAAGTGGAGTGCTTGGAGTCCTCTGGAAGCACTAGGAGCATCTATCGACGGAGGTACCCGGTCGGGGTGCTAGGCATTCCATTACAGTTATTGGGAGGGAAAGATCGTATGCTGTACCGGCCTATTTGGATCATTGCCTGCTTTTCCTGTCTACCAGCGGAGACCTTGTGGATCGTGCTACCCCTCCGCTACAGATGTATAGTAACTCTTTATTGTAAAGAAGTTAAAAGAAAGATAAAGATCATCTTCATTATGCAATTTCATCTGTGTTTTTAAATATACCAACTAGTGATGGAGTGATGCAGAAAAAATATTCAAGTCACCCCCAACTGGGTGATCACACTAAAACTCCTCTTTGGCGCACCTTACAAATTCCTTGTTTTATATTCATTGGTTGGCAGTGGTGGTCACATATCCGTGTTGAGAGATAGCAGAAAGAATATACCGTGGGGGCACCTGGGAAGTGTTGAAGCCAAAGAGCTATTGGAGCTAGTGTGTATGGCTTCTTTTATTATTTTATAACTTTGTAACCTGTTTTAAATTTTTTCTTTTTATGGCAGGACAACCTGTTTAAGTTGGTTAATGTTGTGATATGAGGATTTGCATAGGGAGTTGTAGTTTCTTGTTTTACCACTTTTTTTTAATTACACAGTTAGGGTATAAAAAAACAACAACCTCATTTTACCTTATGTCCTAACAATGGGCATTCATAGAAAACTTCAAAATAAGGAAATTAATATGAATGTTATGTAATGATTTGCCTGGATGAATCATCAAATAACTATGAGAATAATCATGATTGGTCACTGTAAGATCAATGAAGGTCCAATGATCAACACAACAAAAAGACTGTGATGCCCAATTGAGTGCCATGCTCCTTTTTATTTATTTTTTCTTATATCCTACATATATAATAACAAATTATAAGCCCCCCCCCCCCCCCCCCCCCTGGTTGTCTTGGTGGTTTCTTTAGAAAAAAAAGAAAAAGAAAAAAGAGAAGAGATTGATTTCTTGATCTCATATCGGGGATTTCAGTCTAGGATTTCAATCCTCCCTTCTTCGTTTATTTATTGATTCTAAATTTTGAGCACGTCTCGCCTACTCCTTATCTCCCCTCTTTCCTCATATCCGTTTACCTTCCCTGTTCATTTTATTTTATCCTACAGGCATATTCATATCTCTGCACCCTATCACATAGGTTCTTCCACTCTTCAATATTTGGTGGTGCGTCCGCCCCCCACTCTCTAGCCAACACAACCCGCGCCAGCATCAATCCTTTTGCCCATTTCCTTTCATTTTTGCTGTCTAAACCTATTTTCCTAATATATCCGAGCACCGCTATAGAAATCTCCAGTGGTGCAGTGCACCCAGTTGATCTAATTAGCTCCTGAAATACCTGAGTCCAATAAGCCTGAATAGGAGGACAATACCAGATCAGGTGGATAAGAGTGCCATGCTCCTTTTGGAGTGGTGAAATGGTTAAATAGGGATGAGCTACAGTACAAGGCATTGTGGCTTGAAAAGCATTAAAGGAGTGCCATGCTCCTTTACTGCTTTTCAAGCCACAATGCCTTGTACTGTAGCTCATCCCTATTTAACCATTTCAGTGGAAACATTAAAGGGATTTTCTGAGATTTCCATATTAATGACCTATTCCTAGGATAGGCACCCTGTTGATCAGCTGTTTGAAGAGCTTATCAAGCACAGCTTCTCAAAGTATACAAAGGACAGTCGTATTGCAGCTTAGGCCCTTTCACTTGAAAGTTACTAGGCCATATAACCAATGAATATGATGTCATTGGCCTAAGAAGAGGCCACTGCATTCACCAGCTTCTCATTGGTCTCTTCAAACAGTCAATTGGCTGGGGTGTCGGGAGTCAACCCCCCACCGATCTGTTAATGATTACCTATGCTGAGAACATGTCATCAATGTATGATGAATCCCAGAAAATCCCTTTAAGAAGCTATCCTAATAGTAAAATTATAATCTGAATAGTTTTTTCCTAATCAGGATCCACCAGAATAAACCTGACCGTGAGTATGGGTGTGTATGTTTGTCCTTTCAACAATAAAGTTTCTATATGGAAGCATAATCTACATGGTAAATGAACAGATTTGACAAAAGCAGTTAAAAATGTCTGAGAATTTGTTGAGTGAGTCGGTTATGGGTACTGGCAAAGAAAGAGGTGATGGTAAATTATGTTAGAAGTGATATGTAAACAGATGGAGTGAGCATCTGTTGATGAGAGAGTAGCCATAGAATTGAATGCAGAACAGGGAGATCATAGCCAAGACACAGGTTAGAAGTAGAGCCACCTTTCCCGGCAAAAAATACATGCCAAGTTTACACGGGTAGAAAGTGGGTCTGGGGTTTCCACCGGCTGTTACTTGACATCAGTGGTTTGATCATATTTTTAGTTTTGTGTCTTTTTTTTAAAGTAAAACTATTGTTTTTCAGTCATTTAAAAAAAAAATCGCAGACAAAAATGATGCAAAGGCCTCGTCTGAATAGGCATAACTCAATGAGCTCTTGTGGAGAAGCAAATAACCACAAAGCCAGGAAATATACATCCCCTACACCCTCAGTGCTGCTCCTAAACTGTACAGCCCTAAGGGTACTTTCACACTAGCGGCAGGACGTATCCGACAGGCTGTTCACCCTGTTGGTTCCGTCCTTCCGCTATTTCGCCGTGCCGCTGGACTGCCGCTCTGTCCCCATTGACTATAATGGGGACGGGGGTGGAGCTCCGGCGCAGCACGGCAGTGCGCGGTGAGAGGCCGCCGGACTAAAAAGTCGGACATGCAGTACTTTTATTCCGGCGGCCTCTCACCGTGTACTGCCATGCTGCGTCAGAGCTCCGCCCCCGTCGCCATTATAGTCAATGGGGGCAGAGCGGCAGTCCGGCTGCACGGCGAAAGAGCGGCAGGACGGATCAGACAGGGTGAACAGCCTGTCGGATCCGTCCTGCCGCTAGTGTGAAAGTAGCCTAAGCCAGAGACCAGTTTGCCTTTGGTTGCCATACTGTCTTGAAAATGATTGTGAGTAAGAGTCAGTGAGAGTCAGTTTTATTTTAAAGCTTAGATTGTGAGATCTAACTCAATTGTAGCCTGATATATTAAAGGGAATGTGTGATCAGAAATCATGTTTTATAGTAAACATACTTTTTTGAAAATTTGGGGTAATTTTTTTTTAAAAGAGTAAAAATAAATAAAATACTGCAGTTCACTTGCCACTAGGCCTAAAATATGTTATGGGTGGGTTTTATGTCTCTATTTGATGTATATGTTAGAAAAAAAATGCAGCACACCACTTTCTTGTATCCTGCATAGTCCGGTAAAAAAAAGTATACGTTTTTTTTTACAATAGTAAAAAAAAATATGTTTCTTTTACAATGGAACTCTATGATGAACGGATGCCACTGAATGGCATCAGTCTGAGGCATCCGTTTTACGTATATATGTTTTTTGTATATGTTAAATGGATGGGAAAAACGTGATGTGACCGAAGCCTAAGACTTCCAGTCTTTTCGAAGCAGCTACATGGGTCATAGACACGGAGGATAGGTCATCAATATTTAAATCCCGACGAGCCCCTTTAAATATAGATCTTGACATGGAAAAATTTAAAAATCTCACACAAAAGTCAAACAAATTTGTTTAACACAAAAACATGATTTAAACAATAGTTAATTTTCTGATTATGCATTCCCTTTAAAGGTTAAAGATGCTATCCATATTCAGCCAGCTGTGGTCTCAGCCAGTATGGAGGAGGAGGGTGGCCAGTGGGGTACATGCTGACAGATTGCAGGGAGAGGAGACATTAGGGGTAGATATATGAAAACTGGTGTAAAGGAAAACTGTCTTATTTGCGCAAAGCAACCAATCAGATATTACCTTTCATTTTCCAAAGGAGGTCTGAAAAATGAAAGGTGGAATCTGTTTGCTATGGACAATTAAGCCAGTTTTCCTTTACACCTGTTGTATAAATGTCCACCATAGTTTTTTTTCCCCTGTGCAACTGTACATGACCTTAGGGGAAGGATAACACAGGCTTCTGTGCATGTTATCCACCCCCTTCCCCCATTAAACAGAGAGCAGAGTAGAGTATTAAGGGAGACATTGCTGTGAATTTGTTTGCATTTTTTATGCTCTTTGAAAACACAAACAGGCCTATGCAGGGATAAAGCTAGGCTATTTCACAAACATTCTATTGGTGATCATATAATTACTATATATACCGTAAGTACCTGTATGGTGACATACAAACATGTTTTTTAGTTAGGCATCCCAATCATCATACTGCTCTAGTACTGCAGCTCCTGAGTGGTGTCCCTGCTCTCTTTCACCACGCAGATGAAGTCTGCCACCAAAATAGAATGTACATGACTGAACTATAGATGGGGATGAAATAGCTGTCGTACTCAGGTCCGGGTGCCTGAGGGGGTTGACAGCTCCCTCTGCTACTTAGGAAGACATTAACATTATATATGACACAAGGAAGGAGGGGTACTGTTTTAGGCCCCTTTCACACGGGCGAGTATTCCGTGCGGATGCGATGCGTGAGGTGAACGCATTGCACCCGCACTGAATACCGACCCATTCATTTCTATGGGGCTGTTCACATGAGCGGTGATTTTCACGCATCACTTATGCGTTGCGTGAAAATCGCAGCATGCTCTATATTCTGCGTTTTTCACGCAACGCAGGCCCCATAGAAGTGAATGGGGTTGCGTGAAAATCGCAAGCATCCGCAAGCAAGTGCGGATGCGGTGCGATTTTCACGCACGGTTGCTAGGAGACGATCGGGAAGGAGACCCGATCATTATTATTTTCTCTTATAACATGGTTATAAGGGAAAATAATAGCATTCTGAATACAGAATGCATAGTAAAACAGCGCTGGAGGGGTAAAAAAAATAAAATAAAATTTAACTCACCTTAGTCCACTTGATCGCGTAGCCCGGCATCTCCTTCTGTCTCCTTTGTTGAATAGGACCTGTGGTGAGCATTAATTACAGGAACAGGACCTTTGATGACGTCACTCCGGTCATCACATGGTACGTCACATGATCTTTTACCATGGTGATGGATCATGTGATGACCGGAGTGACGTCATCAAAGGTCCTGTTGCTACACAGAGATCAGATGAAGACAGAAGGAGATGCCGGGCTACGCGATCAAGTGGACTAAGGTGAGTTACATTTTTTTATATTTTTTTTTAACCCCTCCAGTGCTGTTTTACTATGCATTCTGTATTCAGAATGCTATTATTTTCCCTTATAACCATGTTATGAGGGAAAAAAATACAATCTACAGAACACCGATCCCAAGCCTGAACTTCTGTGAAGAAGTTCGGGTTTGGGTACCAAACATGCGCGATTTTTCTCACGCGAGTGCAAAACGCATTACAATGTTTTGCATTCGCGCAGAAAAATTCGCAACGCCCGTGTGACAGAGGCCTTACAGATTTTATATTCTCGTGTGTGTTCTCCACCAAACAACGTAATAGTTGACTGTTCCTTTAATTAAATGGATTTATTTCTTAACTGAGAGACTGCTGTGAAAATTGTTTGGGTACATGGGTAAATATATATATATATATATATATATATTTGTAAGTATACTGTGCATGTGTTGAGTTTGTTTCTTTTATTTAGGTTGTTCACACAGTGGGTCATGGAGTCACAATGCCATGCAGCATTGCAAAGACAAGCTGTAGGGATCAGTAGTAGAATAGACAGTCTTCATAGCTGTTGGCCATCAGGGTGGAGGTGCAAATAGTAAGTAGTCCCAAGAAGAGCTTGGCACTAAATAAAATGTATGTGATGACACTGGTATGTAGCATCATCAGGTTGAGTGAAGCAATGATCAACTTATCAAAGACTGTGGAGACTACAGTTATTGTGGCCTGGGTGACGGTTCTATTATTTTGGAGTGTGCCATGCTGAACCCTCCATAGGACAAATCCCTATGGAGGTAGACTGAGGTGAATAGGGGCGTTACAGTGGTCTGCTGAAGGCTACGCAGAAAAGCTGCATGGAGCACTGGGCCAGAGCTATGAAAGGGAGTGCCGTTTTAACCTGCGAAACCAAGACATCATGTGAGCAGCAGAAGGGGAGCCACTTGTGGGACACCACACTACACCCATTATTAAACCTTTAGAATGAATTTTTGCATAAAGGATAAAGGCTTAATATTATGCGACAGCTACCAAGCATCAATTTATTGAGAAATACTAAACTGAAGTACCGTATATTTAACACAGAGGTACTAAATAAATCAAGTGACTTACTCTTTTGGAGATATTTTCCTGTACCTGAAGTCTTCCTTTCCTAAATGAGAAATGTTTCCCAGTAGGCCATTTTCAGGAACAATTCTGGAGGAAAAAAAGAAAGTGTTAGAGAAGATGTGGCAGGTACATCTCCCTCTGAGCAAGATATACAAGCTGAAGGGGCTACCAATAATATTCTTAGACTCTTGTGTTATCAGTATGGGATAAAACACACCCAATACTGGATTATTTCTTCAGGATACTGACATTTCATGTTAAGAGCAATGACCAACCCTAAATAGGATTATTTTTCTGTACTTCAGTGTGTCTTGAATGTGAATGGTGCATTAACTACAGTAATCCCCAGTAAAGGATATTCTTTGCTTTTTCATGGTTTATTAAATAGATTTAACACCATCACAGCATACAAAAGCTACACCGTGCAGTTATGTCATGTTTGTTTTTGTAGACCAAGAGTGAAGTACGTGGTTTCACATCTCTGCCCTGGGTGCTGTACCACCTTACATTGCCACTGAGTGTTTCTCCTGGTCAATAGAAAAATAGATTAAGGCTATGGCTCCACAGTGACTTTTGGTAGGGGTAAAAATGGGTTTCTGGGTCCTTCACACAATCTTAATGGGTTTCTGTCACCTGAAAAATGGGTATTAAGCTGGCTGACATTAGCGATGTGCTAATGTCTGCTGAACATGACTATATTAGTGCTATCTCACTGCCTAAAGGCTTTATTGAGAAAAACTAACCTTTATAATATGTTACTTAGCCTCTAGGAGAGGGGGGGGGGAGCGTTGCCCCTGCTCCTAGAGGCTCCGTTCTCCCACCTCTGGCCACACCCTGCTACACTAGATTGACAGGGCCAGGCAGCGTTGGTCTCCTACCTCAGGCCTGTCTGCAGTGTAAATCTCGTACCTGTGCTGTCCCGTTCAGTATTCAGTGCAGGCGCAGTGAGTGAAGGGCGTTCGCCGGCTGCCAGCTTCCTCACTGCGCCTGCGCCGAATACTGAACTGTGCGAGATTTCCCCAGCGCACAGGGCCGGCAGGAGGAGGTGAAGGCTGCCTGCCCCTGTCAATCTAGTGTAGCAGGGCGTGGCCAGAGGTGGGAGAACGGAGCCTCTAGGAGCAGGGGCAACGTTCCCCCTGCAACTAGAGGCTAATTAGCATATTATAAAAGTTAGTTTTTCTCAATAACGGCGGCAGGCAGTGAGATGGCACTAATATAGTTATGTTCAGCTGACACTAGCACATCGCTAATGTCAGCCAGCTTAATACTCATTTTTCAGGTGACAGATACCCTTTAATATTTCCCTATTTTGGAAAAGTTGCAATTGACTTGTAACAATCACCAGAATTTCATCTTTTTAAGGCTACTTTCACACCTGCGTTCAGGTGTCCGCTCGTGAGCTCCGTTTGAAGGGGCTCACGAGCGGTCCTGAATGCAGCCGTCTGGCCCTGATGCATTCTCAGTGGAGGCGGATCCACTGAGAATGCATCCGCCTGCCAGCGCTCAGCCTCCGCTCCGCTCAGTGAGCGGACACCTGAACGCTGCTTGCAGCGTTCGGGTGTCCGCCTGGCCGTGCGAAGGCGAGCGGATCCGTCCAGACTTATAATGTAAGTCAATGGGGACGGATTCGCTTGAAGATGACACCATATGGCTCAATCTTCAAGCGGATCCGTCCCCCATTGACTTTCAATGTAAAGTCTGAACGGATCCGCTCAGGCTACTTTCACACTTAGAATTTTCTCTAAGTTATAATGCAGACGGATCCGTTCTGAACGGATGCAAATGTCTGCATTATAGGAGCGGATCCGTCTGATGAAACATCAGACGGACCCGCTCCGAACGCTCGTGTGAAAGTAGCCTTAGAAGTTCAGAACACCTGCAACTGAAGCATGATGACTTTTTGAGAAATCTTTGAGGTATTGGTAATCTATGATTTTATAACGGACATGAGGCCAAATGTCACCAGGAATCCCTAGCATAAGGGTCCATTCACACGTCCGTTGTTTCTTTCCTGATCTGTTCCGTTTTTGGCGGAACAGATCTGGACCAGATCTGGACTTATTCATTTTCAATGGGTCCTGAAAAAAAATCAGACATTGAGCTGTCTGTTTTTTTTCAGGACCCATTGAAAATGAATGGGTCCAGATCTGGTCCAGATCTGTTCCGCCAAAAATGGAACAGATCAGGAAAGAAACAACGGACGTGTGAATGGACCCTAACTGTGAGATCTAAGGTGCTATGATGTGGCACAAAGCTGAAGTTCCTTGGGAACAGAAGAATGTATACTTTCCGAAGGAGTCTAATTGTTTTTTCACGTTGCACATGTCAGCTTGGCACGCAAAGCTCTTGAAAGGATTAATATTAATATACAAACATGGACTTAGCAAAGTTTCAGTACACAAGCCCAAGGTAAACATACTGTGACTTTGTTAGATGTGCGGTACATTCCTCACAATTATCTAACAGGCGCAAAGGTCAATATGATCAGCAAGGTTAATTACAAAGTACTTGATAATAAGACACCTGCCGTTAAGTTACGTCACAGCTATGGGAAATATGTAACTCCATAACCATAATTCTTTTATATTTGGCTGAGGATGTATGCATTGCAAGAGCTACTCATTTCTAGTATTGTGAATCATACTTCAGTGTTATCATAGCTGAATACCTGTCCCACTTTTTACGTTACATACTGTTCTTCAATAATTATTATGATTAGAGATGAGCGAATCGAAGTTAAAAAAAGTGGAATTCGATCCGAATTTTTGAAAAAATTCGATTTGCACCAAATTCGAATTTTCTCACGCTTCATGGTAACAAATCGCATTTTTTCCTAAAATGGCTGCTGCACGTGTTAAGACATGGAGCAAGGAACTTTGAGAACGAGGGATCACCCACAATGCCATGCATGCAGCCAATCAGCAGCAAGCCAGCCCTGTGATGTCACAGCCCTATAAATAGCCTCAGCCATCTTGTATTCATCCATTTTCCAGTGTACTTAGTGCAGGGAGAGATGTCAGCAGGCGCTACAGACAGTGGTAGAAAAGACTTTAAAACTTTTATTTTGCTGTATAGAAGTTCAGGGAAAGGATAGGGAGGAATCATTCCACAGTATTGAAGCAAAATCAGAATGGTGACCGACAACGGGAAGAACATGGTGTCGACGCTGCGTCAAGGAGGGCTGAGCCATGCGCCCTGCATGGCACACGTGTTCAATCTGGTTGTCAAGCGGTTCCGGAAGTCTTCCACCCATCTGCAAGACATCCCAAAAATGGCCAGGAAACTTTGCATGCACTTCAGCCACTCCTACACCGCAAAACCCACCCTCCTTGGGCTGCAGCAGCAGAACGGCCTCCGCCAACATAGGCTGATATGCTACGTTTCCACCCATTGGATTGCCACCCTCCATATGTTGAACCGACTATATGAACAGAGAAAGGTCATAAATGATTTCTTGATGATCCAAGCGGACAGGAATACTCCCCTGTGTAACTTTGATGTCAGCCAGTGGCAGCTCATGCGTGACACCTGCCGTTTTCTAAGGCCCTTTGAGGAGGCCACGTTATTTGTCAGTTGCCAGGACTACTGGATAAGCAACGTCATTCCTCTGCTTCATTTACTGGAACAGATGCTGGTAAATCTGGCTGGTCAGAGGACTGGAGATGTGGCCCCTAGATCTCATGGCCACATGAGCCCTGTGGGGGCTGAACTGGAGGAGGAGGAGGACGACATTTGAGCACAAGCAATGTGTAGCGAAAAGGGTGGTTTTTATACGCAGGTGACAGGAGAGGAGGAGCAGCCAGAGGAGCTACAGGGCGATGAGGAAGACGAGGCAGAGGACCCAGACACACCATGGCAGCATGCAGTGGAGATGAAGGCAGGGAGTCCCTTCGAGTCACTTGCGCAAATGGCCCAATGCATGCTCACTTGCTTGCGTACTGACAGCCGAATTGTCAGCATTCAGCAGAGGGAAGACTTTACGCTCTCCACCGTGTTGGACCCTTGCTACCAGTCCAAAATGGGGGCCTTTTTTACACCCGCTGAGAGGGAGGACAAACTGAACTACTATAGAGACATCCTATGTAGTCAGTTGGCAACTGCCTATCTGCGCCATCGTTCATCCTCTCGCAGGTCTGACCGGGGGGGGAGGGGGGCGTCTGCACTCACGTTTCTCTGCTATGGCTGCTGTGGCAGGGTGGGGAGGTAGGAGCAGTTCTAGCTCCATCAGCAGCAACTTGAGTCTAGAGTCGCTGATGAGCAGCTTTCTTCACCTGCCTAGTGAAGAAACTACTCACCAGCAGCAGCTAGACCTGGAGCAGGTGGTGGCATACTTGGACAGCACCCTGCCACCCCACATTGAAGATCCGTTGGACTACTGGGCAGCCAAACTGGATTTGTGGTAGCATCAGAGCGGGTGTTTAGTGTGGCGGGGGCCATAGTTACCCCAAGAAGAACTCACCTGTCCACCCAAAATGTGGAGAGACTGACCTTTGTGAAGATGAATCAGGTATGGATCAGCCAGGATTTCCACCCACCAATGCCTGATGCATCAGACTAGATCATCCATGGTGCCACACCAACACTTTGACAAAAGAGACCGGTTTCTTCTGGCTACCTGCCTCAGCTACTATTCTGATGCTGCCATCTGCCTGATGCCACACATCTGATGCCAAGTGCTTCTTCTTTCACCCACCATCTTCAGCTGGTACTGGTATTCAAACCCACCTCTAGAGTTGAGCGAACCCGAATTATAACATGGTTATAATGGAAAATAATAGCATTCTTAAAACAGAATGCTAAATAAAATGTCTACTGAGGGGTTAAAAATAAAAAAAACTTGACCTCATCTACTGACGTCACCGCCGGACCTTGTATCTTCACTCAGCAGGACCTGCAGTGATGTCACCATAGGTACTTTTGCAGGTCCTGAAGAAAAGAGGATGCCGGCTGCGCGATCAAGTGGATGAAATGAGTTAAAAAAATTTTTTTTAACCCTTCAGTAGACATTTTATTTAGCATTCTGTTTTAAGAATGCTATTATTTTCCGTTATAACCATGTTATAAAAGAAAATAATAAAGAAAAGTTTGGGTCCCCATTGACTTAAAGTTTGGGTCCCGAACTTTGACTTCCACTAATTTGCTCAACCCTACCCACCTCCCCACTCTGACAATGGGTCAATTTGTGATCTCCTGATGCTGCTGCCACCTCACTACTCAGGTCTCCTGATGCTGCGACCTCCACACTGTCATTGTGCCACCCTGTTGCCTCCTCCTGATGTTGTTGCTGCCGCCATCTCCACACTCTGTCATTGTGCCACTCTGTGGCCTCCTGATGCTGCTGCCACCTCGACACTATCATTGTGCCACTCTGTGGCCTCCTCCTGATGCTGCTGCCACCTACAGACTCTGTCATTGGACCACTCTGTGGTCTCCTCATGCTGCTTCCACCTTACCACTATGTCATAGGGCCACTCTGTTGTCTTCTCATGCTGTTCCCACCCTCCCCACTTCATGACTGGGACACTATTTTGGTCTGGCTGACATCATCATTTATTTGACCCTTCTTATGATCTGTCAGAAGGAAGGAAAAATGAGACACACAACGGATCCTGTCTATGTAACAGCTGTAAGGCCTGCATGACATGGTCCCTATTTTGCATCAAAATTGGCTTATGATTTGGTAGCCAAAAGCAGGAGTGGCTTTAGGAATACTGATGGATTACTGACCAAATGCTGACCGAGTAAAGGCGGATGGTCAACAGACAGGATCCATTTTTTGGGGGTTATTGTTCTGACGGATCAGAGGAAGGGTAGAATAATCAGTGATGTCAACACAAACTTACTGATGACACCCACTCTACTCTGTCGGGGGTGGGGTTCTACTTGTATAAGAGTTTAATAGAACAGGTTCTGTAGAAATCTATGTGAAATCAGTGAATTGGTGTATAAGGAGTGTGCTCGTTCATGCTACAGTAGGATCTTGGGCCTCTGCATGGTTCTTTATACCTGGCGCGAAGATTGACCTGTAAGGCTGAGTTCACACTTGAGTTATTTGGTCAGTTTTGGCCCCATAACTGCCCAAATAAGTGAAGTGTGCAGTGATTCTAAGAGCAACGCCTGTCATCTACAAGTAATACAGACTCCCTATGAGTGTTACTGCAAGGCACAGTATTCTACACCACTATAAAGGCTCTCTGCAGCCAGCAAATAGCTGTTTTTTTACGCGATTCACCACAAACAAATTCAGATTGAACCAATTTTTTGGGGAACTTTCGGCGAACCGGCCGAATCGAATTTTTTAGAAATTCGCTCATCCCTATCCTTTACACCTGGCGCTAACATTGCCCTGTAAGGCTGAGTTCACACTTGAGTTATTTGGTCAGTTTTGGTCCAAATCAGTGAAGTGTGCAGTGATTCTAAGAGCGATGCCGGTCATCTGCGTGTCATACTGATTCACAGTATTGTTTCACTACCCCAGCAAACTCCCTATACAGGCTCTCTGCAGCCAGGAAATAGCAGTTTTTTAACATGATTCGCCATGATTAAAGTCGGATCGAATCAAATCATTTTCGAAAATTAGCCGAACCGACTGAATCAAATTTTTGAGAAATTCGCTCATCTCTAATTATGATCACAAATAATATGTAGATGACAGGTGTTTATTACAGGATGCTATAGGGCTAAGCACACTCATTTTTACAAGAGCAGCACATATAGAGCCCCCTTCTTACATTGCATTTGAAATCTAAAGTCAATGTAACCATTGATGTTGTAATTAGTATTGAGCAAATCGAAGTATCAGAAGTGGACTTCGATACGAATTTCTGGAAAAATTCTATTCACTGTTCACTGTGAAGCAGAATTTTTTCGCGCTTTGTGGTAACAAATCTATTTTTCCTGAAATGGAGCTACAAAAAAAAAATCATTCATTTGCGTGCGGAGGGGTCGCAGCCATCTTGTTTGCAGAAACTGTGCGAAATCTCGCGCAGGGTGACACGTGCGTCACTATGCTGGCCAGCACGGTGACGTCACTGTGCTCGGCCAGTGTGATGACATCATCACGTCACCGTGTGTGATTTCGAGGTGACGGTTTTAAATAGGATTAGCCCCTGAAAAGCCTTAATTTTAATGCCAGATGTTGTGATCAGCAATGAACGCAGCGTCTGAGGGATTCAATGATGGGGGGGCAGCGCAATGCAGCAGAATCTCAATTAGGTGGTGGTGAATCTCAAACACGGTCAGTATTTGGCCAGTATTTGATCAGTGTTTGTTAGGCAAAAGCGGAAGTGGGACCAAAACACAGAAGAGATGCAAATATTTCCATTACATGTTATCTCTGTTTTGGGCCCACTCCTGTTTTTGGCTTAAAAATACTGATGCAAAATACTGAACAAATACTGACCGTGCGAAAGAGGCAATTAAAGTCAAGCATGCAGGACTTTTTTTCCTTGTTAAAAAAACTGAATTCATATGTAAATGTCCAAAACAGATGTAAACCGAGCATAAGGCCACTTTCACACGGTCATTATTTGATACGTATTTGTAAGCCAAAAGCAGGAGTGCGTCCAAAACACAGAAGAGATGCAAATATTTCTAATACATTTTATCTCTGTTTTGGATCCACTCCTGGCTTTGGCTTACAATTACTGATCAAATACTGACCATCTGAAAGAGGCTTTATGGATGCTCAAAATATAGGCTTCATTTTTTTAGTTTTTTGTTCTCCTGATGGATGAGAAGAATGGAAAAATAAACAGTGATGTGAACACAGCCTTACTGCTACTGTCATGGGGCCACTATTGTCCGTGTTACTGACACTGCTGTTGGCCCCCATTCGCACTCTGTTATAGGGCCACTATTGTCACTGTTACTGCCACTGCTGCTGCCAACCTCCCCACTCTGTCATAGGGCCAATATTGTCACTGTTACTGCCACTGCTGCCACCCTCTCCACTCTGTCATGGGGCCACACACAGTAAATCTGCAGCTAACAGAAGGGATTAAAAATCATGTTGTTTGGACTGCCACAACATGCATTAAAATAACTTTTTTTGTTCTTCACTACTTTATTGGCGCTGCCTCCATTTCTTTATTTTGTTCCACTAAGGAACCATTGCACTGCAGGCGTGCGCTCGGGTTTTTGGCTTTACTGAAGTGTGCTGTATGCTTTTCTTTTTGTTGGGATTAGCTATGAATCTTGGTGCACTGCACAGACAGCAACAAATTACACCTGCCTCTAATACTGAAGGCACAGTACCTACAGAACAGATTATCTATGAATGTGGGTGCACTAGAACGTAATGCACACGGCGATACCATTTCGCCGGCAGTTTAAGTTCTAAGCCTTCACACTGAGATTCGGCCACCAGGTGGAATGAATATGATTAGGCAGAATGGCCTGTGTATACCTGATTTATGGCAATTCGTGACAAATTTGACTGCTAACTTGGCATCCTTTATAGCTTTGCCCCTAGTCTGGTCTTAAACTCTCACCATTCACTTTCACTATTCTTGTAATATCAGTAGGAAAGTACACTACACTAAGCTGTTAATTGAAGATTTACTTCTGTCCTACACTTCACCTACTCTAATTAGCAGGGACTTTTCTAAACAGAAACATGGCATAGGCATTAAATAATTTTGTCTTGGAAGACAAATATTCAGTTGTCAGTTATGTGTATATGACCATTTCTTAAGCTATCAATTTGGATCCAATATCTTAGACTAATTATTTGACATGTCATTTTCATTTTCTGTCCTACTTCCTTCAATGTGCCAATTTGAAGCATTTGCTCAAAAATGGCCGTCCTAACACTACTGTCATTTTGTCGTAGCAGGTCTTTTATGTATATGGCACTACAATAAAGTCACTCAAGGTGAACCATTTTCTGTGGTGGCTCAGTGGTTAGCACTGGTGCCTTGTAGTGCCATGGTTCTAAGTTCAAATCTAACTAAGGACAACATCTGCCACGCATTTGTATGTTCTACCTGTGGGTTTCCTCCTACATTCCAAAGACAAAATGATAGGGAATTTTTATTGTGAGCTCCACTCGGGGACAGTGAGTAAAATAAAAAATAGAAAAAATATTATACTCGCCCTAAAAGGGCCCATGCATTATCAGTATCCACTTTTCGATCTGCAAAACACAGATCCTGGATCTGTGTATGCAACCTTTTTTTCAAACTCCTTTACAAGGGTTCTATTCTAGTCCACCAAACGGACAAGAATAGGACATGTTCTATCTTTTTTACAGGGACGTGTAACAGACATATAGATGCAGTGTGCAGTCCGCATCTTTTGTGGTCCTATTAATGGGTCCCCATCTGATTAGCAAAAAATGCAAATCGGATGCGCAAAAAAAATATGGTCATGTGCATGAGCCCTTAGTCAAAGAGACTCCTTCTTACCAATGCTGCAGTGTGGAGTGGGTGGCTATACCCTAGCACAGTGGTGGCGAACCTATGGCACAGGTGCCAGAGGCGGCACTCAGAGCCCTCTCTGTGGGCACCAGCACCCTGGAAAAAGTCTATGATGTACCAATCTGCCTTAGGCTACTTTCACACCTACGCTAGGTGCAGATCCGTCTGGTTTCTGCACAGACGGATCTGCACCTATAAATGCAAACGATGGTATCCGTTCAGTGCAGATCCGTCTGCATAACAGCTTTTTCAGATCTGAGTTTTCACGATCGTGAAAACTCAGATCTGACAGTATATTCTAACACAGAGGCGTTCCCATGGCCAGACCCCCCTCCCCCCTACTTACTTATACTTACATGCGATGTCTGTGGCCGGCCGGCGCTCCTCCTACTGGTAAGTGACAGGTCTGTGCTATAAGCAATGCGCCGCACAGACCTGTCACTTACCAGTAGGAGGAGCGCCGGCCGGCCACAGACAGCGCATGTAAGTATAAGCTAAGTAACCAAGGCAGACAGGACTGCAGTAGCGTCCTGGCTGCCATGGTAACCGATCGGAGCCCCAGCGATTAAACTGGGACTCCGATCGGAAATGCCGCTCCGCTGCCACCAATGATGGGGGGGAGGGGGGTTGTTAGCCTGTGGCCACTGCCACCAATGCTTTTAATACTGGGGAGGGAGGGAGGGGCGGGCCGCACTGGCCACCAATGCTTTTAATACTGGGGAGGGAGGGGGGTCCGCACTGGCCACCAATGCTTTTAATACTGGGGAGAGAGGGAGGGGGGGCCGCACTGGCCACCAATGTTTTTAATACTGCGGAGGGAGGGAGGGGGGGGCGCACTGGCCACCAATGCTTTTAATACTGGGGAGGGAGGGGGGTCTGTCCCCTGCTGCCTGGCAGCACCCGATCAGGGGGCTGAGATCTGCACAATTAACCCCTCAGGTGCGGGGTTAATTGTAAAGATCACAGCCCCCTGTAAGAGATCGGGTGCTGCCAGGCAGCATGGGGCAGTTATGTACACAGTTCTTAGTATATTCTAACTTGAAGCGTCCCCATCACTATGGGAACGCCTCTGTGTTAGAATATACTGTCGGATCTGAGCTTTCTCGATCTAACTCAAATCTGATGGTATACTCTAACATAGAGGCGTTCTCATGGTGATGGGGACGCTTCAAGTTAAAATATACCATCGGATTGGAGAAAACTCCGATCCGATGGTATATTAATAGGGACTCCTGACTTTACATTGAAAGTCAATGGGGGACGGATCCGTCCCCATTGACTTACATTGTAAGTCAGGACGGATCCGTTCTGCAAGCAGCGTTTTGGTGTCCGCCTCCAGAGTGGAATGGAGGCGGAACGGAGCCAAACTGATGCATTCTGAATGGATCCGCATCCATTTAGAATGCATTGGGGCTAAACTGATCCATTTGGGGCCGCTTGTGAGAGCCTTGAAATGAATCTCACAGGCGGACCCTAAAACGCCAGTGTGAAAGTAGCCTTAGACTGTTCCTGTCATTCATCAGTGCAGGACGCACTATGAACAGCACAGACAGTAACCTAGGCAGGTTATTATAGCTAAATGATAAAGTACATGAAATACATACTATATTGGTATTCAGGTTAAATTGCCATGTTGGCACTTTGCGATAGATAAGTGGGTTTTGGGTTGCAGTTTGGGCACTCGGTCTCTAAAAGGTTTGCCATCACTGCCCTAGCAAATAAGGACACTGTGCTCATGTCTAATGTCAGTGTCTGGAGCTGGTTTCATCTTTTCCTCTATGTCTGAAGTCTACATCAAATGTCAGGGAAGAATACAGATGAAATATCTGATGATCTGCTAATATTGTCAGAGGGAGCTGCAGAAGAGGTCTTTACATCTGTCTCCACAAGGCTCTTAAGGACATCCTAAATGGCTGTCCTTGTGACATCTATGTGTCCTAATAGGGCCAAATGTAATATTGAGACTTAAAAATACATAAAAAATACAATCATTTAAAAGCAATTAAAAATATATTTTCATTTCATATATATTTTCTGTAAACAAATATTACAAAACATAAAACAATCCAACCATGACCACTATTAACAGTGTTAGAAGGCACCGGAGGCAAGAAAATTCAAGGAACCTGCATGTTTGATTTAATCTCGAGTCTATTGGGTTATGTTATATAGTAAAATTAAAATGTTAGACCTCGTCAGATTGAGGTCCAGTTTGGTAGCTACAGTGCAGAGGTACTCTAGAACTGGTACCAAACCAACCTGTGCTGATAAATGGGATACAAATTACCAATTTTGCAATGGGCTCTGGATCTTCAAGTTATATCTCGAGAAGGGATTGAGGAATTTTTCTAGCATTAATAGAGTGTTTTTGATGGGTAAAATATGTCTAATGTAGTCAGCACACCTGTATCGAACAAAAATTAGATGTTCCAACAGATAAATTATCAATCACGCAAAAAATTAAGTTAAATATCTCAAGGCTAACGTGACAATTAAAAAAAGTCAGCACACCCTTTGCTTTTGATGTTTTTATCATCTAAAATGCAGTATATATCAAGAGTTCTACTACAAACACTTGAGTTCAAAGCAATAGCAGCTACCGAACTAAGAATACACAGTAAGAGTAGATATGCATCACAAAGTAAATATTCTTCTTAAAAAGCATTATTGGTGCTCTTCGTATTAGGTATGTGCATGTGAACCTATCTTTATGCAGAATGCTGTGCTTTCAACCATACTTTATAACCTATTTTTATGCAACTGACAAATGTGGACCCTACAATCCTACTACACCAATATTACGATACACCAATAATCACAAATCTTGCATGAATGAATTTCATGGACCAAAGAGGGTCAAAACCATAAAACTACTAAATTCATTCACAAAGTCATTTGCAATTACTTGGTTAAGGAGTATAGGCACCATTTTAAATGGACATTCTTTGTCAGATAAACCTATAGACGTAGCATGCCTGTCTTCTGCTTCCAACCTACTGGCTGACCACGCCGAGTATCAAAGGTAACATTAATGAATATCACCCTGCCTTACCCCTGGGACACAGTTCATCCCTGGGTCACATCAAGCAAAATGGTTTAGGTGGTCACATTTCAGTCTTTATTAGAAAGGAGTGAAACAACACATAAAGTCATTTGGTACAATTAGTGGCTACTGCAGCACAAAGACATACAAGTGACATGGTGCATGCCCTGAACTACATCTCACCCTAGCAAAAAGGTGGTGACCCCACAGACTGTAGACTGGGGTCAATGGCAGGCCAACTGGGGGAAAAGTCCAGATTAGTGTGATGCAGGAGTCACAACCTTCTAAACGGTGGCAAAATGTTGCAATGTACTTTACACTAATATATTAAATTCAGCCAATGTCTCAATACACATTGTCACCTGGTCTATACGTATAATTCTACACAAGTGATTGAAATAAATACACTTGCACTACCCTACAGTAGGAAACTTGGTTGATGATTTTCGGTTACTCATGTTGAGTGCAGGGAGATGATAGATAGATTTGCAATGTTAATGTCTTTGGTTTAGCAGATGTGACATATCGTCATAATGTGCCTTTATCTCCACTGTATATCTTCCTTATAGGGTAACACATCTTTCTGCTTGAAAGGTATCAAGGTATAATGCAGGTGTCCTAAGGCGAGCTCAGGGAAGACAGGACCCTCCCATAGAGCAGAAAGGCAACAGCTCGCTTGATCTTGATTTTCAGTATGAATACAGACCGTGAAAGCGGGGCCTCACGATCCTTCTGACTTTTTGGGTTTTTCAGCAAAAGTTTTCACAGGGATAACTGTGGTGACCGATTGAACAATTGCTTGGCCAGCTATTTCTTCCAACTGGTTCCCTCATACATGTCTAATTTGGCCGAGTGTGTGTTGTCAATGGGCAGAGAGAAGTAGGAGGCTGCCAGACACTTCTGGTGGCAGTGGCTTACTCCTAGAAGAACAGAAGGATCCAGTGAAATATTCACTTCACCCAAGAGATATTGGGGGAGAGTTGGGAGCTCCTCATACACATTAGGCTGTCAGCTGAAACTCATCTAAAGGTTTCCACACACCTTCATAGCATTTGGCAAAAAGCCATTTTTCCTGACTCCCCAATTGACATTAAAGCAGACTATTTCCAATGGGGAAATGGGAATAAGCCGCTGCCAGACATGGTCTGTCTAGCAGTGACTTATCTCCTAAGGACTGGCAAGTTAAAAGTCCAACATTTCTAGTCTCCATAGAAATGAAATGTTCCGCTGATTCTGTCTAAATGCCCCTTTGATTCTGCTTGGGGTTAGCAGTGTATGGACCATAAACATCCTGTCAGTCAATATTATGATCAGCTCTCCCCAAAAAGACCAGTCAGGACCCAAGGGGTAAAGATCTCAGACAAGCACCACTAGCAGCCAGACTCTGCCACTATGAAGTCTCAGGCATTTAGCAAAATGGTAGTAACCCTTTAATGCCTAAATTGGGCCTCATTCACATGTTGTATAACATAGTAACATAGTTTATAAATCTGAAAAAAGACATCTGTCCATTAAGTTCAGCCTGTTATCCTGCAAGTTGATCCAGAGGAAGGCAAAAAATCCCTGTGAGGTAGAAGCCAATTTTCCTCACTTTCCCGCCTCCCATCAGGCAATCAGAATAACTGTGATTTTTAACATGTTCTGTGGATACAATTAATAGCCAATGGCTGGTCATAGTTATTTTGCTTATTTTTTGTTCCATTCTCTCACCTGGCTAGGATACATAGCCCACGTCCTCAGGTAGATAGGTAGTTTACAATTCCTTATCACCTCCTTAAACAATGTCCTTTTATTTTCACTAGTTCCTTGTCCTTGTCAAATAATATCTCTAGTGCTTAAAGGTCCCGGCAATTTATTTCTTTAGCTGGAGGCAAATAATTTGACAGAAGCATGAGGTTCTCAGGAAGCTGATAGTGGTCTAAATTACTTGGTAAATGTGATATCTAGGGATAGCT
Organism: Bufo bufo; assembly: GCF_905171765.1. NCBI lineage: Eukaryota > Metazoa > Chordata > Amphibia > Anura > Bufonidae > Bufo > Bufo bufo. The sequence continues at coordinate 537,219,504 of NC_053390.1, read as the reverse complement.
AGTGACGATAACAACGACTTCATTATTGTGTGGGAACTAGACAGTAGGATCACTAGGCTCAGTCAAATGGGTTTCTATTTTGGACAAACATTCTTATAATTCCAAATGCTTTTCTTCTACCATTGTGATCTTTGTGGAATTTTCTCACCATTTACAGATGAGATTGAGTTTTGAGACCCAGTCTACCTACTCAGTTTGGAGTACCTCTTTCATATCGGAATATCCTATATTTAGAGTAATAGCCACTGCACCGTGTACAAGATTCAGTTTCAAGCAGTTATGAAATAACCATAACTCAAAGAATATACATCCCATATGCATGGAACCATCAAACAATATTGCTTTCAAGGGTAGGGCAACTACAATATTTCTCTGTGAGGAAATTAGATGCAGATGTTTGTAATTCCAAAACTTCTGACCATGTCCCTATTCTTGTGATTGGTACTTATGGATATATAACTTGGCTGTGAGGACCAGATCTGGCACACAGCATCCGCAAACAGTCAATCGGCAGGTGCCACCTCTCTACTGTCTGTTCTTGTGATTCTGCAACCCTTTCCCTGATTAGGTCCCATAAACACTGTACTGTGTAATTTTACCCTGAACACTGCGCAGTAGAAATTGCTCTGGAGCCTTGGCTTTTGAGCTATGGAAAAAAGTTACATTTAGAAATCGTACAAGCTACTCAGAAAAGCTTATCAGTAAGACCTGTGCTCATACATTACACACCTTTGTACTTTATTTCTACTGAGTTCTATAATCGATTTGAATTCTTTAGGTTTGTTTAAGCAGATTGCCTTAATACACAGGCATAGGGCCTAGCTATAGTTGTTGCAGAGGTATCATACATACCAGTGATCTGGCCCCAAGGGCCCTCTTTAACATAAGAAGACCACAGTATTAAAAATGTTAAGTGGGAGGCCTGTTACAGATCCCGTTACAGGTCCAAGAGCATTAGCTTACTTTTCTTCTAGCACTAATAAGTGTCTTAAAGAGGACCTGTGACCTCACCTGACATGTCTGCACTAGGGTACTTTCACACTAGCGGCAAGGAACTCCGGCAGCCTGTCGGATCCGTGCTGCCGCTAGTGGACACGTGCCCCCGGACTACCGCTCCGGCCTCATTGACATGTCGTACTTTTATTCTGGCCGCCTCTCGGCATGTTTGCCGTGCTGCCGCCGGAACTCCGGCCCACCCCCATTATAGTCAATGCGGCCGGAGCGGTGTCCACTAGCGGCAGCACGGATCCGACAGGTTGCCGGAGTTCCTTGCCGCTAGTGTGAAAGTACCTCTTTAACCACCTCCGGACCGCCTAACGCAGGATCGCGTTCCGGAGGTGGCAGCGCTGCGCACAGTCACGCATATACGCGTCATCTCGCGATGGCCGAGATTTCCTGTGAACGCGCGCACACAGGCGCGCGCGCTCACAGGAACGGACGGTAAGAGAGTTGATCTCCAGCCTGCCAGCGGCGATCGTTCGCTGGCAGGCTGGAGATGTGTTTTTTTTAACCCCTAACAGGTATATTAGACGCTGTTTTGATAACAGCGTCTAATATACCTGCTACCTGGTCCTCTGGTGGTCCCCTTTGTTTGGATCGACCACCAGAGGACACAGGTAGCTCAGTAAAGTAGCACCAAGCACCACTACACTACACTACACCCCCCCCCGTCACTTATTAACCCCTTATTAGCCCCTGATCACCCCTGATCACCCCCCTGTCATTGATTACCCCCCTGTCATTGATCACCCCCCTGTAAAGCTCCATTCAGATGTCCGCATGATTTTTACGGATCCACTGATAGATGGATCGGATCCGCAAAACGCATCCGGACGTCTGAATGAAGCCTTACAGGGGCGTGATCAATGACTGTGGTGATCACCCCATATAGACTCCCTGATCACCCCCCTGTCATTGATTACCCCCCTGTCATTGATTACCCCCCTGTAAAGCTCCATTCAGACGTCCGCATGATTTTTACAGATCCACTGATAGATGGATCGGATCCGCAAAACGCATCCGGACGTCTGAATGAAGCCTTACAGGGGCATGATCAATGACTGTGGTGATCACCCCATATAGACTCCCTGATCACCCCCCTGTAAAGCTCCATTCAGATGTCCGCATGATTTTTACGGATGCACTGATAGATGGATCCGATCCGCAAAACGCATCCGGACGTCTGAATGAAGCCTTACAGGGGCATGATCAATGACTGTGGTGATCACCCCATATAGACTCCCTGATCACCCCCCTGTAAAGCTCCATTCAGATGTCCGCATGATTTTTACGGATGCACTGATAGATGGATCCGATCCGCAAAACGCATCCGGACGTCTGAATGAAGCCTTACAGGGGCATGATCAATGACTGTGGTGATCACCCCCCCTGTCATTGATTACCCCCCTGTAAAGCTCCATTCAGATGTCCGCATGATTTTTACGGATGCACTGATAGATGGATCCGATCCGCAAAACGCATCCGGACGTCTGAATAAAGCCTTACAGGGGCATGATCAATGACTGTGGTGATCACCCCCCTGTCATTGATTACCCCCCTGTAAAGCTCCATTCAGATGTCCGCATGATTTTTACGGATGCACTGATAGATGGATCCGATCCGCAAAACGCATCCGGACGTCTGAATGAAGCCTTACAGGGGCATGATCAATGACTGTGGTGATCACCCCCCTGTCATTGATCAACCCCCTGTAAAGCTCCATTCAGATGTCCGCATGATTTTTACGGATCCACTGATAGATGGATCGGATCCGCAAAACGCATCCGGACGTCTGAATGAAGCCTTACAGGGGCGTGATCAATGACTGTGGTGATCACCCCATATAGACTCCCTGATCACCCCCCTGTCATTGATTACCCCCCTGTAAAGCTCCATTCAGATGTCCGCATGATTTTTACGGATGCACTGATAGATGGATCGGATCCGCAAAACGCATCCGGACGTCTGAATGAAGCCTTACAGGGGCGTGATCAATGACTGTGGTGATCACCCCATATAGACTCCCTGATCACCCCCCTGTCATTGATTACCCCCCTGTCATTGATTACCCCCCTGTAAAGCTCCATTCAGACGTCCGCATGATTTTTACGGATCCACTGATAGATGGATCGGATCCGCAAAACGCATCCGGACGTCTGAATGAAGCCTTACAGGGGCGTGATCAATGACTGTGGTGATCACCCCATATAGACTCCCTGATCACCCCCCTGTCATTGATTACCCCCCTGTAAAGCTCCATTCAGATGTCCGCATGATTTTTACGGATGCACTGATAGATGGATCGGATCCGCAAAACGCATCCGGACGTCTGAATGAAGCCTTACAGGGGCGTGATCAATGACTGTGGTGATCACCTCATATAGACTCCCTGATCACCCCCCTGTCATTGATTACCCCCCTGTCATTGATTACCCCCCTGTAAAGCTCCATTCAGACGTCCGCATGATTTTTACGGATCCACTGATAGATGGATCGGATCCGCAAAACGCATACGGACGTCTGAATGAAGCCTTACACGGGCGTGATCAATGACTGTGGTTATCACCCCATATAGACTCCCTGATCACCCCCCTGTCATTGATCACCCCCCTGTCATTGATCACCCCCCTGTCATTGATCACCCCTCTGTAAGGCTCCATTCAGACATTTTTTTGGCCCAAGTTAGCGGAATTTTTTTTTTTTTTTCTTACAAAGTCTCATATTCCACTAACTTGTGTCAAAAAATAAAATCTCACATGAACTCCCCATACCCCTCACGGAAACCAAATGCGTAAAATTTTTTAGACATTTATATTCCAGACTTCTTCTCACGCTTTAGGGCCCCTAGAATGCCAGGGCAGTATAAATACCCCACATGTGACCCCATTTCGGAAAGAAGACACCCCCAGGTATTCCGTGAGGGGCATATTGAGTCCATGAAAGATTGAAATTTTTGTCCCAAGTTAGCGGAACGGGAGACTTTGTGAGAAAAAAATTAAAAATATCAATTTCCGCTAACTTGTGCCCAAAAAAAAAAATTTCTATGAACTCGCCATGCCCCTCATTGAATACCTTGGGGTGTCTTCTTTCCAAAATGGGGTCACATGTGGGGTATTTGTACTGCCCTGGCATTCTAGGGGCCCCAAAGCGTGAGAAGAAGTCTGGTATCCAAATGTCTAAAAATGCCCTCCTAAAAGGAATTTGGGCCCCTTTGCGCATCTAGGCTGCAAAAAAGTGTCACACATCTGGTATCGCCGTACTCAGGAGAAGGTGGGGAATGTGTTTTGGGGTGTCATTTTACATATACCCATGCTGGGTGAGAGAAATATCTTGGTCAAATGCCAACTTTGTATAAAAAAATGGGAAAAGTTGTCTTTTGCCAAGATATTTCTCTCACCCAGCAAGGGTATATGTAAAATGACACCCCAAAACACATTCCCCAACTTCTCCTGAATACGGCGATACCACATGTGTGACACTTTTTTGCAGCCTAGGTGGGCAAAGGGGCCCACATTCCAAAGAGCACCTTTAGGATTTCACAGGTCATTTACCTACTTACCACACATTAGGGCCCCTGGAAAATGCCAGGGCAGTATAACTACCCCACAAGTGACCCCATTTTGGAAAGAAGACACCCCAAGGTATTCCGTGAGGGGCATGGCGAGTTCCTAGAATTTTTTTTTTTTTGTCACAAGTTAGTGGAAAATGCTGATTTTTTTTTTTTTTTTTATACAAAGTCTCATATTCCACTAACTTGTGACAAAAAATAAAAACTTCCATGAACTCACTATGCCCATCAGCGAATACCTTGGGGTCTCTTCTTTCCAAAATGGGGTCACTTGTGGGGTAGTTATACTGCCCTGGCATTCTAGAGGCCCAAATGTGTGGTAAGGAGTTTGAAATCAAATTCTGTAAAAAATGACCTGTGAAATCCGAAAGGTGCTCTTTGGAATATGGGCCCCTTTGCCCACCTAGGCTGCAAAAAAGTGTCACACATCTGGTATTTCCGTACTCAGGATAAGGTGGGGAATGTGTTTTGGGGTGTCATTTTACATATACCCATGCTGGGTGAGAGAAATATCTTGGCAAAAGACAACTTTTCCCATTTTTTTATACAAAGTTGGCATTTGACCAAGATATTTATCTCACCCAGCATGGGTATATGTAAAAAGACACCCCAAAACACATTCCCCACCTTCTCCTGAGTACGGAGATACCAGATGTGTGACACTTTTTTGCAGCCTAGGTGGGCAAAGGGGCCCATATTCCAAAGAGCACCTTTCGGATTTCACAGGTCATTTTTTGCAGAATTTGATTTCAAACTCCTTACCACACATTTGGGCCCCTAAAATGCCAGGGCAGTATAACTACCCCACAAGTGACCCCATTTTGGAAAGAAGAGACCCCAAGGTATTTCGTGATGGGCATAGTGAGTTCATAGAAGTTTTTATTTTTTGTCACAAGTTAGTGGAATATGAGACTTTGTAAGAAAAAAAAAAAAAAAAAAATCATCATTTTCCGCTAACTTGTGACAAAAAATAAAAAGTTCTATGAACTCACTATGCCCATCAGCGAATACCTTAGGGTGTGTACTTTCCGAAATGGGGTCATTTGTGGGGTGTTTGTACTGTCTGGCCATTGTAGAACCTCAGGAAACATGACAGGTGCTCAGAAAGTCAGAGCTGCTTCAAAAAGCGGAAATTCACATTTTTGTACCATAGTTTGTAAACGCTATAACTTTTACCCAAACCATTTTTTTTTTACCCAAACATTTTTTTTTTTATCAAAGACATGTAGAACTATAAATTTAGAGCAAAATTTATATATGGATGTCGTTTTTTTTTGCAAAATTTTACAACTGAAAGTGAAAAATGTCATTTTTTTGCAAAAAAATCGTTAAATTTTGATTAATAACAAAAAAAGTAAAAATGTCAGCAGCAATGAAATACCACCAAATGAAAGCTCTATTAGTGAGAAGAAAAGGAGGTAAAATTCATTTGGGTGGTAAGTTGCATGACCGAGCAATAAACGGTGAAAGTAGTGTAGGTCAGAAGTGTAAAAAGTGGCCTGGTCTTTCAGGGTGTTTAAGCACTGGGGGCTGAGGTGGTTAAATGGAATGTGCTGTCTTTAGAATGTTTAATGCTAGAAATAATCATCTTCGTTATAAAAATAGGTACAATAGCAACAGTAATAGCTATATGATAGTTTTATTGATATAACATGTTGATTAAATACAGTGAGTTAATCAACAACTTGTATGTAGAATGGAGATTCATAATTATACTGTATATTATGCCAATTACTAATCCATTGCCTATGTCAACATGGACGAGCACTATGCTTGTTTAGTAACACTTGGAACTAGTACAGGAGTATTGTTACTGTATGCTGAACATGTACTGTTTCAAGTACCTGTATAGAGTCATTATTATTAAATTACCTTGTATTGGTTGCATAACCTGTCTTGGTATTAAACCACCGTGTGATCAGCTAAGGGTATGACTTCTCTAACTGCCTGGTGATCAATTAGAATCACCAGGGAAATCTTCATTTGGCTACTATTACATAGTGTCCATGTAAATGAAAGGGAGACTATGTAATTAATGTACGCACCAATGGGGTAATGTATCAAACTGGTGTAAAGTAGAACTGTCTTAGTTGCCCATAGAAACCAATCAGATTCCACCTTTCATTTTTGACAGTTCCTTTGGAAAATTAAAGGTGGAATCTGATTGGTTGCTATGGCCCCCCAAGTCTACCAGAGCAGTATAATAATACAGCATTTGAAAAGGGGTTGTACAGATAGAATAACAGGACTCCTATATTGGTCCGACTCCCAGCACCCCAACTGATCAGCTATTTGAAGAGGACACGCCACTGTGGTGAGCACTGCGACCATTCTGTGTGACCAATGAACGTGACTTCACTGGTCTGGGAAAAGACCGTAGCGATGCGGCCTCTTTAAACAGCTGAATGACAGGGGTGCGGGGGGTCTGACCCTGCAGGTCAGATACTGATGACCTTTCCTGAGGATAGGTCATCAATATATAAATCCCGAAAAAAAATATCGTTAAGACTGCTATTGCACGGACAGACGTGCCGCAGTAACCCACCTTGAATATTGCGAATTGCCGACTCGCACCTATTCCCTGCAACTGAAAAACAAGGCAGGGACAGATATGGCCCTTCAATTACTGTAGTGGTAACTGCCGGTCTGTGAAGAGAAACTTTAGGCATGTGCAACTTAGGTTGGATTTTGGCGTAAAACTCACCCATTCAAGTGAATGGATGCGGAAAAAAAAAAAACACCATCCATTAGCAATCCTTTTAAATAATTGGCCATTTTTTTCAGTCAGTACATGGGAGTACAAGTAGTTAGTTCTGTCCTTCTGAGAGACCCCTGACATATACAAAACCTGAAAGGGGGGGGGGGGGGGGGGGGGGAAGGCTATTTTGACATTTGCTTACCTTCCAATTTCTGTAAACTACTGGAGATCCTCTCCATAAAATTACTCAAAGTTATACATAAAGTAACAATTCTCATTTTTGTACAGTAAGTTACAGACAGTGCATGAAAACTTTTTGTTTCATCCTTGGCTGGTTGGAAAATTGATTGTGTTTGAAATGAATCTGGGTTGGTAATGCTATGATCATAGCTTGTAAGGGATTGACAGCAAGGACGGACTGGGAACTTAAAGTGGCCCCGGAAAAAAAAAACTAAAACACAAGTAGGTTGGGGCAACACAAATAAGTGGGGTCGGCATAGTGCAAAATACCGTCCCATCAGAACCATATACCACAGTGCAGCACAATATATTTCCTGAAAAGCTGACCTTCTGTGAAGGCCATCAATAGCTGCCATTTTCTGTCCTCCTCTAGTTGTCTCTGGCGAGGATATGGAGCAGAGGGCTTAGGAGGTGAGATGTGGGCCATAGCAGCTAAATTCAGGAGGGCATGTGCTGTAGCTGGCTAGGTACATGAGTACCTGATTCTCCCAACGTTAATTACTGATGAGAGCTCAATATGTGCCCGGACAGCGGCAGACAGAAGGGTTTAGGTGGCCCCCTAGGCATTGGTCCACTGGGAAATCTCCTGATTAACAGCCAAAAAGTAGATATTGGCTGGGAAAACAATAGGCAAGCAATTTCCTCCAAAATCTCAATGCAAAGCTACTTACCAGTGCTCTGATAATGACTGATTGGTCCAAGACATGACTGTCCTGCGTTAATTTATTGAATTAGCCAACAGTCTCAGAATCCATTAAAAATACTTTTTGTGATTTGCAACTTCAAAGCTTTCCCCTACCCAGCTTACTGTAGTATGATGTAGAAGAATATGAACACAACGCTTATCGCTGTGACCAAACAATGCAGTCTACATTTTTCATTAATAAAAGAAAAAATTATCTTGAGAGGCTGCTGCCACGAGATTGTATAGTTCACAAAAGATGTCAGCAAGGACGCCTGACCCTGCTTGGCTCTGAAGCTCTCCACTCAAGCATACCATTAACATTCTTCAAATGCCATGGACTACCCAGTTTCTAAGACAATTTTGTGAACATATTCTCCTTCTGATTCTGTCATCCAGGTGCCTTCCAATATAACAGGGCACTATTGTTTCATCTGATACACAGGGTAAATGCCTCCAATTTCAAGCACGAGTTGTTGGTGGTCTAAAAAGTGGTCTAAACTGCCCCAAATGCTATTTTACACATCAATAATTTTAAAGTGGCTACAGGTACAAAATAGTATGGCAAAAAATAAAATAAAAACGAAAACAAAAGTTTATAAAGTTCTTAAAAAATATGCTAGAATTGTCTGTGCATTAAAAATATTTTAGATGTTTTAAAGTAATGTACTATCTATATTTTTTTATTCATTGAAATCTCAATGCTGATACATATTCCTTTTATAAATCTGTTTGTATACGCTGATTGCATTTTCTGGATATTATTATGGGAGCTTCCATCTTGCCTGAACTGCTATTAACAGCATTTAGAGGTATGTTTTACAGCAGCCACATGGTCCATTGACACAATAGCCAGGAGATGTTCATTGACATCTACAGGAGAGTTTTCTAGCTATACTCTGTGACCTGGGCGGAGGTTATTGTGCAGGGAGGGGCAGTAAATAAGCTGTGACATCGCCTATTGTAAATGGCGTGATCCTGTTTTATCTGTCTGTAGGGGGGTTATCTTTCATTGTAAACCTTTCTGTGTTGATAATAAGATGACTATTGAAAAGTAAATTCTACAGAACAGGGAGAGGGAGAAATAACTAGTGACATGAAAAATTAAAAATATCACCATAAATTTTGGAAAAAAAAGATGTTTAACATAAAAACTTGATTTAATTAATAGGCAATTTCCTAATGACATGTATACTTGGAATTATGTGTGTTATTGTGAGCTCTTGTTTTTCACTATTTTACACAGTTAGAGGCTTTTTACTGGTATATACTGTATAATGAACACCTTGTTTTAACTAGAAAGTTATTCTAAGCCACATTAACTTTAGTCAATGAAATATATATGCATATCAATAGGACCAGACAATTCAGACTAATAGGGCATTTTGGATGATACATAGACATTTATATCATGCTATGACTCAATCAGGCCTATCAAGGCTCCAAAGGGCTGAACACACTTGCTTAAAAGTTAATGGCTGATGTGTCCTCCAAGATGACACTTGCATTATCAAGAAAGTCAATAAAAATAGGTGTTAGCGTTCTTAAAGTCATATTTTTATCATCATTTTATTAGGTAATGGTAACATTCATACTGTTAAACATTGACTTAAAAACACTACACATTGCATTTTCAGATATTCGTCAAAGTACTTATTTGACTGTGGGAAAATGTATCTAAAAAGTGTCATATTGTCAGCACCAAGTCTTTCTCTGTTATTACATACAATGCATTTGGAACGTCTTCAGACCCTTTTACTTTTTTTCACATTTTGTTATGTTGCAGCTTCGTGCTAAAATACAAAAAAAAAAAAATTTTACCCCATCATTCTGCACTCAATACCCAATATGAGAAAGTGAATACAGTATGTTAGAATCTTTGCTAATAATTGAAAAGCAGAAACTAAAATATTGCAATATCATAAGTATTCATACTCTTTACTAAAGTCTTACTTGAAGCACCTTTAACAACGATTACAGACTCCAGTCTTCTTGGGTATAATGCCACAAGGTTTGCACGCCTGGATTTGGGGATTTTCTGCCATTCTTCTATCCAGATCCTCTCAAGTTCTGTCACGTTGGATGGGGACTGTGAGTTGACAGCCATTTTCAGTTCTCTCCAGAGATGTTCGTTTGGGGTCAAGTCAGGGAACTGGCTGGGCAACTTAAAGGTTTTTGCTGAATTGTCCATAATCCACTCCTGTATTGTCTTGGCTGTGTACTTAGAGTCAATGTCTGGTTGAAAGGTGAACCTTCTGCCTAGCCTGAGCTCCAGAGCAGTCTGGATCAGGTTTTCATAAAAAATATCTCTGTACTTTGCTCCATTCAGCTTTCCCTGGACCCTAACCAGTCTCCCTGCCCAAGCTACTGAAAAACACCCCCACAGCATAATGCTGCCATCACAATACTTCACTGTAGGGATGGTACTGGGCAGGTAATGAGCAGGGTCTGGTTTCTTACAGACATAACGCTTAGAATTGAAGCCAAAATTTTCAACATTGGTTTGAACAGACCAGAGAATCTTGTTTCTCACAGTCTGGGAGTCCTTTAGGTAGTTTAAAAAAAAAAATATTAAACTACAGGTAGTCTTTCATGTGTCTTTTACTGAGGAGAGGGTTATTTTTGGCCACTCTGCCATAAAGCCAAGATTGATAGACTGGAAGTTTCTACCATCTGCGCACAGGATCTATGGAGCTCAACCAGAGTGATAGTGTTGAGCGAACAGTTCGAGCATAGTTCGGGTCCGTACCGAATTTTGGGGTGTTCGTGACACGGACCCGAACCCGAACTTTTTCGTAAAAGTTCGGGTTCGGGTTCGTCGTTCGGCATGTATTTTGGCGCATTTTGAAAGGCTGCAAAGCAGCCAATCAACATGCATCATACTACTTGCCCTAAGATGCCATCGCAGCCATGCCTACTATTGGCAAGGCTGTGATTGGCCAAGTGCAGCATGTGACTCAGCCTCTTATAAGCTTGTGCGCACGTCGGGACGTGCTCACTCCCGATGTGAATAGAACAGGGATAGACGCAGCTGATGCTAGGGCGAGAATAGGCAGGGATAATTGAATAACTGGAAGCAATTTCTCTCCTCCACCTGTGATTCATCTGAACAACTGCAGCTGAGCTGCTTTTTTGATAGGGATTGGCTATTTTTAGAGTGGCCAGAGTGATTTTTCCATCCACATGTACCTGGGCTGACCGCCGGCCGCCATTTTGCGACTTGTAGTGCTGCAGCAGAAGCTGCCACAGTGTGCATTCCAAAGCTCCAAACAAGTCAGACATCTACACCTGGGATTCAGACCAATAGCGATTTAGCAGCACAGTCCAAGGCTATTTTTTTTAAAGGTTGTGCAGACCATTTTGTGGCACATGTTACTGGGCTGATAGGCGGCGGCCATCTTGGGACTAGTGCTGCAGCACAATCTCTCCCAACGTCCATTAATCACTTGTAATAGTGGTCTGTGCCATAGAAATCCTACATCAGGGACTTGGGTGTGCTTGTGTCACCCCTACTAATACCAGTCCACCTGTAATCCATACAGTGAAAAGCCATAAAGTATTCCAGTGAGGGAATTTTTATTTTATTTAAAAAAGGCCAAGTTAGTTTATCTGGCGTTCAATATACTAGATACAGTTAGGCCTGCGTTTCATACATCTGGAATTAGCAAACTAATGTGCTGGGGTTGGGAAAACATATATGTACCCATACTAGAATCTGTCAAAGAAAGCGGTACTCACATATAACAGTCATTCCATCTGTAATCCATACAGTCAAAAGACTGAAAGTATTCCAGTGAGGGAATTTTTTTTATTTAAAAAAGGCCAAGTTAGTTTATCTGGCGTTCAATATACTAGATACAGTTAGGCCTGCGTTTCATACATCTGGAATTAGCAAACTAATGTGCTGGGGTTGGGAAAACATATATGTACCCATACTAGAATCTGTCAAAGAAAGCGGTACTCACATATAACAGTCATTCCATCTGTAATCCATACAGTCAAAAGACTGAAAGTATTCCAGTGAGGGGATTTTTTTTTTATTTAAAAAAGGCCAAGTTAGTTTATCTGGCGTTCAATATACTAGATACAGTTAGGCCTGCGTTTCATACATCTGGAATTAGCAAACTAATGTGCTGGGGTTGGGAAAACATATATGTACCCATACTAGAATCTGTCAAAGAAAGCGGTACTCACATATAACAGTCATTCCATCTGTAATCCATACAGTCAAAAGACTGAAAGTATTCCAGTGAGGGGATTTTTTTTATTTAAAAAAGGCCAAGTTAGTTTATCTGGCGTTCAATATACTAGATACAGTTAGGCCTGCGTTTCATACATCTGGAATTAGCAAACTAATGTGCTGGGGTTGGGAAAACATATATGTACCCATACTAGAATCTGTCAAAGAAAGCGGTACTCACATATAACAGTCATTCCATCTGTAATCCATACAGTCAAAAGACTGAAAGTATTCCAGTGAGGGAATTTTTTTTATTTAAAAAAGGCCAAGTTAGTTTATCTGGCGTTCAATATACTAGATACAGTTAGACCTGCGTTTCATACATCTGGAATTAGCAAACTAATGTGCTGGGGTTGGGAAAACATATATGTACCCATACTAGAATCTGTCAAAGAAAGCGGTACTCACATATAACAGTCATTCCATCTG